>NC_086445.1:189761836-190074390 GCF_028390025.1 Pseudophryne corroboree
GTAAAAAAAAAGTAATTTGGGGATGATATGCCCGTTCTCAGAGGCCTTTGCAAATGATCATTGCTGCCTATATAAGACTGGAATGGACGCACTTACACGCCTGAAAGAGACGATAGAAATTCTATCAACACTTTCTTTTATTAACCAATCAAAATTTCTTTCAAGACTCATTTAGGAAAAGGCGACTATAACTCATGGAAAAGCTGAGCAAGAACATACTGCTCATTTTAATTTAACATATTATTCCAAGTAAGGGATTATATACATTATAATGTAGCAATGAAAAAAAAATACAAATCTTAAAAAAAAAATGATGCCATGATTCCTTAAAAAATACTGCAGGGCGTAAAACTACTAAGCTCTAGAAATGTAAATATGAAATAACGTTAAAAAAAAGTATACGAGATAAAAATTTGGAAAATTTACCCCATTGAGAAGTTTTCCTGAGCAGGGAAGAGGATTCCGGTTCATCAGTTGAAAGTGTTGTTGGACAAGACATTGTTCTGTTCTTCTGCATTTGGTGGGACCTTACCCCGATTTATGACTTAAAATGAGGGTTTGGACACAACACGTCAAGTTCTTCTTTGTACTGTATATAAATACACATAGGTTTCTCTTATAAATGTATCTCTATGAGACAACGTGTAAATGTCTCAATATGGACAATCATATTTAGGGTTTTTTTGTTATGATTTTGTTGAAAATTAGACAAGTTTAAGTCAATGACATTGGTGTTACGTATGGTACTCTACAAAGTATCGCCACAAGTGGTGTTTATAGAAGATATATATTCCTGATGGAGTTTCCACTTATAGCTGTTATTAGGGAATGGAACAAGTAAAGATTTCGTTTCCAGTCTATCTTTGTTAAATTCTGCAAGGGAAAGAAGTGTGCTTTGTAGACATGAAAGCTGTTCTGGCTTCAGAACTCTTCCTCTCGTCGTAACTTTTAACTACCTGTTATAAAATTTATTGGTGGTTTGTAAAACAAGAATAAAAACCATTGCCTTCATCCGGTTGTAAGACAGCTATCCCATTGTTGAGTGTGAGATAGGAAAAAAAAATCAACAACTTTCATTTCACACGGAAATAAACTCTCTTGAAGTATTTTTAGAAATTCACTTTTATTATTTACGCTTAATGAATACAATGCAATCACACCATATTTATTCATGTTCCCAAATGAAAATTGATACTAAACGGTCTGTTACAGCTATGGAAACCAAATAAAAATTCAGTATAAGGAAAGAAAAAGAGAATAGAAATGTAAAATTTCTGTTGTAGAAGTTAAACAAATTATAAAGAACACCACAAGCAGAGGAAGTATTGCAAATGATCAAAGTGAAATATACTTGCTAATAACGAACACCATCATTTTGGGCGATTTAATTTGTTGAGGCTGAAAGTAGTAGTTTGTGTAAAAAGAAACAAAATGCAATAATCAGTAAATGGGACGATGCTTTTATTTCTTGTGCTAGTAATTAAATAAGGCAATGATAAAGGGAAAGGTATAATTCCTGCTAACGCCAAAAATGAGACTGAGATACTTTTGAACGAGTGACACCTCTGAAAATGTTTTAAGGCCTTTTAAATATTAATCTGCAATATCGCATAAATTAAGCTCACAATTATCATGATCTGATATTGTACAGTAAATAGGAATATGGGAATATGTATGGCATGGCACCTTCCGCACAGGTTCTGGTGCACACGTGAATAAACCATATACTTGAAAAACAAATATATTCACGTGTGTGTGTGTGTGTGTGTGTGTGTGTGTGTGTGTGTGTGTGTGTGTGTACGTACGTACGTACGTGTGTGTGTGTGTGTGTGTATATATATATAGACACACACATAGTTACATATATATGTGCACACATATATATATATATATATATATATATAGTTTTATATATATATATATATATATATATATATATACTGGAGATATTGGGGAGAGAGCGAGAGAGAATACTGCTATTATTTAAACTTTTATGATATGTATTCTTAAAGATATACCTATACGTGTGAGTTTGTGTGTGTATGTGTTGATGCGACCTTGTTAATGTTAGTGCCATTTATTTTCTCAGGCCCTTTTCCTAAATCAATTAGCAGTAGACGAATGCTATTATTATTCACTGTAAACACTAGATACACACTTTCTAGGATACATGAACTATATAAAAAAAATTGAAGCTTAAAGTTAAAATTAAAAAAATTACTGAAACACGCATGTCTGTCTCTATCTATCTATCTATCTATCTATCTATCTATCTATCTATCTATCTATCTATCTATCTATCTATTTTAGTTGGAAAAGAGTAACTATCAATGTTACAACACCTGACCATTAGTTAGTTATACATAAACAGTTCAATCGCTAGCTCTATTTCTGAATTCTCGATTAGGCCTTAAAGAAATGTGTTGTTATCCTCTCTAACAACAAAATAAAAAAAATTCAATGCACCAGTTCAGCTTTTATTTATCGTTTATTCTCAGGATTAATTTGCAGGCACCCTAATAAGTAGGAAGGTAAAAAAATAAAAAATAAAAAATAAAATAATAAAATAATGGATAAATATGGCGTCAAGGAAAGACATTTGCACACGCCACAGAAATGCAGTACATTCCTGGTTGTTTGCAGAAAATTTACAGCTGGGCAATAAAAGTTTACGACTGAATCACAAGTTGGATTGGCCACAGGAAGTCATGTGGACTCTCCATGAACGTGAACTTTTTATTGTGGTTTCTTATACGCAGTGCTCCTTGTTATAACAGTCCACCCGGTGCCAGTGAAAGGGGATGATCGTATCTGTTTTATTTTATTATTTTATACTTATATATTTATAGATTTAAAAAATCTAGCTATTCCTTCGTTTTAAAGCCCCGTGGAACTGTTGCTAGCTTGGAGGCATTTTGGAAATAATGAATTTACTGCACCTCTTGGTCGCCTCCCCCTTTTCCACCCCTAGGGGCAAAAGGCACTACATTTCCTTTGGAGCAAGCAAAGAATAAGGAAGCGCCGAGTTGTAAATACCTTTTATTATTAGTGTTTTTTTTTCCTGTTATCTCCCCACAGTTCTATGCTGTAGAAAGCAGAGGATCGCTGTGTTTTGTCCCCACCTTATTTTTTTTTTATTATTTAATTTTTTCTCCCTGTAATATTTTCTTGAAGCGCCACACAGCCTCACCGGATCAGACAGAGGGAGAGAGAGATAGACAGAGAGGGAGAGAAAGAAAAGAGAGAGAGAGAGAGAGAAAGAGAGAGAGAGAGAAGGGGAGAGGGAGACAGAGTGAGACAACATTGGTAAGTGTTCTCTTATTGGCTACATATTCTAACTAATGATCCATAGCAGTGGGTGGTTAGAGAAATGCATACAGGACATTTTTATTGCTAATACCTATTATAAACGATATTATTTTGTTAAAAAACTGGTGCAGAAATTGGGATGATCACTGAGAAGTGTGTGTGTGTGTGTGTGTGTGTGTGTGTGTGTGTTTGTTTGTTTTTCCTGATGTGATGTAGTTTGCTCGTTTCATGTTGTCTGTGTTGAGACTATCGCATGGTGCTGTCACGTTTCCTGTTCATGTGAGTGCTGTCTGTGCATGGTCTGTGGGCCTTGGAGTACGGGCTGTGATGTAAGATGCAGAATAACTAGAAAGAAAACGTGTGTGTGTGTGTGTGTGTGTGTGTGTGTGTGTGTGTGTGTGTGTGTGTGTGTGTGTGTGTGAACGACAGCGAGGGAGAGAGAGAGAGAGAGAGAGAGAGAGAGAGAGAGAGAGAGAGAGAGAGATCTGCAAAGGAATTGAGGTCGGAAGCCTGGAAAGGAACATGTAAGATGATGTTGAGTATTAAACTAGAAATGCTAACTTTTTTTTTCTTACTGAAAGATCTGTATAGTATGGGTGAGACCTGGGCATGCGCAGTGACATCAAAAACCAGTCTTACAATGGATGCCAAGTTCTGTCTTGGTTTCTTAGTTGATACATATTGGGTGGGAGATTCAGTGTTTCCATAGTTATTTGTTCAAGAAAGAATAATTGACATTCACTCCTTACTGTACAAGTCTGCAAATCTTTTCCAGTATACAATATACTTGGTACACACACACACACACACACACACACACACACACACACACACACACACACACACACACACACACACACACACATCTATATATATACACACACACACACACACACACACACACACACACACACACACACACACACACACACACACACATACATACATACATACATACATACATACATACATACATACATAGAGGATACAGGTTGCAAGATAGAGATCAGCTTTTCATATCTAACGTATTGTTTCAACCTAAGGCATTTGCAATTTTTCAATCTCCATTGATGCTTGTCTGTTTGAAAAATGTTGCTTGTTGTTGCATTGAAGTGATTACAAGAATAAGAAGACTGTATTTGATGTAATCGTACACACGTGGGTGTTGCCACGTCTTATTACAAACATTGACATGAGGGATGTTTGACTGATCTATTTTGATTCATTAACGTATATTTTGACTGCGAATTATGAGTAATGTATTGTCTATACAACATATATATATATATATATATATGTATATATATATATATATATTTAAACGTTTGAACAATATAAGCAGAAAAAAAATAGTTGATTGTGTTTAATCTCCAAGTCTGTTTTATCTCTCAGAATTATTATTAGATTTAAGTGATATCTTCTAAAATTCATAATTGCTATAATTGTATCTCTCAATATGGGAGCAATTATTAAAAATATATTTACTATCTTCTAACACACTAACTATGTTAGTTTTTATGTAGAAATCAGAATAGTATTTGTTGTACATACTTGTATATTTTACATAAAACAAAGAAATTGAACTATTAACGTTTCTCTTCATACCTGTGAGAACATTGGGGGTAATCTGGAATCGTTAAAAATCCAGCCTTCTCTCTTTACCAAGGCACATTAATTGCTGTCCAGGCCTGTAAACCCAATGCAATTATACCTTTACAGGCCAGGGCTAGCATACTGTATATCCTTTCTACTATTGTCCTGTCTATTATAGGCGAGGCAGATATGATCTGGGGTACGCCTGGGCGCTGTGTATGGTAGGCTGCGTTATAAATATTGTCTTACTGGGAATAGATGTTTCATTCTGAGGCTTAATATATTATTATAATTATAGGTCTAGTTTCTATAACCGCGGGCTGCTACTCCCCCCGACCATTTCATTTTCAGGAACGTGAGGCCTATATGTCTGAAACTCCCAAACATTATTTCTGTGTATCGATTTCTCACCGAGCCCTACCAGGTCCTATCTCTCATATAACCTGTAGCAGACAGAAATAGTTTATATCTAGAATGTAAGGGTGATTTATACATTGTGTTCAGTTTACAAATAAAACCCCATTAAAAATGAATGACATGCTTTATCGAAGATGATGAGTAGGAGAGAGTAAATAGATATAATTATAAAGCCAGGCCCTTATATTGACTTTTTATGTGGCTGTACATTGTGCAGCAAAAAACAAACATATAGTGACATTTCTCAATTCGGATCTTTAACATACACTTGTTGTGTAGACTTTATATATTAAAAATACACATAAACAAAACAAACAAATAAAACACCGAAAACATGGCAAAACAAAACACAGAAAACATATATATACTTATCTATTAATCTATCTATATCAGATATGTAATAATTAATCCTTTTATAGTATTAGAGAATATGTACAGATTATTGATTAGAAAATAAAAAGTGAAATTTAAATGTAATAATTTTTTAAATGTGATACTTTTTTTGATGTTCAATCGTTCATTACATCACTCAAGTGTGTATATTTTCTAATTAAAACTGGATATCTTCCCCACAGTCTCTAATAGTTATAATTGATTGATTGATTGATTGATTGATTGATTGATTGATTGATCGATCATCTGTCTGCCTCTGTCTGTCTGTCCCCACTGCTGTACGTATGGTCTGTTTGCTTGTTGCTGTAGGTTAGGTAGAATATATTCTTCTTTCTAGTGGAGCCTACGAATTTATCTATTATCTGTTGCTATCTGAAATGATTTACATTTCTCTGCCATGTAATAAGGCAATATACACAAGGAGAATATTTAAACTGTTCTTTTAAAATAATGGCGTTTTTATAGCATTTGAATGCATTCTAGCAGGCGTTCTGTAAATGTTTTTACAGATAGAAAACACAATTTGGTGTTAAATATTCTTGGTGTCTATGAATATTTTATGCCCTCTCGATATATTTGTTCATTTTGCTGTTTGAGCCTGCAGTAAAACGCTCAAATACAAAAATAACAACGTATTTATTGAAGTGAGTGGTAAGTTAATAAGAAAATGAGAGTATTACTGCGCCTGTTCACTCGCTATATTTATTGGCTAGATTCCCCTACTTACTTCCTTGCTTAAATCCGGTTATTAAATTTACAGTCGTAGTAGCAATTGTATAAATACAGCAATAATCATAAAAAGGCACACAATGAAAAATAATGAGTTCAGTGGAATGTATGTTTATGGCGAGGTGTGAATTGCAGGCTTTTGCATTTTTATAATATACAGTTTAAGAATATAAACATTTCACTGAGAGGTCTAAAAGATCCAGACCAAGATTAAACTTATGGTTTATAAAGTGAAACTGGAATTCAGATTCTTCCATCTTGTTATGTATCTTCGTTGGGGTCGTGTGTCCAAGATATATTAAGATTGCACGTTTAAATATGACCTTTGTTTTATTGCCTTTTTTTAGTCTCTAGAATACTGTACTGCAAGCTTGAGATAGTAACGTAGTTTTGTCTGTTATGTGGCTTGTGGCTTATTCCTTTGGGTATCGTTGTTTGTTTGTTTATATACTGCCACCAAGTGACCAAAAGCTGTTAAACCAGCACATTCACTGCACTGGTCAAGATTGCTCTCTGCTGGGACTGAGTTAAAAGGATAGAAGGATACAGAGATAGGAAGAGGATTATTGTATTTCCTCAAATTATTTCATTTTTTTTTCTTTAATGAGTTTTTTGTAATGTGTGAAGTTAAATAGGAAACAGGTGCAATAAGGTGATTTTATGTCTTCATCTCTCATACAGCGAGTGACTATCCCCAGCAACTGGGGCTCAGAGGCTTTGTGCAACATTCCACTATAACAGCAGTTTGAAGCCCTGAACGTGGCAATAGGAACACACTGCAACGCCATTACCTGTACACACAGTGTTGAGTTTATTTAGGACGAGCATAATATTGTCAGATCACAGTTAAGTGTAAACTCATTACAGCAGACATACAAATGATCTACAGATCGCATTGTTACATTTTTCCTATGCTTCCTTCTCTTTAAAGCGTCACACCATACAGTAGTCCCACACTCCAGTGTAGTTAAATTATTCTTTTTTTTTTTTTTTTTGTAATTTGATACCAGACAGAATCTCTCAAAAATTGTGAAGCGAAATATAAACCCCTTAAGGTTAATGGCTGTACAATTTCTCATAGTAAGGTTATGTTTTCATATCTAATAGTGTTTTGTCAATTCTGTGTTAACTTTGTATCTGTCCCTTTATTTGTTCAATGCTTTTGCGACACGTGTCATAGTTATATAACCACATAGAACGTGAACTTTTTACAACATAACAAAGCATTAAGTGCTTACACATTGAGTAGGTACAAGTAGCACACGTTGACATATTTTTTTTTTTAACGTGCTAACTTTAATGGAAAGTTAAGAAACAATGTAGCAATGTTTTCGTTTCTCACTGATGCTTCTATAACACTTTTATTGCAAACATATCGTTAGTCTTTGGTGGTTTATGAAAAAAAAATTGTCTAATGTCCTCTTCCGTATAAAGCTCGTCGATTTCATCATCAGTATTATAAATCCGCTTTCACGCATTGTTTTTTTTTTTTTTAAATTTCAGCAGCTTTTCATACTCCAGATGTCCTAATAAGTCCCTGTGTATAAAAAAAAAAGAAATATGAAACGAATACAACATTGATAAAAAAGCTTAATATATTAATCTGTGTCATGTTTCATGTATACACCAGGTGTTTGTATACCAGAATAAAAGGACCGTGTGATTTTATCGTACATATATAACTCATACTGTACATCTCCAGGTACTTCAGTTATGTATAGTGAATGTAAATACATAGGAAATAACTGAATGCATATTGCAATATCGATAAAAGATAAACAATCACATTCAACATACAACTATTACTATGAAATATGATTTGTTGGGGGGGGGGTTGTGGGGGGGAGGAATTAAGTGTATGTATCCTGTTAATTGGCTGAATTGCTTACATTAATAGTGTAACTTATTTTGCAATTGTGTTTATTCAGTCGTTTTGAAAGTTGTATGAAAAACACATGGACAGATTCCAGTTTTGTCTACTTGTAAATTATACTTGGGCCTCCATCCAGAGATGGGATTTCTGTGCTTAGGTGGCACCTCAGTAAACATTACATTTGGAAATGGATTTTGCTTACACTTTGTAGACTTTATGTTTGTGGATTATTTGTGCATCTGACTGGCTGTTTCTCTGCTTCAATAAACATGGGGTAAAAACAAATACACTACACACTTATTAATATGATCATGATACATCATTTAACCATTTGCTCTCCTCTTTAATTTGCCGATAGTGAATGGCCTTTCCGTGTGTGCATTTTCCTGACTAGTTTTCAAGCATACTGTCCTATTAACTTCATGTGTAGCATAAAGACACTTAAGAAAATTGCATTAAAAAACAACTGTACTGTAGATAGATGGAGCGTTCCTTTATAAAAGAGGAAGTCGCGACCTGTTTTTCTAATAAACCAGAACAATAAAAATAAAACTATACAGCATCCTGACAGCTCCCAAATGACCCAGCAGACAGACACCACAACATACATAACACAGCAGACACCCCAAAATAATGCAGCCGGCAGAACCCCCAAGATATATATATATATATATATATATTTATTTATCTATCCATTAATCAGCAATAGACAATTAGATATTCTGTGCAACATCCTGCAGCTTTATTGAACAACTGGGCAAAACTCAATGTTGGATCATAAATAAATAAAAAGTATGCAGGCAGATAAGCTGTAAATTACAAATATAAATTAAACAGGTGAAGAGAAAGGTGCTTAGTGTTTATATCCCAACTGTGTGATGTCCAGTAATCCAACTCACTATTAATTACATGCAGATATCTGTCTTTTCCCAATCCCCATACACTACTCAGGGTTATGAGTTCTCAGTGTAATTTCACTATGTCCAATTACGCACGTATAAACGCATTTATTTTCTCTACATGGAAATTTTCCGCCACATATTCCCCCAGTCTGCCCTATTATGTTTATTGCAATATCAATAGACTAAGCGCAGTGTAAAAATTGTATTTTAGAGACATTATATGGGTTGCAAATAATCAGATCCAGCCATCAGATTATTCAAATAGCGACTTTAGAACACCAAATGGGTGGAGCTGATGTGCTAAATTTCAATTTTGACAAAGGGAACTTGGGTTTCCAAAGCTAAGGCAGGGTCTCCTAAAATAACTGACGCTGTTTCCTTCCTTTAATTGGGAAGGATATAGAAAACACGTGTGTGGAGGCAATTATTTTACAGGTTATTCTCCATCAGTAGTTAATCATTCTGCTAATTATAGAACTTTGAGCACAGTCATCCATTATTCAATTTACTATGAAGATGAGGTAAAAGAAAGATATATATATATATATATATATATATATATATATATTTTTTTTTTTTTTTTTTATAGAATAGAGTTCGTACCTGTATTTCCTGGCTCAGGAACCTTCTTGTATTGTATGCACTGTTTGGCCACAACTCTTAGGGGGAGACTGAGAACTTATAACACAAGTCAGGACTCCAGTACACAGGGGCTGTTCCATAAACATCTGTTCCTTTATAATCTGCTGAGTCTATATAATTGTGCTGGGATTCATTTCAGAGTATATACCTCGCAGGCATGGTCGGAATGGAATAAAATACATGTTTATAAGGATAGAAATATTTCTGAAGTTATCTGTAACACCCCACAGTAGCCAAACTATTGCTGGGGGAGCGGTACATACGCTCAGCTTTTATTGATGGTTTTATAACTTTTTTTTCTTCCAATTTGCTGTGATGAAATTGCGCAAATAATGGTTTCCCTTTGTTGCTTCAGGTTCCATGTGGTAGCCAGTTTCCTACTCCCCATAAATCGACGAATGCTTTAAGGCTTGCCCTTTGCTTATAGATGTAATAAAACACTTAACTTTCTCTTCTGAGAGAGGCACCATTATAGCCCAGTACTGCCTCATTGAAATCCCTGAAATACAGAATTCCTTTCCCCTAAAATAATCCTTACACTTTCATGTTAAAAAAAAAAAACCCACAAAAACCCACAGACACTACTATTCTGTGTGGTTCACTTTGAGATAATACCCTTAGAATATCATAACAAGGACGACTGGGGCCCCTCTGGGTTTACAGCAACATCCCAATCATACTGTACAATAAATAAGAAAGATAAGCTGATAAGTGGGCAATGAAATAAGACTCTAAAGAAATCATACGGTTTTATAGCCGAGTCAATGGCGGAAAATTCAGCTACACATCAGCTGTTTAGTACTAAACAACAACATGCTTAATAATTCTATATGTCTGTTTAACGTTTAGTGTGTGTGTGTGTGTGTGTGTGTGTGTGTGTGTGTGTGTGTGTGTGTGTGTGTAAATATATCTACACACACATGTGTGTTTGTGTGTATTTGTGCATACTAAGACAATCAAGCAAGCAGACATCTAATGTAAAAAAAAAACAATATAATTTATATAATTTAGAAACTTGTTAGAACTGCTCTGCTTTGTATCCTAAATGCTTCCACGTTCTATCATTGTGTACTAATAGAGAAGCAATTCTCTAATGCATGAAACAATACCATATTCTATGAAATAAGACAAGTGGAAGATCTGAGGCTATCCCCTCCCATAAACACAGATATTATGTTGCACAAACCTTACTTGCACAGAGGTGTCCCACATACTGCTTGTTGCATAATCTCAGCCTCAAATGGTTTTCGTTATTTAGCTTAAAACTTTATTTTTTTGTTGTTGCCTGCACTCGAGGGAACTGCTGGTGTTATACCAGGGCAATAAACGACCCCTTTACGTCTGTTCTCATCTTTATGGCTTAACAGCCACCATTTCGCTTTGTTGGTCACAGGAAAAAGATCGTAAAATCCTTCAGCATCCGGGTTTCTCTTCAACCCAAGAAAAAATATTGCTTTTTGTAACTTTCTCAAATAGTGGCTATTAGGGATAGCTTGTAACACAGAGCTGTGTTCTAGCAACTACACTGGGAATGTCATTGTGTATGGAATCCAGCTATCTTACTTTTATCATTAATAACACAGTGTCGTGTCCTGCAATTCGGCATAATGAACTCTTCTAGGTGGGTGAATTTAATAAACAAGGTGACTGTCGACATGTGCACATTACAGCCCTTGTAAGATCTGACCACTTCATAGGGAAATACAGCTTTTACATTCCTGTGATCTCATCAGACCTTTTCAATTTACTAAAACCACACTTGCATATCACAATCTAGAGCGTTTCAATTATAAACCAGCCAAGCAAAGAGAAGTGGGGCTAAAACATAACGCATAGAAGCTGAAAGCGATATAATAATCAAATAAAAAAAAAAAAAATTCTAGTACGCATGTCATTATACAAAAAAATAAAATAAAATAAAAATAAAGAAAAACTTTTATTACAATAGTCACTGCAAATCAGCGGAGAGGTCCAGGTACACAATAACAAGCTCTTTTACACACACACACACACACACACACACACACACACACACACACACACACACACACACACACACACACACACTATATATATATATATATATATATATATATATATATATATATATAAAATACGTGTATTAATAGCACCCCAAACTGCAATTAGAATTGACACTATGAAATATATAACACACTAGCATATTGTGTGTTTATAAGTAATGATCTTAATGTTACTGTATATATATTCTAATATAAATATATATACACACATACACATATATACATATAAATATATTTGTGCGTGCATTACCATGGGCATATATTTACATATATCTTATACTGCCACTCTGCAGATGTCTGTGCTGTTAGGGTTACATGTCTGCTAAATTCCAATTGCCTGTGCATACATTAGATTCTGTAAAGAACAAAGTGAAGTTCTATGAGGATAAAATGCAAATGATATGTAAGATCTCGTGTTCTCCTGAGACTTATTCTTAATCCCAGACATACCTGAAGATTTTTTTTTTTATTATTCCTCCTCCCAAACTAATTTTATATTTCTAATTCTGAGACTTACTTTGAATGTATACTTTCAACTGGGGAATCAACACCAAGCAAAAACCAATTTTTTCCTCTCTTGACATCTCGCCTCCTATTGGCTCCAGGCAGGTCAGCTGACTTTGTCATTTTGTCTGTCCTGGAGTGGAGCCGTCCCTATAACAATCTAGTTCAGACTACAAACTGGAGACAGAAATAAATATTAAAGAAATCTTACAGGCAGGTAAAGGAGAAGATATGAATTCCTATTTCACGAACCCCTCTTTATCCTGCCATTTAGCTAGTGGCCAAGAAGTTATACCCAATGTGGCCCTTAATTCAACTGCCTATGACCCTGTTAGGCATTTTTCCACTTATGGAGCAGCGGTTGCTCAAAATAGGATCTACTCTTCTCCATTTTACACACCGCAAGATAATGTTGTTTTCAGCTCCAGCCGGGGCCCCTATGAGTATGGATCTAATGCATTTTACCAGGAAAAGGACATGCTCACTAGCTGCAGGCAGAATGCTATGGGACACAACACACAGACTTCCATTGCACAGGATTTTACCAGTGACCAAAACAGAACCAATGTCCAGGAACAGAAAACTAGCATACAGATCTACCCTTGGATGCAGCGCATGAACTCCCACAGTGGTAAGTTTTTTACAGCTTGAAGATATAAATTAGATAAACTGAACCATCTTTACGATCATCTCCCTAGCAGAACAGGCTCAGCTCCTTTTTTATGGCCTCATAAAAGCCATAAAGTAGTTCCTTTCACAGTTGCCGTTATAGGCCTTTTATTTGTTAAGTTGTTGCAAGCAAATATGGCTTGTTATGTGCTTTCTAATTAAAAGACGTCTAGAGTTTAAAATATCTGTAATAAAGTCCAACGAGTTTTTTTTTCTTTTGTTTTGGGGAGGTAGGAGTTAAATAACAATACCTTTCCTATTATTAAAGTTAGCTGTATTAACGTATTTTCTTTGTTAAAGGGGGGATGCTGACACACGATATGGGTGTATTATATATATATACATATATATATATATATATATATATATATATATATATATTTATTTATTTATTCGTAATCACGAAAAAGAAATGTAGATTTCATTCAGTTAAGTGATATGTTGTTGCATAGATAGATTGATAGGTATAGATATATATGCACTGTATGTATATGAGGAGCTGAGGCTGGCTGGGTGGGTGTGTAGGCTGGTACACGGAAGGGGCTGCAGGGGAGTAGCGTTGTAGGTGCAGGTATTATGCTAAGAGACGTGTTTGTGGGTCTTCTCACTAATTATTTTCAGTTTGCCTTGTGTCTGAATCCCTAGGGGTGGGCTATGGAACGGACAGGAGGCGAGGTCGCCAGATCTATTCCCGTTACCAGACCCTGGAGCTGGAGAAAGAATTCCACTTCAACCGCTACCTGACCAGGCGCAGGAGGATTGAAATCGCGAACGCACTTTGCTTAACTGAGCGTCAAATCAAAATATGGTTTCAGAACAGGAGAATGAAGTGGAAAAAGGAGAGCAACCTAACTTCCACCCTGACTGGGGGCACTGGGGCTTCTGCTGACAGCCTGGCCGGGGGTAAGGAGGAGAAGCGAGAAGAGACAGAAGACCAACCCAAAGAGTGAATAGGGGGCTGCCACCAACTTCCACCTATTCCCTTCTACACCCCTCCACCCCCTCCCAGCTGGCAGAATTCATCTGGATGGGCTGCATTAAGGAAACAAATATATAAATATATTAAATATATCTATCTGCACATCAATTTCTAGAGCCAAAAGTGGACTATGAATCCATTGAGGGGAAAGACTACCTGCAATGTGTTATCTTTGGCCAGCCTACATCCACCATTAAGTTTCTCTGGCTTTCAGTCTCTCTATGTCCTGTTTTTTCTCCAACTTTGAATAAAAGACAGTATTTCCAAAATCACACATTTCCCTGTAAGCAAACATTGCCTGCAAACAAATGGAGAACAATCCTCTGACAGACTTTGCCTGTGTGTATGTATGTGTGATTGGGATGGACCTAGCACAGTCCAAATGTGAAGGGATCCCTGCCATTCCCAAGAAAGTGCCCTGATCCCTTATCCCTAGGAGCCGTGGCCACTTACAGTACATATAGCATTTACCCTTCCAAAATAGCTTGACTGTATTTAAAACGATTATTTGGATCATCTTTCCATGTTACATACTGTGACAGTTACCGTGTGAATCTTATTTTCAATTGTGCCCGTGGTGTCAGTATTTATATTTATGTCAGCACTGCAATGTTCAATAGTGGCTTGTAACATGAAGTTTCATAGCTGTAGAATAATGGTTACATTCTCGTGTTTCACTATGTATAAAGATCACGTCCTATGGACAAACTGTTGAGTATTTAATAAAATTGATATTATTTTTCATGGTTGTATGTATTTCATTACCTGGTTATATACAATGTTATTATTTTTGTATGTACATTGTGATCAGACGCAGCTCATTGTGTACAATGTCATTCACACTGGTCAGAAAATTCCTCCTATTCTCTAGCACTGCCATTGTGGCTCGATTCCTGCCTAGTACAATAAAGATATATTATGCTGCATTCAGGGCAACTTCCTAAACACGTGCATTGTCTAGCTGAAAAATGCGTCCCCAGTAAACACAAGAAATTCATAAAGATATTATTGTACGCATCGTTCAGTCAATATGACTGTATTTTGCTATTCTTTGACAAATTTAAGCGTAATTAAAAAAATAAAAATAAAACACAAGCTTTTTAGAAGTGTCAGCATTTCATAGAAAATATCAATCCAATTTAGCCACAGTTAAACACTGGAAGACATACAAAACACACAATTAATTGCAACACAATGGAAATACAAATAATAATGCCTAAGTAATTTACACGATTCCGCCAAGGTGCCAAAATAGTCTTCATTTTAAGGTCCTCATAACACAGAAAATAACTGAAGAAAACTCCTTACTAATATATTCATATATATAAATATGCATAAGAGCTGAGATGACCTAATACATTGCAGTATTAATTGGCCAAATAAAACCTAAAAATATACATGAAAGATCACACCCCTATTTTTCTAAAATATTTTTTGTCTAAAGTAATAAAGTAGCGTATTAATAAACAGCAAATAAATATATATATATATATATATATATATATATATATATATATATATATGTGTGTAAATAACGTACAGTAACCCAATAAATCCCTACCCAGAAAAGCTTGGGAGTGTCAGAGCAATTCTAATTTCTTCTACTATATTAAATTTAGACTCTATGGCCATTAGACTTAATCCAATTATATGACCGCTGAACTTTTCACCTTGGAATAATTTTTATATATATGAAGAATTATTTAATCTGTGCCTCTAGAAAGGTATAAGAAACCCTATCTCATTAAACCCTATATCATTAGTATGTTAGTGAGGAAGCTGGAAGATGTAACTTGGACAGTACAGTCTGTAGACTTTATTTGGGCTTGTGATCTTTCATGCACAACAAAGAACCACAGACCTGAGCCGAGTTTCACTTCAATGATCAAAAACACAAATATTTATTGCGCACGTATGTTTAGAAGAGATCATTTGCTAGATAAGGAATCTGTATTGCAAACTGCAGACCACAAAACAGATGAACAAAAGACATACACTACACTGACAATCTATTTAGACATACGTTGTTTTATCAGATGGAGGTTACATCTGTGGGTAAGAATTACAGGGGATACCAAAATGCGGGGTTATTATATTTCATCTAGAGCACCACATGATATAAAAGAACGAGTCGCTGTACTATAATGCACGATGGCTAATTTCCGCTGTCTGGGGTTTATAAAAAGCCTATGGTACTATATATGAAATATAATACACCACAATCCAGCGAAGAGCCGGCGTTATATGTGCAATTAATTAATATGCTAATTTAACAATTAAAAATGATCTATACTTAATGCAATGCACATTTCCTGTAATAGTAATGACAGGGGACACAAAAAGAGTGTAAAATTCACTATGTTTTTGAAAGGCAAAATAACTGACCCCTGGGGAAACTCTGCAGCCATTATATTCCTCGTTCCATTGGTGGTCAACTATTTTCTGAATAAATTATTCACATCGGGATATAATGATAAAAATAGACTTTATGCTAGCCGCCCGTTGACCTATAACACCAATGGTGGCTGGCAATGCAGCCATGTTTAGCAGGTGCTCTACCATCCTACTGGCACCAGGTGACGCTGTGACCACATTGTCTTCTTTTCCTGCATGGGGCCTTCAGTGTGTGCTGCCAACATATCAGATACGTTTCACAGACTTCCATCAATAACCTCCTGGGGTCATCAAGCCAAATTTATGACTGGCCAACAGAGTCACGTGATTCTATTTAAACATCCCATATTTGGGCAGAGCACATAGAATAAAGAAAGAGGATTCCCCAGCTATAAATTCTGCACTTTAGAGAACAAAACCTCTGAACTTCAAAGGGCCACAAATCAAGCCTAATCAAAGGGTGAAAAAAAATAATAATAATAATAGTAATCAGCAGCCATGAGTTCGTACGTAGCAAATTCATTCTATAAGCAAAGTCAAAATGTTCCTGCCTATTCCATGCAAAGTTATGGGAATTATGGATCTGTATCCGAGGTCCCTTCATCCAGGTATTGCTACAGTGGGTTGGATCTGAGCATTACATTCCCATCTCCTGGTTCTTCAAACTCTCTAAACGGTCTGGACATGCCTTCAAACCCCACCACTAACTCTGATCGGCCTTCATGTACTGTCATGGGCTCTTCAGGGCACTCTCTGGGCAGAGGAGAACAGGGTGCCCTCAGCCCTGGGATTTACAATCAGAAACCCGGGAGCACCTCGTTGGAGGACAGATCTAAAGGGATTGAGAACATCAAAGCAGAGCCGGTACAAACAACTCCACAAGGACAGCAACAGCCTCAGCAGGCACAGCAACATCAACAGCCACCCCAAATATACCCCTGGATGACCAAACTGCACATGAGCCATGGTAAACTTTCACTTCTCGCTTTTGTTTCATAGGGTTTTTGCATTGGTTTTTATAGGCCATACGGGGCAAATAATAAAAAAAAACCTGAGGTCGTAAATTTTACGACTCAGGCATCAATTGCTCGTAAAACTGTCCAGTAAAAGGCTTACAGGCTATAGACGTTCAAATTTATGACAGCATAATTGGATCATAGGAACAAAACGTGTAGAAAAGACAATAATTCCATTTTTAGGGGGCAGAAAAAATATTTTTTTCCAGAAAAAAATAAAAATAATAATAATAAATTAATACATACTTATTTAGTCAATTTTGCTAATCAGAAAAAATAGCCTGTTTAAGGGTAATATTTTAGCTAACTGTACTTCATATGGACTTTGTTTAGTTTTACTATTATTTTTATATCTGTGGTGTTATGCTGTAGAAAAAGAAATACTTAAACATATGCTTATTTATGTGTATACTGGGATGGGATCCCGTGTGTATCACTGTACGGTGGGTGTGGGATTAATCCAGAAAGATAATATAATTTCATTACATTTTATTTTGTTAACTTGTTATTTTAAATGCTCCTCAGTATTAGTTATTATTTTTAATTTCAATATTCACATCCCTGCCACCTTCTCCTCTCTAGAAACTGATGGCAAGCGTTCCCGGACAAGCTACACTCGCTACCAGACTCTGGAACTAGAGAAAGAATTCCATTTTAACAGATACCTGACACGCCGTAGGCGCATTGAAATAGCCAACAACCTATGTTTAAACGAGAGGCAAATAAAGATCTGGTTCCAGAACCGAAGGATGAAGTGGAAGAAAGATTCGAAAGTCAAAAGCAAAGACTCCATTTAAGAGGAGACCTCGAAGCAGCGATAATCTTAGTTTTACTACATCTACTTTCAAAAACTTTTTTTTCTCCTTTTTGTGCGAGGGGTTGGTGGAAGGGATCACGGGAAGGTAAAATAACTACAGGGTGACTCTGAGATGATTAACATCCAAGACCTTCTGTCTAACACAAGACACCCCTCTCCTGTATTTTCAAAGTCAGATAGTGTATAGATCTGTATTTTGTCCATTTAGTATATTATTTTGACCAGTGTAAAAGTCGCAAGGTAGAAGATGCAGAGGAAAATGAAATGTTTAGGCAGCTCTTTGCATAGTTTACTTGTCCAGGCTGTATTGTGCTAGACGTACAATCTGTCCAGGGTCAAATGAAGTTCTTCAGAAAAAAAAAATGCTAATTGGGATACTGGGCTGAAAAGGGCAGGGAAAGTGTGGCTGTATTATATTGTGCTTATTATAATAGGGGTCATATCTCTGGTGACCGGTTAGATATGGAACTATAAGAGAATAAAACAAGGAAAATGTTTCAATCTGAAACTTTACCATTTGTTATATAAAGTATTGTACATGCACACGGGAATGTGTGTAAACTCACAATTTTGTTGCCCATGCACTTGTATATAGTCTCCAAGAAACATACATGTCACCCATTACAAAGTGAATTCGTTCTTTTATCGTCATTTTTAATAGGTAACGTTTATGTTACATTTTACATAGGGTCAGAAATATGCCCACCTACTCCAATTATACTTCGTCCAGACACTATGGTATAATTTGTTATACAGTGTTTGTGTGCAAGACTTATTTTCTATGGCATGATGGAGGGGGGAGGGGGGTTCAGCGGACTTGTTTTCATGTGTAATTTATTGTATTTTTATTTTGTTATTTTTTTATTTTCGTAATTAAGAAGTGTATAATACAACAGTTTGTACGTCATTGTTTTAATGTAATCCTTTCTAGTCAGTTTTATTCGATAATGTAACTCATATATTTATTGGTTGCAATTTCATATGTGATAAACCATGAATCCTATATTTTGTCATATTGAATAAACTGCAAGTAATATAACACTTGAATGTGTTAGTAACTATGTTATTTTTTGGCATATTACTTATCAAAGCATTGAGGTTATAAAGTTTAGGAGCAAATCTGATATGGGTTCACAATAAAAAGCAGCAGATACTCTTAATGGTAAATTGGATATTGGCATGTTATTCATCCAAACTAAGGGCACTACCAACCATTAGGAAGGAAATGTAAATACAAATAATGATAAATGTGGGTAAAAGAAAATAAAAATTAAACTTTATAAACTAATTTATGGTTTAAAGTCAGTCTATCTAATTAATCACCGTATGTATGTATGTATGTATGTATGTATGTATGTATCTATCTATCTACACAAACATACATACATACATACATACATACATACCTCTATCTATCTATCTATCTATCTATCTATCTATCTATCTATCTATCTATCTATCTATCTATCTATCTATCTAATTAATACATGTATGTATGTATGTATATATGTATGTATGTATGTATGTATGTATGTATGTATGCATGTATGTATCTATCTATCTACACAAACATACAGAAACATTTTATTCTATCTATCTATCTATCTATCTATCTATCTATCTATCTATCTATCTATCTATCTATCTATCTATCTATCTATCTATCTATCTACCTATCCTATCCCCGTAACATACATACATACATACATACATACATACATACATACTTACACACCCATTTATATCTATTTATCTATCTACATACACGTACGTACACACACACACACACACACACACACACACACACACACACACACACACACACACACACACATACATCTTTGTGAAATCGTAATGATTGGCCTAATGCAGAATTACACGATGTAACACATACATGAATGCAATATCTATAAATAGTATCTTTTAAAAAAAGAACATACCTGGAAATGGTCAACCTTGACATCATTTATCCATATTCTCCATTCAATCTGAAGACCTATACTGTAGGTTTATATTTAATAATAAAATCAAAGAGTTGAAGTCAAAATCCCACACACCCTATAACTAAAACTCTCCTGGTGAGTAACTTTTACCTCAAGATTTCCTTTGGAAAGTCCTGAGAAAATGATCCGATTGTGCTATCTGCAATCTGGCCTGAGAAGTATTTACAGTAGGGACAAATGCTTGGAATAAGTTAAGAGCCCCATAAAACTTTATGGCACTTCCGTTACACGTTGCAGACAAAAGAAGAGCTTCCTGATATTTGAAGCCAAAGACCCTTTGAAGATGAGTCCTAGAGCTGAGAATTGTTGTTTTATCTTTTAATCACAGATTGTTGAAGAATCAGACATAGTGTACATTTTATGACTTGCCTGTAATTAGCTTGTACTGTGGTTTTGCTTTTTAGATGTCGTCAGGTTTATAAATCATTTTGTCAGTCATGATATCCCAGTATATCTACATACAAGTCCAGCTTCAGTCCTTCTGTTTGCTGTCATGCCACTGACGTCACATTTGAATTTCCCATCACCTCTAATTACTTAATGCACCTAATCTCCAAGGGTTCCCCAAAAGTAAAGTCAGGCTTTCCATACACCCTTGGTGCCCCTGTTGATCTTGTACAAACAGAACACTTCTATTCCCACACATTACCTAATGCCGACCTTTTTTTTATTTTGTATGGAACTGATACTGTATATACCTGGTTGGATAATTAGTTACTACTGTGTATTTTGGTTTACTGTGAAACGAAAATGAAGAGCTCATGCACACACATTATTGTATACAGACTCACACATATACGTCTATTCCAACACATTGTGTGTTGCAAAGGTTTAACAGTAGACAGCAACCCCCTTGAATGACATAAGCAAATGTACACTTTACACCAAATAGAAATTGCCCTTGTACAACCTGGCAAGCAACAGACAATCGAAATATTAATAATACTAAAATACAAACACACAAACACACAGAGCACTCACTACAATAACCCTACCGATAGCCGGGGTCAGGTACACTTACTGTACAAGTGCCATTGGTTGACATCATTTGGACCTGGATCTGAATAATTCAGTAATTACTTGAGTATAAAATTCTGACTCATCTTCCAGATAAAAGTAAAAAAAAACACACACAAAAACTCCCCACCTTTGTACGGAAAAAGGCCTTACCTTTCCTGCAAATACTGTGACCTCTACTTTAGTGAGGTTAGCTAGGAAAAGGTGTCATCGAGATTTTTAAGTCCTTGTCTTTGTGAGACACTGCATTTAGTTTAAGAGAGAACACTAGGGCAAATACTTCTGGCTTCTATGTGAATTTAGTAGTTTAAAAGTTTTGAAAGGTTATTTATGTGGATGGCCATAAGCACAGACCCTGAGTGGTTCTCCTGGAGCACGTGGTGTCATTAAAGTAAGTTTTATGGTTTGGGGGAGCTGACAAAGCTACAATGTATTTACATCATATATAATCTTAACTGTCCACCATCACAGCTGCTGGGTCTCTTTAATGCTGGGACAGTGGGACAAGGCAGTTAGTGTGGATTACGTCGCCTTCTGAAAGCTGTGAGTGAGGGTTCATCTGCCAAAAGGACCCCAGGCAAATAAAGAACGCTTCTTGCCCGTTCTCTTTTAGCAGTACAGAAGTCTTTAAGGTAAAGTCATGACTATTATTTTTAGTGGGTTCTATATTTGGAGGCTGCGCCAGTTTGAGTATTTCCGTCGCAGATTTGCTGTGTGCAGTGATTGGATTCTGTTTATGCTTACATGCAATTTAACATCTTCAATGTGGTTTTGTACAAGAAAAAAATGTACATAGCACATATAATGTCATTCATTTGTTGATGCTTGGATGGTGTGAAATAGACCAGGTTCTTTGTTATTGGCTTTCTATTTGAGAGACGCAAAAGAAAAGAAAAAAAGGTGGTTGCTACTGTAGGGGCATTTCCCAGTCCTGATCTGGCTGTGAGATGTGTGAGATGTGTGAGAAAAGTTTGAGGGCTTGAAGAAAGTAATATTGCATGTGCATGCGCAACGTCAGCGATCGTTTATCACACGGTGATGCCTGTACGTCTAAACCTCCTACCAACTTATACCAAGCAGTCCTCTCAGAGGTGAGGAGACTGATTGACAGGGCATGGGCAAAGAGAGGGAGACTGACACCGAGCTGACACGTGTCACACAACATCACAAGGGTTGTAATCCAGGATTGCAATATGTTTCATATATATATATATATATATATATATATATATATATATATATATATATACACATACACACATACATTTTTTGGCAAGCAGGTAACTATCTACTACAATTGGGATAGCATGTATCGTGCACACAGTCTTATCTGGGTACGGATTCTTACCATATGTTTCAGTTACTCAAGTCTCCTTTTCCCCAAAAGTCATTAGTGAGGAATCCTCCAGGTGAGCTCAAAGTTGTGTGCAGAGCTCACCAGACGGGTTCTCCTTTTTGAGGCTGCTGTTGTAAATACTTTGGATATTTTTAGCATGGTTTCAGGCCAAATGTACATCAAAGGATGTATTGTGCAGACAAAGAGCACACAGATGTTTTACAGAAAGCCTGTGAGAGATAGAGCTAGGTAGATAGATAGATAGATAGATAGATAGATAGATATGAATAGGTAGATAGACACTGTAGATAGATAGAGAGATAAATAGGTAGATAGATGGAAATAGGTAGATAGATACTGTAGATAGATAAATAGAGAGCTGTAGATATATAGAGAGAGAGAGAGAGAGAGAGAGAGAGAGAGAGAGAGAGAGAGAGATCCCCTACCATTATATGTCTGATTTCAGAGCTGTGGTACAGTTAATGGTGATGTTATATAAAATAATAATGTAAAGAAATTAGAGAAACAGAGAGATCTACCTATCGCCTTATATGAAGAGGTATGTATAGGACTTGTGTGCCTCTTTGTTTTACTCTATGGTACTTTGCTTCATCTTGTCTCTGTCTCTGACAATATCGGACACTGACGCCTCACGTTCCATCCTCTGATAAGGGAATTATATACCTGTATTGAGAGAGTAGGTAGATGGCAGGAATTGCAGCCTATGTGACTGGCCAGGCTATGTCCCGACAATTGACGCTTATGTATACTTGTTTTGAGCTCTTTATTAATAACATGGGGGAATAATGCACATTTTAATAAAAGTAGTTATATGTCTATGTCAAGTACTAATTACAAGCGTTATTAATGTATGTATGTATGTATGTATGTATGTATATATATATATATATATATATATATATATATATATAAATCACACATATAGAGATAGATAGATAGATAGATAGATAGATAGATAGATCAATTCTATTTTTTAGATAAAATAAAAGACTAGTATGATTATATTAGAAGCCCACACCCCCAGTGTAGCAATACTACGGAGTTAGTGACTTGACTCAGAAGCTATATGTAAGAAAAGAGGCCGCAATGTGAATTTACCCTCAATCATTTCCGTTAGTGTGTAACAAAGCTTTAAAATGTAACAGATGTAACTTCTATCGTGGATAAGTAGCACCCTATCATTGGGAATGTAGCGTATAGGTTTAATTTGCAGCGACTGATGTTACCAAATATGAATAGCAATTTCCACTATGTATCCATTTTCAGCAAAAAAACAAAAACAAAAGACAAATGTGGAAGTTGCCAGGAAGTTTCAGTACCAGGAGCCCACTGTGTTATGTTATCTAAATGTTTCACCAAGCCAGTCATCAAGTTTGAAACACACAAAGCGCAGGAGGACACACCTAATGCTAATACGAGATGACATGATTAAATTATAGACATTTAACAGAATAAATAAATAAAATAAAATAATATTAATTCTTCATTAGAAGAGCTTGCCCCAAAACTGTACTTTATGGGTATACTTGAGCCAGTTGATAAAAACGTAGTAACGAACACGGTCCATAAACAGTTAATATGTATTTAAGATATTTCCTAGCGAGCTCCTTGTGTTTGGTTTCGTCCTTTCTTGAAATGTGAAGTTACAGTTTGCAGCTAGAAAGTGGTGGATACATGACTCAGCCACCCAGTGTCACGGCATAGCAGCTGTAGGTGTGGTTGGCACCAGTGCCAGGAAGAAAGTGCATGCTATAGCAGGGGGCAGTGAGCTGGCAGCAGTACAGCATTGGCAGGGAGACCTACACACTGATCTGCAGTCAGACTGGCAGATAGTACGTGCAAATACGTGTTCCTGAATTACACCTTATTGTGTATGTAAGGAGTGCTTTATCTATGCCCACAATCTACATTTTCAGTCATGCAAACAGTGTGGCAGTCTGAAGTAGCTTCCAAGACAAACATAGTCGGGCGAAAAAGACATGAGTATAGTATATTGGCTAAATGCAGAACTGCACCTATTGACTCTGTATACACTGCCATTAGCAGAGGGCTTCTGGAGGAACTAGTTACATGCATAGCTGGTTGCGTGTTATAAGCCTTGTGGGTTATTGTAATACACAGTGCCTAATGGCAGAAATGAACACGTGGAGAGTGGACTCAGTGGTGCTGACAGAGGGCGGGGGTGAGAGGGTACAAATTACCCGGGCCCAGGTCTGACGGAGGGGCCCAGTCTGCTGGGTTGGAGTGTGGCCAAGGTGGCATTTAAAATACAATTTTTTCTGTATTTTTTCAAAGGGTGCATGACCACGCCTGCTGTGAGTAGGCCACACCCTCTGAAAATTACCTGGGCCCAGCCAGACTCTCTACTGCCCTGTATGTGTGTGTGTAATATCTATCTATCTATCTATCTATCTATCTATCTATCTATCTATCTATCTATCTATCTATCTATCTATCTATCTATCTATCTATTCTATCTGTCTAGCTATACAGTATATGTGTGTGTGTGTGTGTGTGTGTGTGTGTGTGTGTGTGTGTGTGTGTGTGTGTGTGTGTGTGTGTGTGTGTGTGTGTGTGTGTGTGTGTGTGTGTGTGTGTGTGTGTGCGTGTCTGTCTATCTCTATACTGTATATGTCATGGCTGGAACTCTGTCCAAAATACTGCACAATTTTCTGGGTACCCTTAGTGGGATAGCACATTTTTTTTATTCCAAAATTACAATGGAGGATCCACTTTCACAAAATGATGGTGTTCCAGGGAAAGCGCTCTGCAACCAATGCAGCTGTTATGTGACTGTCCCACCGTCCTAGTAGTGAACACTTTTGTCCCAACTGCTGGGAGGTATGTCATGCTCCTGTCAGTGGGTACTTCTCGTGTGCTAAACATGTCCCCAAAGTGGTGCAGCCATGCAACTAACAGGGTCTGGCCACACCCCCTGCAGGAGGGGCTCCAGGAAGTTACTGTACCGGGGCCCAGGATTTCTCTTGGCAGCCCTGAGTGGACTCACCATTCAGAGTACAGTTATAGAGGGGAGAACGTCTGCATATGAAAACTGGAGAACTTTGCACCTGGCCTGTGACCTTGTTTTGTATTATAAACTATCTCACCTACTATTAAATTGTCATAAAGTTTCCATACGTTTTCTCATTGTTTAAAGCTGTGAACTAGTTTCTATAACAGATTATCTCATATCTTTCTATCACCTATATGTTATATACTTGTGATACAGAATGTTATCTGGGCTGCAACAATATCTACATGAAATCCATGTACTATGACATACGTGTTGATAATATACTATTACACTGTATCCATGCTGGAGGCAGTCAATTGACCGCCTGTAGGGATCCCGGCGGTCAGGATACTGACGTCGGAATCCCGACACTAGCTGAAATACCAGCGGTCGGAGTCCTGACCGCTGGTTGGTTACCCCTCTTGGGTGGTGGTCCACGCCACCACCCGGAGGGGAATAGAAACCTGTGGTGACCAAAGATCGCCACCGGGCCTGAATCATGGTGAGCACAGCGAGGGGACACGTGCTTGCCGCCAGGATTTCGGCTGTCGGGCTCCAGGCATCTGTCTCCTAACCACAGGCATCCCGACCTCCGGGATCTCGTACTGATCCCATCCATGCATATCTCACATTTATACTGTAATCCATGTAGTATGGATGGTGTAATGGTTAGCATTACTGCCTCACAGTACTGAGGTCATGGGTTCAATTCCCACTATGGCCCTAACTGTGTGGAGTTTGTATATTCTCCCCATACTTGTGTGGGTTTCCTCCGGGTACTCCAGTTTCCTCCCACAATCCCAAAATATACTAGTAGGTTAACTGGCTCCTAACAAAATTAACCCTAGCGTGAATGTGTGTGTGTGTATATGTGGTAGGGAATATACAGGTAAACGTATTATCCTTCGTTATGTGGGAGAAGGTGGCGCAAGTTATGTGTACTGATGCCACTTCTCGCCCATGTATGATACTGGTGGTGTGGGGTGCTTTGCGCCCCTGTGCATAGCAGGGCTACTTTCTAAAAGAAAGCACGCCTATATCCAGGGCAATGTTCTGACACCTGCATCAATCGATATTGACAGCTGCAGGTGGCATTGCCCTATCTCTACAGCAGAGACAGAGCTAACCATGGAGGCATCCGGGTTGCACAGGAAATCTCTTGTGATTTGCACGATCTTGCCCATGGGCAGTGGCGCCAGCTGGACTGATAGGCTGTGTGCTCTGTGGGGGAGTTTACACTCCCCCGCTTCTCGCTTCAGCAGATACATCATGTCGGGAGAGGCTTCCTGCTTCACCTCGGCAATGAGGCCACACAGGAAGTGTTATAGAGGCATAATACATTCCCCCAGATTGTAAGGTACTGATGTGGATGGGCAAAATATTCCTTGTAAAGTGCTGCAGAATACTGTATATGTGCTCTATAAATAACTGGTAATAAATAATAAATAAAACTTAGGCTGTAAGTAGTGCTGGCTCAATAAATTACAACTGTAATTAAAAGACAGTTGTCAGTGTCACCCAGAGCCAGTGAGCTGCCTATGGGTAGACTACGGGTTGGGCATTACCTGTTTAGTGATAATGTTGTCATGGAGACCACAAGCACACGCTGCCTCCTATTTACACACCGTTCATAGTTTAGTAAATCTATGATTTATTATATGGGATCCGAACTCTAGGTCGACAAGACTTAGGTCGACCACTATTGGTTGACAGTAAGTAGGTCGCCATGGTTTCTAGGTCAACAGGGACTCTAGGTCAAATATACTAGGTCGACATGACAAAAGGTCGACATGAGTTTTTCACATTTTTTTCAATTTTTTTTAACTTTTTCACACTTTACGATCCACGTTGACTACAATTGGAAATGGTAACCTGTGCCGAGTGCAGCAGTAGCAAAGCGAGGCACCTTGTCTGAAGCATGGCGAGCGAAGCGAGCCATGTGAGGGGACACGATGCACTTATTGGGGTTCCCGGTCACTCTATGAAGAAAACGACATCAAAAAAATTAAAACATCTCATGTCGACCTTTTTTATGTCGACTTAGTACATGTTGACCTAGAGTCCCTGTCGACCTAGAACCCATGTTGACCTAATTACTGTTGACCAATAGTGGTCGACCTAGACACTGTCAACCTATCTCTAGTCTATCTAACATACCACACCCAGATCGTGTAATGAACACCAATGTGGGACTTGTTGAACTTGGGTACTAAGGCCACTGTCCGAGTTGCCTTGCCAGTAACATTATTGTAACCATCATGTTATATCTATTTAACATTTACATTTCTGTTACCACCATTCTGGATTGAGCTGTAACCATTACAACATAACCATAAAACATCTCAAAGCTGTCGCAAATTAAATCTATCTAGGCACTGTCTCTTTACAATAGGTATTATAAAGACTCTGGGGTCTATTTACTAAGCCTTGGAGGAGCTGTCTGTCTGGTACTTTATCTCCGTCCAAGGCTTAGTAAATAGACCCCTATATGTACTATCTCATTTGTTCTGTATTTATAGATTATTATAGGTTGATATACATGGACTGTAACCATTACACTATTTTTATGCACCATCCATTCACTCCATGTAACTATGACAGTATTCCCTCTTTGTGCCACGTGCACCCCCCAACACACACACACACACACACACACACACACACACACACACACACACACACACACACACACACACACACACACACACACATCATACCATGTGGATTGCTTACACAAAATTACATTTAGATATATTCAATCTTTTATATTACACCTCTTTACAATACTGCTTTTTTTATAACACTTTTTTTTGTCCATGTCTGAAGCTGGTGTTATCAAAAGGGGGCACCACATGTACTGTCTCACCAGGCCTGTAACCATTATGTGCACATTGTGACTGGTTACCTGTACACTCTATCTATGCACTAACTGACAGCGGGCAATTTAAAGGTATACTGAATCCATGGGATCAGTATGATTTCCCGGCAGTATGCCGGCAGCAGGACAAGCGCAAAGAGTCCCCTTGTGGGCTCGCTGCACTCGATGCTCTGCGGGCTCGGTTCTGTTGCCACTCTATGGGTGTCGTGGACATCCACGAGTGGGAATAGTCCTGTTGCGCCGGTATACCAGCTGCCTGCATTGCCAGATGTCGGGATTCCGGCATCGATATCCTGAACGCCGGGATCCCAACAGCCAGCAAATTAAGAGTTTACCCAATCCGTTATGTAAGGCCCAGTTAAATACTGTGTGTTATTATAACTGATTTGATGTGTGATTAAGCCCACTTTTTTGACCTTTGACTTTTAGGTGACACAACATGTCTAAATACTGCACAAATGTTTTATAATGGTCCAAAACCCCATTAAGACAACTTTCCTTAACCAATGGCATCTAAGTACTTTACTTATACTACTTATAACAAACTCAGTAGATTGGCACATAACCCAACCTGAATCAGAACGGCTTCTAAGACACTATCTTTTTACACAAAGACATACACGTAAGGAGGAATGAATAAAGGCTGGCTCAGTGATCAATGCACAACATGGCTTCTGTTTTGAGCTGTGCTCCATTAGTTTATTGTAAATGAACACCATTCTGGTCATTTACCATCTTATCTGGGCATTAATCACTGCTTTGTTTCCAATTTTCACCTCATCAGTGCTGTAATTAGCACACTCTACCCATGTACAATGTAACTTAAACTGTCTATTTTGTGTCTCATATGTAGTATAACTATTACACCATATCTATGCATGTAATTATGTGTTGTCACACCTGGATTGCTGTCATTGCCTTGTTGCCATAGGCATTGTTTTATGGATGTTTACAGCAGTAAGAAATTTTGTTTTGGAAATTAGAGATAATTGTAAGTGTGGCTGCTGCAGTACCATTTGTGATCAATAGGAAGGTGATATAGAACCGCACAATTCAAGAGTGTATTTATTAGATGGTTACAAATACTTACCGTGTGGTTGTTGTTTTTTAAAATGTTTTTGGCATGTATAAGTGTATCTGTACATATATATCCTATGTATATATTCAAATGTATGAGACTATAGTGGAATTCCCCCATACAATTCCCATGGTTTCTCCTGTTGTATCTCATATGGGTATCAACTATTAAACTGTATAAATATGCTTACGTCATGTGTCTTGAACTTGCCTTCTCACTCCACCTAAATGTGTGCACTGCATCCTAGTATGTTGGCATTCACTGTCTTACCTGGGCAGAAACTTGTATTCTGTATCTATGCACTGCTTCATCAGATGTCAACATCAAAAGGATTGATTTAGCTGAAATATTTGGGTGTGATAGAGGAGTACAGGACAAAAGCCACCTGTGCCTCAATGGTGACTTAATGCACCTGTATTTGGGCTGCGACTCTTACATTTGTGAGCCTTAGTAATCATTTCTCCAGACTTGATATGGATGATGATCAGACTGGGGCATTCAATAGGCCTGATAATATAGTTGCGAGAGGCATAATAAGCATGATGCAATTCGTGCTTATGTAAGGCAACTGGCCAAACTTCAAAGGGTGTACTACTTTGAACACTGGAAAAAAAATCCTTTGCTCAAAAGGTCACATGTATAATGCCTGCTCAGAATTGGCAGTAATGAAACTCTTTCAATGACTTGATGCTTGCACTTCTGAGATGTGCAACAAACACCTGGCCAGTGGCATGGCTCTAACATGAATCAGAAATAGTAAATGCTGCAAACTACAATATTTCAGAAAAACTCAACCTCACTGTTTAAGAATGGTCAAGTAGTTAGTTCATAACTAAATGAGCATTATTAAAGCATTTCATTGGAAGAGAGTAGCAAATTGGTAAATAAGATAATGTCCTGACATGATCTTACACCTTTGGGTTTAGGAAAAACCTGATGCACAATCAGCAGTAAGGGGCCAGACTACCTCAGGGGTCCACCTGTCATCTGACAATTCCATTGCTTCATGATAGCGCCAACCTGATGTTTAATCTATACATGGCCCCACAATTTCTGATAGTCCTGCATGTCACTGATGTGTATGAGCACCATCCAGCCGCTTCCCAGTAAAGAAACATTTGACTGCTGGCCATCCATGTAAGTGGCCGCCACTTGGGGCTCTGTTCATGTAGAACATGAACTGGCTATCAGAAAATATCACACAGGTACCTATCAGCTCATTTCGCCATCTCCAGATGGTGAAATGAAATTGAGAATAGAAATGGGAACATCAAGTTTCCATCCTTCCCTGAATCTCTCTTCCTGTTCTAGTATATATGGGCAGGGCTGCCATCAGAAATTGTAGGGCCTGGGACTGACAAAATAGACAGGCCACCCAACCCCCCCTTCCCCCTCCCAAAAAAAGATTCTGCTGCACTGCTCCACCCCTATGTGATGTCATACATTGTGATGTTACATATCTGTGGGGTGTTGTGGACTTGCAGGAACGGTTTACGGAGAGCTGATGTGCTAATAAGGCTTGTTTAAAAAATTAGTTTCTGAGTATATCAGCCTGCTGTTGATTTACAGACTGGTGCAGCTCTACAGGTATTGGCTGTAGGAGCCATGGGTGGGGCCCCCTCTCTGTAAGGGCCCGGGACACCAGTCCCCACAGTCCCCCCCTGATGACTGCCCTGTATATGGGGAAGCAATATTTATATTAATCTTAGACTTCTCCATGGTATACCCCTTCTTGAATATGAAGAAGCATGAAAAGCCCTGTTTTCTGAAGTGCTTTTCTCTGCAGGATGCAGTGCAGTAGCACCATAGACCTATGGAGAAAATAAAATACTGAAGAGCTTATTTAATAATCCCAGAAATGTGGTCCATTTATCTATGTCGGGGGATTGTGGCATTATTGGGCTTTCACGCTGTTTAACAAGGGAGCATCACAACAGTAATTCCCACATTCCCCTTTTTTATACTTGCAAATGCAGTCCCCATAGGTTTCAAAATGCCCCATTTACCTAGCTCTGAAAAGCTTAACTTTACGGAGCTTGGTGACCTTAGCAATGCTAGCCCACTGTAGACTATGGACTACATTTCCACATAATGAATAACCGCTTGTGCATTTGTGGGCCTCTAGCCTTACATACACAGTAATGGATCCAGGTCCGAACCTGGAAGTAAAGTTATACTATAAGCCATCACTTTTAGCATTCCATGGCACAGGCTCTTATCGGAGCCTATGTCCCTGTGTCTTGATACATAGCAAATTAAAGCATTCCAAATGCAGCATTCAGGAATGCTAATTCTGGGGGCTTTAACTTAATATGGATAAATGTGCCTCTAAATGAGTAATGTAATGTTATGTCACTCAGTGTTTTTCACCTCTTTTATTATAACCCCCCTGCTGCAATGTGGTACATGACTGTGTGATCACTGGCACAATGGGCGGAATCCGTGATTGTAGTCCACTCTCCTGGCAGCTGGGAGAACTCTGAGATTCAGGAGTCTTCCGTCCTCTTAGTGTAGACAAGTATGGCCTAGAATCAGTGATGGGGAAACTTGGCACTCCAGCTGTTGTTGAACTACACATCCCAGCATGTTCTGCTACAGTTTTAGCATGGCCAAATATGTCATAATTCTTATTCTTGCTGCCTCATACCTCAGTCCATTAATGTCTCTCTCTAAAACCCCATCACCTACTCACACTGCATATTTTCCCCTTTCTCCTATTCTCTATTCTATTCTCCCATTCATGCTCTATCCTCCAACATGCTCATACTCTTTCCCAATGAATAGATACATTTTGCATAGAGGCAGCAGTGTGAGTACAGTAAAAGAGTCAATGGTAGAGACCTAGGTCATTATCCTTATCACAATGTGCCCTTGTGCTTAGTAAGTGCAGCGAGACACAGTTCATTTACCACCTGGTAATCTCATTTTTAAGTGTCTGGGAATAGAGCCAATGTTTTATCATTATTACAGTAACAAGTATAAACATGACTGCAAGCCTTAGTGAAATATACCTTTACGGTTTCCTGTGGCAGGGATAGCTAACAAGTGGTTAAACACCAAGATTTATTCATTTCGGAAATATTTTTCTCCTTTAGTCCCTAGAATCCTATTTTCAACCATCCATTAGAGGAAACGGTTCCCTCCACACATTTAATTAAATCCAGCAAAGTATGAGGCTGACCATGGCCAGCCAGCAATCATTAAGCTCCTGTACCAAAATGAAAGCTCATTCGCACAGAGAGGGGACTGACAGGTTTGAGTGTCAGAGTCTTGTACGAGATTGTGGTTCAACTACAGGTTAATATGCCAAATGAAGCTATTGTACAAGCATTAGCATATTTAGTGCCAATGTTATGGTCTATCCGTAGTGGAAACATCGGTTTAGTTTGCTCCAGTTACTAAAGGCTAAATTCACTTTATGCTAAATTATAATAATATATAATAAAATATTTATAATATAATATTTCCCATACTCCCTAACATAACACTAAAAATATAAAATACAGAACTGAACCCCCCACCTCACCTGACAGTTCAAGTTACATCTAGAGTTAGGCACCCATAACAGTAATGTATCAGCTTTTAAATATTTGTCATAGAGCTTGTGCAACCCATGATGAGCTTGGGTGTGGATCATTAGATCGACAGTGTCTAGGTCGACAATGTTTAGGTCGACCACTATAGGTCGACAGTCACTAGGTCGACAGGGTTGGAAGGTCGACATGTGCTAGGTCGACAGGTCAAAGGTCGACATAAGGTGTGTGTTTTTTGTGTCGTTTTCTTCGTAGAGTGACCGGGAACCCCAATTAGTGCACCGTGTCCCCTCGCATGGCTCGCTTCTCTCGCCATGCTTTGGGCAAGGTTACCGTTCCAATCGCGGTCCACGTAGATCGTTAAGTATGAAAAAGTTCAAAAAAAGTGAAAAACTCATGTCGACCTTTTGACCTGTTGACCTAGAAACCCTGTCAACCTTCCAACCCTGTCAAACTAGTGACTATCGACCTATAGTTGACGACCTAAACATTGTCAACCTAGACAGTGTCGATCTTCAGACCGGATCCCGATGAGCTTGAGATCTGGATTCATAAATGCGCCTACAGTACATGTGAATTGAATATGGGCCAGGTTCATGTTTGCAAGTAAAGCAAAGAAGCAAGCAACTGGGCAAAACCATGTTACACTGAAAGGGTGGTGGTGGTGGTGGTGGGGGTGATATAACATGTACAGAGAGATTTAGATGGGTTATATTTTTTACGTGTAGAGTAAATGCTGATTTTGCATGTAGCCCACAAATACTGGAAAGCTTTTTTTTTACGCTGCTATTTGCATTTAGTTTGCACATCCCCTATCAAATCTCTCTGCACATGTTACATCTGCACCACCTGCAGTGCAACAAAGTTGCTTGCTTATTTGCTTTACTTACAAACATGAATCAGGCCCAATGTGCATATTTAAGACATTAAACACATTATTTTATTCCAGGGTGACAAGTGACAAAACTCTCATTTTAAATTCTAATTTTAAAAGAACACATGCTAAAAAACAACATCCTTGTCAGTATAGAATTGACGGATTAGATATAACATGGGAATGTTTAACTGATTAAACCCCCCAGATATTTTACAGTGTTTACATTTAAAAAAAAATACATAACACATGTTTATGGGTGTGTGTGGACAAGATCATAGGCAACCGGCTATGCTCATATCAGTATTAAAGATCAGAATACAAATGCCTCACTCCACCACCACCTCATATGGGCTGTGAGGAAACTCCACTGTCAGTTTAATGCTCAACTGGTGCTAGCAGGGAAGAGAGAGGTGGACCATTAATGAATTTGTCTGATATTGCTTTCTCTACGTTTTGAATTGACTGTCATTGGGGAAGGGGTTCTGGGGCTCTGGAGGGTGGCGTGGCATAGTGACACTGGCAGAAATAAATAGGAAAAGCTGAGTATTCAGGTACAGTTTACCCTAAGTGTAAGTTTGGTAAAGAAGATTTATTAAATAAATGAGAGCTTCATAAAAATATATTTCCCTGGGGTAACAGGGCACCAGGGGTCCATACCCAAGACCATAACAGAGAAGGAGATCTCTACTCTGCCTCAGCTTTCATTAAGAATTTTCATTACAAAGAGATAGGTGCAGGGTTGTTGGTCGGAAATGGACTGGACAAGTCATGGATGTAAGGAACCTATTTAACATTGGTGGCAAGAAGGAATACATTTTTGGAGCTAATTAGCAATCTGCTCTTTCTGGGACAGTGGCTCCAATTAAGATCAATACTTGAGAAGGGTATAGTAAATAGCATAAGCTGTCAATTTACTACCGGGTTCAGACCCAGCTTGTTTACAGCACATATTCAGCTATGGGGCCACACATATGCACGCGTATGATACCAGAAAGTGATACGAAGTTCTCTTTCTGGAAGCAAAATGCAATATTGTAGTCTATAGGCTACACTGTCTGCAGGACATACTCTGAAAAGCTACAGTATCTTATAGAGAAAAGACAGCAGCCCCCCATGAAAAAAAAATTCTGTGTTATTTATCTGAACCTTGGGGACATCTTTGATATCCCCTGTGTTCAGCCTTTAGTAAAATGGAGAGATACTAAAGTCATGTGGAAACTGCTTTTTCGCTTGATTTAAGGAGCCGGAAAGCTTGATAAAATGAGCCCCAAGAGGTTCTATTGCAAATTCACACACTTATCTCATAATTGCTACGTTAATACTATTACAGTAGTATATTGGAATGTGTAGTTCCAGAGCAGCTAGCATGCTGCAAGTTATCTATCCCTGTTTTGGTAAAAGCCATGTATATGTGACAATGTGTATCCTTACAAATATGCTAATAAAATAGTATAGTGACACTTTCCATACTATGGTATTGTAGAATATGATATGGTATGGTGTGATATGGTATGATAAGGAACACTATGATATGCATGGTTTGGTGTGATAAGGTATGATATGTCACGGCAGAGTATGATAGAAACATAGAAACATAGAATTTGGCGGCAGATAAAAACCACTTGGCACATCTAGTCTGCCCTTTTTTTTTATTCTTTAGGCAATCTCAAACCCTTTTGAACCATAGTTCTTTGCAGAGCCGGCCATAGGCATAGGGCATTTGATATGCCTAGGGGCATCAGCAGCTTCTGCTGATTAAAATGATATGTGGCATGCCTATATTCTGTGTGTAGCATTTCATATGCAGATATAGCCACAGTCTCACACAGTATATAGGCATGCTGCATATCATTTTAATCAGCAGAAGCTGCTTGTGCATCCTAGCCACATTGCACTGCAAATAAGATGCATTTTCATTAAAAAAAAAAGGTGCCAGATGTTAGCATTGTGGCAATATTTATGAGGACACATCTGTATCCAAGTAGAGGCAGAGGTCACAGTGTTAGTGGCAGTGTGATTGCTGTGTGCATGTGAGTGGGTTGGTTGTGCAGTAGTGTTCGGAATATGTGTAAGGAGCATTATGTGTGTCATGTAAAAATGCATTAATAATGTGCAACATGTGTAAGGGGCACTATGCATGTCATTATGTGTATAAGGGCATTAATAATGTGCGGCATATGTGTAAAAGGGTACTACTGTATATGTGTCATTATGTGTATAGGGGCACTAAAAATGTGCAGCAAATGTGTAGGGGGCACTATGTGTGTCATTATGTGTATAAGAGCATTCATAATGTGTGGCTTATGTGTAAGGGACATTATGTGTAAAAGGGCATTAATAAAGGTTGTCATAATGTGTAAGGTGCATTATGTTTATAAGGACATTAATAATGTGTCTCATATGTGTAAGGGGCATTACTGTGTGGAATTATGTGTATAAATGCATTACTAATGTGTGGTATTATGTGTATAAGGTGCTCTACTGTGTGGCGTTGCATATAGAAAGGGCACTACTGTGTCATCTAATGTGAATAAAGAGCAATAGGGTGTGATGTAATGTGAATAAGGGACTCTACTGTGAGTAGTAAAGTTTATAAGGTAAAGAGATACTACTGTGGGATGTAATATGAATTATGAACACTATTGCATGATCAAATGTGAATGAAGTTGCAGTACTGTGTGGCGTAATTGGAATTGGAATTACTATTGTGTGGCCATGCCCCTTGCCAGCTAAAACACACCCCTTTATGGGCTGTGCGCCAAATGTGCAAACTGTTCCTATTTAAAATATAGGGGGTACAAACAACAAAATAAGGACTGCTATGGGTAAGGGGAGATGCTGCTGGGAAAGAGGCGCAAGGTCAGAGGCGGAACCAGTGGTGGTGCTAGGGGGCACCAGCCAAAATCTTGCCTAGGGCATCATATTGGTTAGGGCCAGCTCTGGTTCTTTGTAAGGCTATTCATATGCCTATCCCATGCATGTTTAAATTGCTCTACTGACTTAGCCTCTACCACCTCTGACGGGAGGCTATTCCACTTGTCCACTATCCTTTCTGTGAAGTAATTTTTCCTTACATTTTCCCTGAACCTGCCTCCCTCCAGTTTCAGTGCATGCCCTCGAGTTCTAATACTTCTCTTCCTTTGAAGAATGTCTCCCTGCTGTACTTGGTATATTTGAAAGTTTCTATCAAGTCCCCCCTTTCCCTTCTCTGCTCCAAACTATACATGTTAAGATCTTTTAGTGGTCTATTTATTAAAATAAAATATTTTTACTAAAATAATGTGAAAAGGGTGTGAAAACAACATTTTTCACATTATTTTAGTATAATCTGAATGTATTAAAGGGCATTTGGAGCAGTTTTCATGAAAAACTGCTCCAAACCCTTTAATTCACTTTTTTTTTGTAACCCATATCGCATTCCCCTTACTTATAATGGGAAATGTGATGTGGCTGAAATTACTTAAAACATTTTTGTTTTAAATACCGCAGTGTGCCCTGTGATAAACTCGCCAGCTCAGGCTGGCGAGTTCACAGGGCAGCACTGCGAAAAGCACTGTTTTGCCCAGCTTTCTCTGCCCCTGGCAGAGAAAGCTGAGTGGGGACCCGGCTACAGTGATCAGCTATGTGTGTCCGATGGACACACATCTGATCACCGTGTAAAAAAAACAAAAAAAAAACCCCATAATCACATGTCCAGGGAGCCGGTGTCCGCTGCTCCGGTGAGCGCTGCCGGCCGCCGGGGCCCCCATGTGCTGCAAAGTGACCTCGGTGTAGTAAAGTAATGCTGCAAAGCAAAGCAGCAGCGCACTTTACAGCACCGGGGGTCACCGCAGCGCACAGGATCCGGCGCCGGGCAGCCCAGCAGGAACAGCGCGGACTGGCTCCCTGTACTGGTGAGTATATTGATCTTCTGGAGGGGGTCCATGGAGCGCGGGGGTACTCGTGACGGGGGGGGGGGGTCGACCGGGCGGCGGTGGTAGTGGTGTTGACGGTGAGGGCGGTGCATGCGCAGCAGGACATCGGGGTATTTTTTCAGAAAAATATCCCGATGATGCTGCGGAGTATCATTGCAGGGACATAGCTTGACCGCAAGCTCTGTCTCTGCACGCGATAATTGATACATCCCTGCGATGTAGTCAATTATCGCAGTGCGAGTTGGGGCGATTTTATCACCTGTCATCCGCATCTTGGATGCGGATGGTGATAAATAGGCCCCTTAGTCTTTCCGGGTAAGTTTTGTGCTGTATGCCATGCACCATTTTAGTTGCCCTTCTCTGTACGCTCTCTAATGTATTTATATCCTTCTGGAGATATGGTCTCCAGAACTGGACACAGTATTCTAGATGAGGCCGTACCAATGACCTATACAGTGGCATTATTACTTTTTTTTTCTACTGCTGATTCCTCTCCCTGATCCTTCTCCATGATATGTTGTTATTATATATATATATATATATATATATGATATATCATTGTAGAGTATGATATGTTATTATTATTATTATTATTATTACAGGTTGAGTATCCCATATCCAAATATTCCGAAATATGGAATATTCCGAAATACGGACTTTTTTGAGTGAGACTGAGATAGTGAAACCTTTGTTTTTTGGTGGCTCAATGTACACAAACTTTGTTTAATACTCAAAGTTATTACAAATATTGTATTAAATCACCTTCAGGCTGTGTGTATAAGGTGTATATGAAACATAAATTAATTGTGTGAATGTACACACACTTTGTTTAATGCACAAAGTTATAAAAAATATTGGCTAAAATGACCTTCAGGCTGTGTGTTTAAGGTGTATATGTAACATAAATGCATTCTATGCTTAGATTTAGGTCCCATCACCATAATATCTCATTATGGTATGCAATTATTCCAAAATACGGAAAAATCCGATATCCAAAATGCCTCTGGTCCCAAGCATTTTGGATAAGGGATACTCAACCTGTATTATATATATATAGTATGATATTGTATTATACGATATAATTTGGCATGGTATAGTATGATATGATATGATATGGCATGATATGTTATATATGGTATGATATAGCCTCATATGATATGGTGTGTATAGTACGCTAGGATATGGGCTGATATATAGTTGTATTGTATGATATAATAATGTAACTATTTAACTATTATAACAATAATTTCCTAGACATCTATATATTGATAGCGTAAGGATAATTTTTGATGAGTGATTTTTTATTTCTATGAAGCCGTTGCCTGAGCAGGGCACATCATATATCACATTAAAGCTCTTGGTCTGTAGATGTGTAAAATTATATTGGCATAGTGATTGGTTGCTTCATTTCAGAGTTAATAAGTTATGTGACAAAACGTACACCAGCCAATTACAATGCTCTTTGAAAATGTCAGTTGGTCAACTTTGCCTGTGCACCTGCCAGGTGACCTGGAACATGTGACTGGGCGGTCTGGAAACTGTAACAGTTATGTCCAGTCACTCACTAGCAGGGATACTATGGGGGTATCGACTCCAAAGCGGGTGAAAAGAAGTAAAATGTTCCACCCAGCAAACCTTTACCATGTTAAAACCAGGCACGAGTGAAGTGCGGTGAGGTGAGGCAGAGCCTTTCTTGTCATACTAACGTATACGCTAGAGTTTTTACTATATAAAGTATAAGAAAAATACAAAGAATATGTTAGAAATATCTTCTTTGAATTATTGTAATCATTGTTATAGTCAAAACTCTGTAGTAACTCTGGAGTAACAAGTCTACCCTGCTCTCATTGCCTACCCGCCTATCTTTTATGCACATCTCTGATCAAAACTCATCAAATTTCCAGCAGCATATACTGCTGTACCTGTGTATAATGCCCACTTACACCCTTGGTTCATATATTGTGAGTAAATTTGGCTCTGGTACTAACCAGTGCCTCCTGAGCCATTTACCTCACCGCACGTCCCTGTCGGGCACATCAGCTAGTTATTATTAATAGGATACTGGCATCAATACATTCAAAACACTTTAAATGTACTCTATTATTCTAAAGCTTTTTCATATGATTTACCTAATAGACATTAAAAGATATACATTTATATATACATTTATAGAAGAAGACTTTTTATCAGTATGTGACAATACCTGTTACAAACAGCAGAAAAATTTACACTTTTCCAGACCTTCTAAAATCTCCAGGTCCTGGATAATTTAAAGGTCCATGGACCTGCCTTCTATTCCTCCTATTATTCCTTGGGGTAAATTTACTAAAACGTCTAAAAATGAAAAGTGTTGATGTTACCCATAGCAACCAATCAGATTCTGTCTATTATTTCTCTATTGCATCCTAGAAAATGATTGGTTGCTATGAGCAACAGCACCACTTTTCATTTTTAGAAGCTTTAGTAAATATATTTCCTTGAGTTCAGGGATAATAAGATGTATGGAAGGGGAAAAAATGTTAGCAAGATAAAGGGCAACTCCATGGACCTACAGTACATATGAGTATTCAATCAAGTCACGATTTTTCGACTGGTTGAAAAAACAGCACTAATTTGACACAGGATTTTCAAATGCGGGCATTTTTGCCATTTTTTAATCCAGTTTCGTCCATGCCGTATCACTTTTTTTTTTGGGTCGAATTGGCATGGGCGAAAATTGCACCAAAAAGAGCAAAAATGCCCACAAATTCGCCAAAACACATGTATCAGCTGCAAATTTGCCGATAGACGTGGTTTTCATCAGTGCCGGATTTTTCGACTAGCCGAAAAAATGGCACGAGCAGTGAATAGGTTGAACGCAAATTCGACCTAAAAATGGGCGAAAAGTTAAGTTTTTTTGACTGTAAAGAAAGCAATACCTATTTCTTATCCTATAGATTGTAATTTTGCAAGCAGGGCCTGCTTTGTTTGTCTTGTTTCATTACTATGTTCCCAATTTATTTAATTTATTATTAATAGTTTGTTATATATTGCAGAATATTCTGTTGCACTTTACAATTGGAAATAACAGCGACAGAACAAACCAGGTAATAATAGACAGACATAGAGGTAGGAAGGCCCTGCTTGCATGCCTACAATCTATAGGAAAATAGGCATTGATAGACAAGGACAGGTACTATCTATTGCCCAATGGTCCAGCCAGATTGCAATGGTTCTTGGTGGGCTGTATGATATGGTCACATAGCAGTTATGTGTGGACTATATAGATGGGATGTACTTAATTAGGATAGCTTATGAAGGCTATGTTGGAGGTTCTGAAATTTGATCAGCTTGTCTGAAGAGGTGAGTTGTCAGGGAACGTTTGAAGGTTTGGAGAGTAGAGGAGAGTCTTATTGTGCATGGGAGGGTGGGTGCAGCCAGAAGAAAGTTCTGCAATTGAGATTGGGAGTGAGTAATAAGTGTGGATGACAAACACAGATTGTGTACAGGGCGGAAAGGTCAGGTGGGTGATATTTTGAGATAAGCGAAGAGATATATGTTGGTGTAGTTTGGTTAATAGCCTTGTGTTTGACTAAAAGTATTTATATTGTATCAGGTAGAAAACAGGTAACCAATGGAGGGGCTGACAGTGGGGATCAATTTAAAATCACAATGGAGTATGCTAGTGCTATATAAATACATGTTGTTAATAATAACAACACTAATAATAATAATCACCAATCATCACCAGAAAATGTAATGACCTCAAAATGGCAGCATAAACTGTGAGATTTCAATGAAAAGGTTTAGTCAGCCTGATCAGTATGTGGATACCTTGCATCAAGGAAGCCAAAATGAGGTAAAATGATAATGGACCCAGCAGCAGCTCACTATTTTGGGTGTGGATGAGTTAACTTTCTACTTGCACCATAGCCATTTAGCCATCAAAAGCACCATCTGAGTAGATGTGGAGGGGGAGGGGAAGGAGGGATGACTGCATATCTTACAATTAAATTACATACAGTACCTTGCTAAAGTATTCACCCCTTGGCTTTTTACCTATTTTGATACATTACAACCTGTAATTTATTTATTTTTTTTATCTGAATTTTATGTGATGGATCTGCACAAAATAGTCTAAGTTGGTGAAGTGAAATGAGAAAAATGTATCTAAAAAATAATTTTTATAAATATAAATCAGAAAATTGGAATGTGCGTATTCACCCCCTTTGCTATGAAGCCTCTCAAAAGTTCTGATGCAACCAATTACCTTCAGTAGTCACATAATTAGTGAAATGAAGTCCACCTGTGTGCAATCTGTGTCACATGATCTGTCAGTATAAACACACCTTTTCTGAAAGGCACCAGAGGCTGCAACACCACTAAGCAAAAGGCATCACACCATGAAGACCAAGGAGCTCTTCAAACAAGTCAGGAACAAAGTTGTTGAGAAGTACAAGTCAGGGTTGGGTTATAAAAAAATATCCAAATCTTTGATGATCCCCCGGAGCACTATCAAATCCATCATCTTCAAATGGAAAGAACATGGTACCACAACAAATGTGCCAAGAGAGGGCCGGCCACCAAAAGTCACAGACCCGACAAGGAGGGCATTAATCAGAGAGGCAGCACAGAGACCAAAGGTAACCCTGAAGGAGCTGCAGAGTTCCACAGCAGAGACTGGTGTATCTGCGCATGTGACCACAATAAGCCGTACACTCCATAGAGCTGGGTTTTATGGAAGAGTGGCCAGAAAAAAGCTATTACTTAGTGTTAACAATAAAAAGGCACATTTTGAGTTTGCCAAAAGGCATATGGATGACTCCCCAAATGTATGGAGGAAGGTTCTCTGGTCAGATGAGACTAAAATTTAACTTAGGTTAACCAAGGAAAACGCTATGTCTGACGCAAACCAAAGACATCCCATCACCCCAAGAACACCATCTCCATAGTGAAACATGGTGGTGGCAGCATCATGCTGTTGGGATGTTTTTCAGCAGCAGGGACTGGTAAACTGTTTTGAGTCGAGGGAAAGATGGATGGTGCTAAATACAGGAATATTCTTGAGCAAAACCTGTTTCAGTCTGCCTGTGATATGAGACAGGGACGGAGATTCACCCTCCAGCAGGACAATGACCCAAAGCATACTGCTAAAACAACACTCGAGTGGTTTAAGGGGAAATATTTTAATGTGTTGGAAAGGCCCTGTCAAAGCTCAGATCTCAATCCAATTGAGAATCTGTGGTCAGACTTGAAGCTTACTGTTCACAAGCAGAAACCATCCAACATTAAAGAGCTGGAGCAGCTTTGCCTTGAGGAATGGGCAAAAATCCCAGTGGCAAGATGTGGCAAGCTCATAGAGACTTCTCCAAAGCAACTTGCAGCTGTAATTGCCACAAAAGGTGGCTCTACAAAGTACTGACTTTAGGGGGGGGTGAATAGTTATACACGCTGAAGTTTTCTGTTATTTTGTCCTATTTGTTGTTTGCATCACAATTACAAAAAAAAAAAACATCTTCAGAATTGTAGGCATGTTCTGTGAATGAAATGATGCAAACCTTCAAACAATCCATTTTATTTCCAGGTTGTGAGGCAACAAAACATGAAAAATGCAAATGGGGTGAATACTTTAGCATGGTACTGTACTCTCTACGTTCTTAGTTGCCATATGTGTACAGTCATGTGTTGAACACAATACATGGAGCATCTTTCAAGGTGGTTTTTCTAACTTACAGAAAATAGTTGTGTTTGTCTACTATGGATAAAGATTAGAGATGTGCACTTGAAATTTTTCGGGTTTTGTGTTTTGGTTTTGGGTTCGGTTCCGCGGCCGTGTTTTGGGTTCGACCGCGTTTTGGCAAAACCTCACCGAATTTTTTTTGTCGGATTCGGGTGTGTTTTGGATTCGGGTGTTTTTTAAAAAAAACACTAAAAAACAGCTTAAATCATAGAATTTGGGGGTCATTTTGATCCCAAAGTATTATTAACCTCAAAAACCATAATTTCCACTCATTTTCAGTCTATTCTGAATACCTCACACCTCACAATATTATTTTTAGTCCTAAAATTTGCACCGAGGTCGCTGGATGACTAAGCTAAGCGACCCTAGTGGCCGACACAAACACCTGGCCCATCTAGGAGTGGCACTGCAGTGTCACGCAGGATGGCCCTTCCAAAAAACACTCCCCAAACAGCACATGACGCAAAGAAAAAAAGAGGCGCAATGAGGTAGCTGTGTGAGTAAGATAAGCGACCCTAGTGGCCGACACAAACACCTGGCCCATCTAGGAGTGGCACTGCAGTGTCACGCAGGATGGCCCTTCCAAAAAACACTCCCCAAACAGCACATGACGCAAAGAAAAAAAGAGGCGCAATGAGGTAGCTGTGTGAGTAAGATAAGCGACCCTAGTGGCCGACACAAACACCTGGCCCATCTAGGAGTGGCACTGCAGTGTCACGCAGGATGGCCCTTCCAAAAAACACTCCCCAAACAGCACATGACGCAAAGAAAAAAAGAGGCGCAATGAGGTAGCTGTGTGAGTAAGATAAGCGACCCTAGTGGCCGACACAAACACCTGGCCCATCTAGGAGTGGCACTGCAGTGTCACGCAGGATGGCCCTTCCAAAAAACACTCCCCAAACAGCACATGACGCAAAGAAAAAAAGAGGCGCAATGAGGTAGCTGTGTGAGTAAGATAAGCGACCCTAGTGGCCGACACAAACACCTGGCTCATCTAGGAGTGGCACTGCAGTGTCACGCAGGATGGCCCTTCCAAAAAACACTCCCCAAACAGCACATGACGCAAAGAAGAAAAAAAGAGGCGCAATGAGGTAGCTGTGTGACGACTAAGCTAAGCGACCCTAGTGGCCGACACAAACACCTGGCCCATCTAGGAGTGGCACTGCAGTGTCACGCAGGATGGCCCTTCCAAAAAACACTCCCCAAACAGCACATGACGCAAAGAAAAAAAGAGGCGCAATGAGGTAGTTGTGTGAGTAAGATAAGCGACCCTAGTGGCCGACACAAACACCTGGCCCATCTAGGAGTGGCACTGCAGTGTCACGCAGGATGGCCCTTCCAAAAAACACTCCCCAAACAGCACATGACGCAAATAAAAATTAAAGAAAAAAGAGGTGCAAGATGGAATTGTCCTTGGGACCTCCCACCCACCCTTATGTTGTATAAACAGGACATGCACACTTTAACCAACCCATCATTTCAGTGACAGGGTCTGCCACACGACTGTGACTGAAATGACGGGTTGGTTTGGACCCCCACCGAAAAAGAAGCAATTAATCTCTCCTTGCACAAACTGGCTCTACAGAGGCAAGATGTCCACCTCATCATCATCCTCCGATATATCACCGTGTACATCCCGCTCCTCACAGATTATCAATTCGTCCCCACTGGAATCCACCATCTCAGCTCCCTGTGTACTTTGTGGAGGCAATTGCTGCTGGTCAATGTCTCCACGGAGGAATTGATTATAATTCATTTTAATGAACATCATCTTCTCCACATTTTCTGGAAGTAACCTCGTACGCCGATTGCTGACAAGGTGAGCGGCGGCACTAAACACTCTTTCGGAGTACACACTTGTGGGAGGGCAACTTAGGTAGAATAAAGCCAGTTTGTGCAAGGGCCTCCAAATTGCCTCTTTTTCCTGCCAGTATAAGTACGGACTGTCTGACGTGCCTACTTGGATGCGGTCACTCATATAATCCTCCACCATTCTTTCAATGGGGAGAGAATCATATGCAGTGACAGTAGACGACATGTCCGTAATCGTTGTCAGGTCCCTCAGTCCGGACCAGATGTCAGCATCAGCAGTCGCTCCAGACTGCCCTGCATCACCGCCAGCGGGTGGGCTCGGAATTCTGAGCCTTTTCCTCGCACCCCCAGTTGCGGGAGAATGTGAAGGAGGAGATGTTGACAGGTCGCGTTCCGCTTGACTTGACAATTTTGTCACCAGCAGGTCTTTGAACCCCAGCAGACTTGTGTCTGCCGGAAAGAGAGATCCAAGGTAGGTTTTAAATCTAGGATCGAGCACGGTGGCCAAAATGTAGTGCTCTGATTTCAACAGATTGACCACCCGTGAATCCTTGTTAAGCGAATTAAGGGCTCCATCCACAAGTCCCACATGCCTAGCGGAATCGCTCCCTTTTAGCTCCTCCTTCAATGCCTCCAGCTTCTTCTGCAAAAGCCTGATGAGGGGAATGACCTGACTCAGGCTGGCAGTGTCTGAACTGACTTCACGTGTGGCAAGTTCAAAAGGTTGCAGAACCTTGCACAACGTTGAAATCATTCTCCACTGCGCTTGAGACAGGTGCATTCCACCTCCTATATCGTGCTCAATTGTATAGGCTTGAATGGCCTTTTGCTGCTCCTCCAACCTCTGAAGCATATAGAGGGTTGAATTCCACCTCCTTACCACTTCTTGCTTCAGATGATGGCAGGGCAGGTTCAGGCATTTTTGGTGGTGCTCCAGTCTTCTGTACGTGGTGCCTGTACGCCGAAAGTGTCCCGCAATTCTTCTGGCCACCGACAGCATCTCTTGCACGCCCCTGTCGTTTTTTAAAAAATTCTGCACCACCAAATTCAAGGTATGTGCAAAACATGGGACGTGCTGGAATTTGCCCATATTTAATGCACACACAATATTGCTGGCGTTTTCCGATGCCACAAATCCACAGGAGAGTCCAATTGGGGTAAGCCATTCCGCGATGATCTTCCTCAGTTGCCGTAAGAGGTTTTCAGCTGTGTGCGTATTCTGGAAACCGGTGATACAAAGCGTAGCCTGCCTAGGAAACAGTTGGCGTTTGCGAGATGCTGCTACTGGTGCCGCCGCTGCTGTTCTTGCGGCGGGAGTCCATACATCTACCCAGTGGGCTGTCACAGTCATATAGTCCTGACCCTGCCCTGCTCCACTTGTCCACATGTCCGTGGTTAAGTGGACATTGGGTACAACTGCATTTTTTAGGACACTGGTGAGTCTTTTTCTGACGTCCGTGTACATTCTCGGTATCGCCTGTCTAGAGAAGTGGAACCTAGATGGTATTTGGTAACGGGGGCACACTACCTCAAGAAATTGTCTAGTTCCCTGTGAACTAACGGCGGATACCGGACGCACGTCTAACACCAACATAGTTGTCAAGGCCTCAGTTATCCGCTTTGCAACAGGATGACTGCTGTGATATTTCATCTTCCTCGCAAAGGACTGTTGGACAGTCAATTGCTTGGTGGAAGTAGTAAAAGTGGGCTTACGACTTCCCCTCTGGGATGACCATCGACTCCCAGCAGCAACAACAGCAGCGCCAGCAGCAGTAGGCGTTACACGCAAGGATGCATCGGAGGAATCCCAGGCAGGAGAGGACTCGTCAGAATTGCCAGTGACATGGCCTGCAGGACTATTGGCATTCCTGGGGAAGGAGGAAATTGACACTGAGGGAGTTGGTGGGGTGGTTTGCGTGAGCTTGGTTACAAGAGGAAGGGATTTACTGGTCAGTGGACTGCTTCCGCTGTCGCCCAAAGTTTTTGAACTTGTCACTGACTTATTATGAATGCGCTGCAGGCGACGTATAAGGGAGGATGTTCCGAGGTGGTTAACGTCCTTACCCCTACTTATTACAGCTTGACAAAGGCAACACACGGCTTGACAAATGTTGTCCGCATTTCTGGTGAAATACTTCCACACCGAAGAGCTGATTTTTTTTGGTATTTTCACCAGGCATGTCAACGGCCCTATTCCTCCCACGGACAACAGGTGTCTCCCCGGGTGCCTGACTTAAACAAACCACCTCACCATCAGAATCTTCCTTGTCAATTTCCTCCCCAGCGCCAGCAACACCCATATCCTTCTCATCCTGGTGTACTTCAACACTGACATCTTCAATCTGACTATCAGGAACTGGACTGCGGGTGCTCCTTCCAGCACTTGCAGGGGGCGTGCAAATGGTGGAAGGCGCATGCTCTTCACGTCCAGTGTTGGGAAGGTCAGGCATCGCAACCGACACAATTGGACTCTCCTTGTGGATTTGGGATTTCGAAGAACGCACAGTTCTTTGCGGTGCTTTTGCCAGCTTGAGTCTTTTCATTTTTCTAGCGAGAGGCTGAGTGCTTCCATCCTCATGTGAAGCTGAACCACTAGCCATGAACATAGGCCAGGGCCTCAGCCGTTCCTTGCCACTCCGTGTGGTAAATGGCATATTGGCAAGTTTACGCTTCTCCTCCGACAATTTTATTTTAGATTTTGGAGTCCTTTTTTTACTGATATTTGGTGTTTTGGATTTTACATGCTCTGTACTATGACATTGGGCATCGGCCTTGGCAGACGACGTTGCTGGCATTTCATCGTCTCGGCCATGACTAGTGGCAGCAGCTTCAGCACGAGGTGGAAGTGGATCTTGATCTTTCCCTAATTTTGGAACCTCAACATTTTTGTTCTCCATATTTTAATAGGCACAACTAAAAGGCACCTCAGGTAAACAATGGAGATGGATGGATACTAGTATACTTATGGATGGACCAGCGACTGCCGACACAGAGGTAGCTACAGCCGTGGACTACCGTACTGTGTCTGCTGCTAATATAGACTGGATGATAATGAGATGAAATTAATATATATATATATATATATAATATCACTAGTACTGCAGCCGGACAGGTATATATATTTATTATGTAATGACTGATGACGGACCTGCTGGATACTGTCAGCTCAGCAGCACCGCAGACTGCTACAGTAAGCTACTATAGTAGTATGTATCAAGAAGAAAGAAAAAAAAAACCACGGGTAGGTGGTATACAATTATGGATGGACCAGCGACTGCCGACACAGAGGTAGCTACAGCCGTGGACTACCGTACTGTGTCTGCTGCTAATATAGACTGGATGATAATGAGATGAAATTAATATATATATATAATATCACTAGTACTGCAGCCGGACAGGTATATATATTTATTATGTAATGACTGATGACGGACCTGCTGGACACTGTCAGCTCAGCAGCACCGCAGACTGCTACAGTAAGCTACTATAGTAGTATGTATCAAGAAGAAAGAAAAAAAAAAAAACACGGGTAGGTGGTATACAATTATGGATGGACCAGCGACTGCCGACACAGAGGTAGCTACAGCCGTGGACTACCGTACTGTGTCTGCTGCTAATATAGACTGGATGATAATGAGATGAAATTAATATATATATATATATAATATCACTAGTACTGCAGCCGGACAGGTATATATATTTATTATGTAATGACTGATGACGGACCTGCTGGACACTGTCAGCTCAGCAGCACCGCAGACTGCTACAGTAAGCTACTATAGTAGTATGTATCAAGAAGAAAGAAAAAAAAAAAACACGGGTAGGTGGTATACAATTATGGATGGACCAGCGACTGCCGACACAGAGGTAGCTACAGCCGTGGACTACCATACTGTGTCTGCTGCTAATATAGACTGGATGATAATGAGATGAAATTAATATATATATATATAATATCACTAGTACTGCAGCCGGACAGGTATATATATTTATTATGTAATGACTGATGACGGACCTGCTGGACACTGTCAGCTCAGCAGCACCGCAGACTGCTACAGTAAGCTACTATAGTAGTATGTATCAAGAAGAAAGAAAAAAAAAAAACACGGGTAGGTGGTATACAATTATATATATATTATATACAATTATATATATATATATATATATATATATATATTAAACTGGTGGTGATTAATTAAACTGGTGGTCAGGTCACTGGTCACACTATCAGCAACTTGCAAGTAGTACTCCTAAGCAGACAATCACAATATATACTGGTGGTCAGTGTGGTCACAATGGCAGTGTGGCACTCTGGCAGCAAAAGTGTGCACTGTACGTTAAAATATGTACTCCTGCTCTCAGACTCTAACTGCTCCCCACTGTCTCCCCCACAAGTCAGATATACAGTCACACTATCACTTCAGCAAGTAGTAGTACTCCTCCTAATGCTCCCCAAAATTACTAAAGTAAATACTGTGTCTCTCTCTACTCTAGTCTCACTCTCTTCTCTATAAACGGAGAGGACGCCAGCCACGTCCTCTCCCTATCAATCTCAATGCACGTGTGAAAATGGCGGCGACGCGCGGCTCCTTATATAGAATCCGAGTCTCGCGATAGAATCCGAGCCTCGCGAGAATCCGACAGCGGGATGATGACGTTCGGGTGCGCTCGGGTTAACCGAGCAAGGCGGGAAGATCCGAGTCGCTCGGACCCGTGTAAAAAAACATGAAGTTCGGGCGGGTTCGGATTCCGAGGAACCGAACCCGCTCATCTCTAATAAAGATGCACAATACTTGTATAAAATTGTATTGAAACCATTTTGCGAGTCTATCTGTGCTTTCTGTCTTTCGCTATAGGAATGATTCTAAGTTATGGATATTACACAATAGTAGTACAGCTTGACTGTGGTCCTTTAACCTCCTATCCTTATTAATTCATTACTACCTTGGTGTTGATCTGTAAAGGCTTGTTTTATCCTCATTTCAATAGCTAGCTCTGATTCACCTTAATCCTATATTCAAAATATTTTTGTAGGAAAGAACTGTATCTGAATTTGGGATTTATATATGTTATGCTATCAATGTTTAAGGTAAAAGTGAATCTGATATTTTGTAGTTAGTGATTTGTATATGTGAGGTGTTACAAGTTTGTAGGTACAAGAGTGATGGGTTTTCCAGGTGGGAGATCTCAGATCAGTGGATGAGCAAAGAGAGTAAGTTGGGTCATGAATTATTTATGTATTTATTTAAAGGGATGAATTGTAAGGTGGTGTAGTGTTTAAATGGGCTTTTAGGTTAGTATTAAAAGTTTTTCTTGACAGCATTGAAAGCAAAATAAAGGAGAAGCTGAGAAAGATCTGCAGGCAAGTAGATCAGTCTGGCAGTATAATCTTTGTTTCTATATTTTGTGTGATATAGCTTTAGACTGTAAGCTCTCATGAGCAGAGTCCTCTTCTTCCATGTACTTTTTCTTTCCTCACTTATACCTTCATCTCTTCCCACTGCCTACAACAGCTCCTAACCCTTGGGTTCTGCCACCCTGCTGCTTATTTGGGTATTATGAAGGCTGATGTAGCAATGTTTGTAAACAATGTCCATGTCCTGCAATGTTCTGTACTATAAGTCACTTTATTTGTGTTTTGTTCATACTGTTTCTGTTTATGTACTTTGTAAGGTAATGCCGACCCCTTGTGGTGCCATATAAACAAAGAATAGTAATAATACAAATAATAACAGTTTTGGATTGTCTGGAAACAGTTTCATTAGAAGAGTCAAATATAACTTAAGGGAATAGGAAGGAAGTACAGTAATGCATTCTAACTAATTGGAGAACCCATTGTCCTAATTGTATCAGTCAAGTGGATGCCTGTCTACTGGGATCCAGAGCAAGTGTCTTTTTTCAAACAAACTTGCAGCTAAGTTGTAGAAAAATTGCAAATATTATAATATAGTTGTCTATAAGTTTGATAGTTTCAGTGATATGGGCTGTTTAAGCTATATATAAATATATATATATATATATATATATACTGCTCAAAAAAATAAAGGGAACACTTAAACAACACAATGTAACTCCAAGTCAATCACACTTCTGTGAAATCAAACTGTCCACGTAGGAGGCAACACTGATTGACAATCAATTTCACATGCTGTTGGGCAAATGGAATAGACAACAGGTGGAAATTATAGGCAATTAGCAAGACACCCCCAATAAAGGAGTTGTTCTGCAGGTGGTGACCACAGACCACTTCTCAGCTCCTATGCTTTGTGGCTGATGTTTTGGTCACTTTTGAAAGCTGGCGGTGCTTTCACTTTAGTGGTAGCATGAGACGGAGTCTACAACCCACACAAGTAGCTCAGGTAGTGCAGCTCATCCAGGATGGCACATCAATGCGAGCCAGTGGCGGATCCAGGGGGGGGGGGGGCACTCGGGCCTGCAACATCCTCCAGCATGACCGGTTTGGCAGTGGGTCAGTAATGGTGTGGGGTGGCATTTCTTTGAGGAGCCGCACAGCCCTCCATGTGCTTGCCAGAGGTAGCCTGACTGCCATTAGGTACCGAGATGAGATCCTCAGACCCCTTGTGAGACCATATGCTGGTGCGGTTGGCCCTGGGTTCCTCCTAATGCGAGACAATGCTAGACCTCACGTGGCTGGAGTGTGTCAGCAGTTCCTGCAAGATGAAGGCATTGATGCTATGGACTGGCCTGCCCGTTCCCCAGACCTGAATCCAATTGAGCACATCTGGGACATCATGTCTCGCTCCATCCACCAACGCCACGTTGCACCCCAGACTGTCCAGGAGTTGGCAGATGCTTTATTCCAGGTCTGGGAGGAGATCCCTCTGGAGACCATCCGCCACCTCATCAGGAGCATGCCCAGGCGTTGTAGGGAGGTCATACAGGCACGTGGAGGCCACACACACTACTGAGCCTCATTTTGACTTGTTTTAAGGACATTAGATCAAAGTTGGATTAGCCTGTAGTGTGTTTTTCCACTTTAATTTTGAAAGTGACTCCAAATCCAGACCTCCATGGGTTAATACATTTTATTTCCATTGATAATTTTTGTGTGATTTTGTTGTCAGCACATTCAACTATGTAAAGAACAAAGTATTTAATAAGAATATTTCATTCATTCAGATCTAGGATGTGTTATTTCAGTGTTCCCTTTATTTTTTTGAGCAGTGTATATATATATATATATATATATATATATATAAATATATAAGTATATATTATTATTATTATTATTATCCTTTATTTATACGGCGCCACAAGGGTTCCGCAGCGCCCGATTACAGAGTACAAATGCACATAAAAAATAGGAAAACAGTGACTTACAGTTGAATACAATATAGGACAAGTACAGGGCAGCTAAGCAGCATAACTACACCAGTAAACATAGAGATAAGTTCCAGGTGGTCAAAAAACTGTGGGATCTGGGCGGTTGAGGATTATTAAAGTAAGAAAAGTATAAGCACATGAGGGAAGAGGGCCCTACTCGTGAGAGCTTACATTCTAAGGGATATATATATATACATATACAGGTTGAATATCCCATATCCAAATATTCCGAAATACGGACTTTTTTGAGTGAGACTGAGATAGTGAAACCTTTGTTTTTTGATGTCTCAATGTACACAAACTTTGTTTAATACTCAAAGCTATTAAAAATATTGTATTAAATGACCTTCAGGCTATGTGCATAAGGTGTATATGAAACATAAATGAATTGAGTGAATGTACACACACTTTGTTTAATGCACAAAGTTATAAAAAATATTGGCTAAAATGACCTTCAGGCTGTGTGTATAAGGTGTATATGTAACATAAATGCATTCTGTGCTTAGATTTAGGTCCCATCACCATAATATCTCATTATGGTATGCAATTATTCCAAAATACGGAAAAATCCGATATCCAAAATTCCTCTGGTCCCAAGCATTTTGGATAAGGGATACTCAACCTGTATATACACACATATATATATATATATATATATATATATATATATATACTTCTCCAACGGCAGCACTCAGTAGAAATGACAGTACTACTGCTGCTTGGTGAGCTCACCAAGCAGTGGTACTGTCATTTTTCTGAGTGCCGCCATTGGAGAAGTATATAACTCACAGCTGTTGCAGCTGTTTTTGAAGAGGGCACCTTGAACATAACCCTGTTTAATCCTTTGGAGTGCTGTAGCTGGTAGTATATTCTATGGGTTACTTTCAGTCAGAGAAGCAACCAGCAAAAGTCAGATTAGTCAGTCCCTATATTCATTTGACAAAGCAAGATATCTGTATAGTTTTAGGATTTGAAATAGGTTGCTGACAGGACACCATTTATGGTTGGGCCAAAATAGAAGTTTGGGCTAGGTTTAGATGGTATGCGGTTAGCATACCACTCGTCGGGATACCGGCTGGGATCCCAATGGGGGCACCATACCGCCACCGGTATACTAGCGAGGTAGGTGATTCCCCCTCTATGGGTGTCCACGACATGGTACTGGTGTAAAGCATTCTAATTGTATGCTTTAGAACTTTCAAAATAATAAGCATCATGTTTGAAGTTCTCAAGCTGACATTGCTCTGGCAGTTAACTCCTTGCAGATGGCATTAGCTGCTGTGGCCAAATTACCAGGAGGAGGTTCCATATGTGTGGACCTGAAAGAGGACATTAGCAGATTCAGGTGAGCTTCATTTTTTATTGCCTCGAATAGCGGCGATAAGAAATTACAATTATTGTGTCTAAAACCTGATAACTGATAAAATTGTCTCTATGACCGAAAAGATCTCTTTATGTACTAATTAGTTCTGTTCAGAAAATTAATTCTGTTAAAGAATTGCAGCTTTAAAGGCATATGACTTCAAAACCAATGCACATATCAGCCTAAAGGGCCGTACTGATGAGGAGATTTCCCCAGAGATGTGCGCTGAGCTGTCTAGCACAGACCGCTCAGCACACATCTCTCCCCCCGCTCAGCATAGCGCGGTGTGTGCTGAGCATGGAGGGGATGGACAGGGGGCCGCTCATTTCACCCAGCGGTGAAATGAGCGACCTGCTAGATTGTGCCTGCATGCAGCAGGCCAATCTAGCACCAGCGATAGCGATGCGCGGGACCGCGCACCGCTGTCGCCGGCACCCCTATACACGGAGCGATGTTCAGCTAATTTCTGGTCAGATTGCTTAGAAATTAGCTGATCATCGTTCCGTGTATACCCCCCTTTAGATTTTGACGTTATCTTCACAACCAGGGAAATCATTTAATAAACCAAATTTCATTACAGCCTGAAACAATCAGTTTGAAACCCTGTGTTGATTTGGTGTGGAATAACCTGGAATCCTTATTGATTATATGAGGTACCTCCTAACACATCTAACATATTGCTAATTGCCTTTTGACACTGCAGTGTTATTGGACATAGTCCCTTTTTTGGAAACACCCTTTGACCCTATGTGTATATGAGACAAAATTCTCAGTGAACCCTGATTGGTGCTGTAGGTGGCGCCATCTGCTTGGTTGTAAGCAGGGGTGCCTGTAGGGTGGTAGACACACACTGCCTGGGGCCAGGCCCTTAAGATCGTAAGGCCATTACCCCTTTGGTGGCCCCAGTAATCACAATGGGGTGTCACCATGCCACTATATGCTGCCCACATTCCCTATTACTGGAGTCCAACAGACCTCTTGGTAGCCTTGGTGGTAGGTCACACACAACATCTATATTCCACCTACCAACAGCTTATCTATGTTCTCCTCCAAAGGTGTTCTAATAATTTAGTGGACATGTAAATTTGTTCTTGGGCCCCCTCACCCCCATATGCATATCTCCCAACAGTTTTTTAATGAAAAACTGGGATAGAGTGATAGAATGCATGGTCGTGCTACACATGGCACTGAGTGTCACTGTAGTGTGGGAACACAGTGTGGGTGTCACTATACACTATAGCATTTGCTGGTCAGTGTGGTGTACGTGGTAAATACTACAGATGTGAAATGTGGTTCTGGTTGGATGTTATGGGATGTGCTCACAGAATGGTGGCTACACCTTGGCCAGATGTTATCCTACGTAAAACTGCTCTCTGTGGGAAATGGTGCTTATGAGATTTTGGTCCACGACTTAAATCTAACATCAGTGTGTGCATGTGCCATACAAATCACTGCTCCCATGTAGTATAAGCATGGGGTATGGCATCATTCTTCTTCATAGGCCCCATTTAATGTGTCTCTATATTATTATGCTAAACACTGTCCTACGAACTTTTACATACTGCAGCATACACGCATACTACCTCACACACAACACACATACTATCCTACACTCATACTACCCCATCACTCACATTCCGTCCCATATCATACTTAGTTACTCTCCTAGAATGTCTGGGAGACTACTGAAGCTCGAGTGGCTGCCCCATACACGCATACTACCCCACACACAACATACATACTATCCTACACATATACTACCCCATCACACACATACCGCCCCATATCATGCTTAGTTACTCTCCTGGAATGTCTGGGAGACTACTGAAGCTCGAGTGGCTGCCCCATACACGCATACTACCTCACACACAACACACATACTATCCTACACATATACTACCCCATCACACACATACCGCCCCATATCATGCTTAGTTACTCTCCTGGAATGTCTGGGAGACTACTGAAGCTCGAGTGGCTGCCCCATACACGCATACTACCCCACACACAACATACATACTATCCTACACACATACTACCCCATCATCCACTTTCTGCCCCATATCATACTTACTTACTCTCCTGAAACGTCTGGGAGACTACTGAAGCTCGAGTGGCTGCCCCATACACGCATACTACCCCACACACAACACACATACTATCCTACACACATACTACCCCATCACACACATTCCTCCCCATATCATACTTACTTACTTTCCTGGAATGTTTGGGAGACTACTGAAGATCGAGTGGCTGCCCCATACACGCATACTACCCCACACACAACATACATACTATCCTACACACATACTACCCCATCATCCACTTTCTGCCCCATATCATACTTACCTACTCTCCTGAAACGTCTGGGAGACTACTGAAGCTCCAGTGGCTACCCCATACATGCATACTACCTCACACACAACACACATACTATCCTACACACATACTACCCCATCACACACATACCGCCCCATATCATGCTTAGTTACTCTCCTGGAATGTCTGGGAGACTACTGAAGCTCGAGTGGCTGCCCCATACACGCATACTACCCCACACACAACATACATACTATCCTACACACATACTACCCCATCACACACATACCGCCCCATATCATGCTTAGTTACTCTCCTGGAATGTCTGGGAGACTACTGAAGCTCGAGTGGCTGCCCCATACACGCATACTACCCCACACACAACACACATACTATCCTACACACATACTACCCCATCACACACATTCCTCCCCATATCATACTTACTTACTTTCCTGGAATGTTTGGGAGACTACTGAAGATCGAGTGGCTGCCCCATACACGCATACTACCCCACACACAACATACATACTATCCTACACACATACTACCCCATCATCCACTTTCTGCCCCATATCATACTTACCTACTCTCCTGAAACGTCTGGGAGACTACTGAAGCTCCAGTGGCTACCCCATACATGCATACTACCTCACACACAACACACATACTATCCTACACACATACTACCCCATCACACACATTCCTCCCCATATCATACTTACTTACTTTCCTGGAATGTTTGGGAGACTACTGAAGCTCGAGTGGCTGCCCCATACATGCATTCTACCCCATGCACAACACACATACTATCCTACACATATACTACTCAATTTCACACATACTGCCCCATATCATACTTAGTTACTCTCCTGGAACATCTGGGAGACTACTGAATCTCGGGTGGCTCACCCAAACACCCAGAAAAGCAGACAATCTCTTAGTTCTTGTTGACCCCGTCCTATGCTTTACATTACGTTACGCATTACGCATTTGTAACACCCACCTTGCTGGGTTATGCCCCACCAGACCTCCCACCTAGCTGCCTCTTCCCAAAGGGGACAGCCAGGATGTCAGCAACTATGCCCCTTACACACTGCCCCACAGTGTGGCTGCCAGTATAGTGTGAGGTGGTTAGTGTGGTGTAGGTGTAAGTGTATACACCACATTTGTGCCCAGTTCACACATACTGCCCCATACACACATACTACCTCATGTACACACACTGACCCATACACACCCCATACATACATACATACATACATACATACATACATACTTTACCTTGTACACATATTGCCCTTTACACACATAATCTCCCATACACACATACTCTGCTACTCTACTGTATATATATATATATATATATATATATATATATACTGCCATTTACACAGACAGGGGGATATTCAATTGTTTGAAAAGTCAGTTGGGTGTCTGTTTTTTCCTATCTAATAGACAGGAAAAAAACAGCCACACAACCGACTTTTCAAACAATTTAATCCCCCCGTATTGTCACATGTACACATACTGCTCCATACGTACATCCTATCCCATACAAACATACTGCCCCATACACACATACAGCCTATAAACAGATATTGTCCCATGCACACATACTGTCACATGTGCACGTACTGCTCCATGCACAAATAATGCCCCATGTACACATTCTGCCCCATACATACATACTACCACATGTATACATACTGCCCTATGTACACATACTACCCCACAGTGACGTGCGGTGAGGCCAGTAGTTGGTGAGGTATTAAACACGCCCCCAATCCAGTCAGCCCAGGGTTGTCATTCCTCAGAAAGTGGGGACCCCAAAAATTTAAATGGGGTCCCCCTCCTGAGCAACAACCAGCAGTGCTATGCCCCGCATCCCTGGTTGCAGTGGGTGCGGGGTTCATGACATACTAATATTGTTCTTTACAGTCAGCTTACAGGTCCCAGCAAGCCTGCACCAGCATGCCGGCACTTGGAGAACCACAAGTGCCAGCATGCCTGGACATTTAGGGCACGCTGGCACCCGTAGTCTGCCTGTAAAGAAAATAATAAAAACACAACACCTAATTTAAATTGTTTATTAAGCTACACCTTCACTTGGGGGCGGCGACCTTTCACCTCTTTTTCATGGCCGCTGCATCCCCGGGGCTTCTGGCATTTTCGCCTGTGGGGTGGCGGCCTTTAAGCTCTTTTTCATGGCCGCCGCCACCCCAGGGCTTCCGGCGTCTTCTATCTTCTGGAGCTTTTGCCTGCTCCCTCCCCGCCGCCGGACTCACCGCCGCTGCCTCGCCGCTGGCTTATATAAGCCAGTTGAGGGGGGCGGAGCGATGATGCGGCAAGCCGTGATTGGCTCACGGCGACCATCTTAAATTTAAAAAATTACTCTGTGGCGCCATTTTTAAAAGGATAAGCCGGCTCTCCGCTGCCAAACTCTGCAGAATGGCTGACAGGCACTGCCTCCCCTGCCTCCCCTGACTGCAAGTCCCTGCTACCCCACAGACACACATACTGTCCCATACACACATACTGTCCTATGTGCACATACTGCCCAACACATAAATACTGCCCAGCCCAAACACACATGTACACATACAGCCCCATACATACATACAGCCCCATACACACAATTTAGTATGTAGTTATGTGGTTATGCATTTTATTGTAGTCATGACATCACAGAAATAAGAGAGGACTTGATACTAGTGGAAGCACCTAATAATAATGTAGCCAGGTTCTACATACCAATATTATACCTTGCTGAAATCAGCACCATAAAAATATCCATTCATCTCAAGTGCTGGCCTTCATCTGAAAACGGGTGGTCTTCTGTTTGCCGGCGGTCGGGCTCCCGGCGCTCAGTATACCGGCGCCGGGAGCCCGACAGCCGGCATACCGACACATATTTTCCCTCGTGGGGGTCCACGACCCCCATAGAGGGAGAATAAAATAGTGTGGCGCGCTTAGCGCGCCACCGTGCCCGTAGCGTGGCGAGCGCAGCGAGCCCGCAAGGGGCTCATTTGCCCTCGCCACACTGTCGGTAAGCCGGCGGTCGGGCTCCCGGCGCCGGGATGCTGGTCGCCGGGAGCCCGACCGCCGGCCAGCCGTAGTGAACCCCTGAAAACAAATGCTGAACTGTGGGGAATAACTCTTCCAACACTTTGCTAACCTCTTATGGCCGGGGCAGAGAGTGACAGCATCCCTCCCCTAATTTACTTGGATATTAAACTCATTAAAACACAGCAAAGTGCATACAAGCAAAACAAATCAAGATCCATATAAAAATTCAATGTACATGATGGATGCACAGCTCCAGTCACTGAAAGCCCAGCTTATCAGTGACTGGGGGCAAAATAAACAACGGTTCAAGTTCAGAACATGGGACCTTTTGGATTAGCACACACTTCGGGCAGGTTACTATTTCCATTAGCTGTCCACATGGATAATAAAACTCAGGGGCACCATGTTCTGAACTTGAGCAGAAGAAAGGAAAAGGCATAAGAAGCACACATACATACATTAGTATCCATCCCTGTGCACTTACCTGATCTGCACAGATTGCTCATTGTGCTCTGTAGAGATTCCTCTCTGTCTCGCCACCTGTCATGTGCTGAAGACTGGAGGCCAGGGACTGTAGGAGGGAGTGCTGCCCATGCAGAAAGGAGTGAGGGGAAGAAATAAAGGACAGAAACAGGAGGGACATGTGGAGGGCAGAACAATAGGGACCAGGGCTGTCTTTTCATATGGGCTCAATGGGCTCTTGCCCAAGGGCCCCAGGAGTAAAAGGGCCTAGGCTGATAGCTGAGGGTCCCCTCTTTCCAGGGGTTCAAGATTTTTGAATATCGGCCCAGGGGAACCGGAGATATCTGACTTGACTTGAGTAATTAGCAGAAATTATTGCTCCAGGTCCTACATGCTGAGTGGAAGATAGAACACCCACTACCGCCCACGGGACATCAAAGCTGCCGCTGATAGCACCTGCAACCCCTACCGCTGGAGGATTGGTAGGGGGCTCAGTGCATTGCTGTGCCCAGGGGCCTACACTGCTGTTAAGACTACAGATGAGCGGGTTCGGTTCGTCGAGATCCGAACCCCCCCGAACTTCCCCTATTTTACATGGTTCCGAGACAGCCTCGGATTTTCCCACCTTGCTCGGTTAACCCGAACGAAGCCGAACGTCATCATCCCGCTGTCGGATTATCGCGAGATTCGTATTCTATATAAAGAGCCGCGCGTCGCCGCCATTTTCACTTGTGCATTGGAGATTGGGGGTCATTCCGAGTTGTTCGCTCGCAAGCGGATTTTAGCAGATTTGCTCATGCTAAGCCGCCGCCTACTGGGAGTGAATCTTAGCATCTTAAAATTGCGAACGATGTATTCGCAATATTGCGATTACACACCTCGTAGTAGTTTCTGAGTAGCTCCAGACTTACTCGGCATCTGCGATCATTTCAGTGCTTGTCGTTCCTGGTTTGACGTCACAAACACACCCAGCGTTCGCCCAGACACTCCCCCGTTTCTCCGGCCACTCCTGCGATTTTTCCGGAAACGGTAGCGTTTTTCCCCACACGCCCATAAAACGGCCTGTTTCCGCCCAGTAACACCCATTTCCTGTCAATCACATTACGATCGCCAGAACGAAGAAAAAGCCGTGAGTAAAAATCCTAACTGCATAGCAAATTTACTTGGCGCAGTCGCAGTGCGGACATTGCGCATGCGCATTAAGCGGAAAATCACTGCGATGCGAAGATTTTTACCGAGCGAACAACTCGGAATGACCCCCATTGAACGGAGAGGACGTGGCTACGTTCTCTCCCTGAAAAGCTCTGTATCTGTGCTCAGTGTGCTGCAAATATCTGTGCTCAGTGTGCTGAAAATATCTACGTTCTCTGCCTGAAAAGCTCCATATCTGTGCTCAGTGTGCTGCAAATATCTACGTTCTCTGCCTGAAAAGCTCCATATCTGTGCTCAGTGTGCTGCAAATATCTGTGCTCAGTGTGCTGCATTTTGGTGACCAACAGTATATAGTTGTACAGTACAGCAGGCCATGCAGGCCATTGCTGTATCTTGCAGCTCTGTGTCACTGCAAGTATCTATTCCATATCTGTGCTGCATTTTTGTGAGCAGTATATATAGTAGTACAGTGCAGCATTTTGGTGACCAACAGTATATAGATGTATAGTACAGTAGGCCATTGCTATTTATATAATAATATTACTGGAATATAATTCCACACATTAAAAAATGGAGAACAAAAATGTGGAGGGTGAAATAGGGAAAGATCAAGATCCACTTCCACCTAGTGCTGAAGCTGCTGCCACTAGTCATGGCAGAGACGATTCAATGCCATCAAGGTCGTCTGCCAAGGCCGATGCCCAATGTCATAGTAGAGAGCATGTAAAATCCAAAAAACTAAAGTTCAGTAAAATGACCCAAAAATCTAAATTAAAAGCATCTGAGGAGAAATGTAAACTTGCCAATATGCCATTTACGACACGGAGTGGCAAGGAACGGCTGAGGCCCTGGCCTATGTTCATGGCTAGTGGTTCAGCTTCACATGAGGATGGAAGCAATCATTCTCCCGCTAGAAAACTGAAAAGAGTTAAGATGGCAAAAGCACAGCAAAGTACTGTGCGTTCTTCTAAATCACAAATCCGCAAGGAGAGTCCAATTGTGTCGGTTGCGATGCCTGACCTTCCCAACACTGGACGGGAAGAGGTGGCTCCTTCCACCAGGATGAGGATATGGGTGTTGCTGGCACTGCGGAGGAAATTGACAAGGAGGATTCTGATGGTGAGGTGGTTTGTTTAAGTCAGGCACCCGGGGAGACACCTGTTGTCCGTGGGATGAATATGGCCATTGACTGGTCAAATTACAAAAAAAATGACCTCTTCGGTGTGGAATTATTTTAACAGAAATGCGGACAACAGGTGTCAAGCCGTGTGTTGCCTTTGTCAAGCTGTAATAAGTAGGGGTAAAAACGTTAACCACCTAGGAACATCCTCCCTTATACGTCATCTGGAGCGCATTCATCAGAAGTCATTGACAAGTTCAAAAACTTTGGGTGACAGCGGAAGCCGTCCACTGACCACTAAATCCCTTCCTCTTGTACCCAAGCTCCTGCAAACCACACCACCAACTCCCTCAGTGTCAATTTCCTCCTTAGACAGGAACGCCAATAGTCCTGCAGGCCATGTCACTGGCAAGTCTGACGAGTCCTCTCCTAACTGGGGTTCCTCCGATGGATCCTTGAGTGTAACGCCTCGGGCTGCTGGCGCTGCTGTTGTTGCTGCTGGGAGTCGATCGTCATCCCAGAGGGGAAGTCGGAAGACCACTTGTACTACTTCCAGTAAGCAATTGACTGTCCAACAGTCCTTTGCGAGGAAGATGAAATATCACAGCAGTCATCCTGCTGCAAAGCGGATAACTCAGGCCTTGGCAGCTGTGTTGGTGTTAAACGTGTGTCCAGTATCCACCGTTAATTCACAGGGACTTAGAGAATTTCTTGAGGTAGTGTGTCCCCGGTACCAAATCCAATCTATGTTCCACTTCTCTAGGCAGGCGATACCGAGAATGTACACAGACGTCAGAAAAAGACTCACCAGTGTCCTAAAAAATGCAGTTGTACCCAATGTCCACTTAACCACGGACATGTGGACAATTGGAGCAGGGCAGACTCAGGACTATATGACTGTGACAACCCACTGGGTAGATGTATTGCCTCCCGCAGCAAGAACAGCAGCGGCGGCACCAGTAGCAGCATCTCGCAAACGCCAACTCGTTCCTAGGCAGGCTACGCTTTGTATCACCGCTTTTCATAAGAGGCACACAGCTGACAACCTCTTACGGAAACTGTGGAACATCATCGCAGATTGGCTTACCCCAATTGGACTCTCTTGGGGATTTGTGACATCTGACAACGCCAGCAATATTGTGCGTGCGTTACATGTGGGCAAATTCCAGCACGTCCCATGTTTTGCACATACAATTAATTTGGTGGTGCAGGATTTTTTTTAAAATGACAGGGGCGTGCAAGAGATGCTGTCGGTGGCCCGAAGAATTGCGGGCCACTTTCGGCATTCAGCCACCGCGTGCCGAAGACTGGAGCACCAGCAAACACTCCTGAACCTGCCCCTCTATCAGCTTAAGCAAGAGGTGGTAACGAGGTGGAATTCAACCCTCTATATGCTTCAGAGGATGGAGGAGCAGCAAAAGGCCATTCAAGCCTATACATCTGCCTACGATATAGGCAAAGGAGGGGGAATGCACCTAACTCAAGCGCAGTGGAGAATGATTTCAACATTGTGCAAGGTTCTGCAACCCTTTGAACTTGCCACACGTGAAGTCAGTTCAGACACTGCCAGCCTGAGTCAGGTCATTTCCCTCATCAGGCTTTTGCAGAAGCAGCTGGAGAGATTGAAGGAGGAGCTAAAATGGAGCGATTCTGCTAGGCATGTGGGACTTGTGGATGGAGCCCTTAATTTGCTTAACCAGGATTCACAGGTGGTCAATCTGTTGAAATCAGAGCACTACATTTTGGCCACCGTGCTTGATCCTAGGTTTAAAGCCTACGTTGTATCTCTCTTTCCGGTAGACACAAGTCTGCAGAGGTTCAAAGACCTGCTGGTGAGACACTTGTCAACTCAAGTGGAATGTGACCCGTCAACAGCTCCTGCTTCACATTCTCCCGCAACTGGGGCTGCGAGGAAAAGGATAAGAATTCCGAGCCGACCCGCTTGCGGTGATGCAGGGCAGTCTGGAGCGAGTGCTGACATCTGGTCCGGACTGAAGGACCTGCCAACGATTACTGACATGTCGTCTACTGTCACTGCATATGATTCTGTCACCATTGAAAGAATGGTGGAGGATTATATGAGTGACAGCATCCAAGTAGGCACGTCAAACAGTCCGTACGTATACTGGCAGGAAAAAGAGGCAATTTGGAGGCCCTTGCACAAACTGGCTTTTTTACCTAAGTTGCCCCCCCTCCAGTGTGTACTCCGAAAGAATGTTTAGTGCAGCCGGTCACCTTGTCAGCGATCGGCGTTCGAGGTTACTTCCACAAAATGTGGAGAAGATGATGTTCATAAAAATGAATTATAATCAATTCCTCCGTGGAGACATCCACCAGCAATTGCCTCCAGAAAGTACACAAGGACCTGAGATGGTGGATTCCAGTGGGGACGAATTAATACTCTGTGAGGAGGGGGATGTTCACAGTGAAAGGGGTGAGGAATCAGAGGATGATGAGGTGGACAACTTGCCTCTGTAGAGCCAGTTTGAGCAAGGAGAGATTGATTGCTTCTTTTTTTGGTGGCGGCCCAAACCAACCAGTCATTTCAGCCACAGTCGTGTGGCAGATCCTGTGGCTGAAATTATGGGTTTGTTAAAGTGTGCATGTCCTGTTTATACAACATAAGGGTAGGTGGGAGGACCCAAGGACAATTCCATCTTGCACATCTTTTTTTATTTATTTATCTATCTTTGCATCATGTGATGTTTGGGGCCAATTTTTTTAAGTGCCATCTGTCTGACACTGCAGTGCCACTCCTAAATGGGCCAGGTGTTTGTGCCGGCCACTTGGGTCGCTTAGCTTAGTCATCCAGCGACCTCGGTGCAAATTTTAGGACTAAAAACAATATTGTGAGGTGTGAGGTGTTCAGAATAGACTAGAAATGAGTGGAAATTATGGTTATTGAGGTTAATAATACTATAGGATCAGAATTCCCCCCAAATTCTATGATTTAAGCTGTTTTTGAGGGGTTTTTGAAAAAAAAACACCCAAATCCAAAACACACCTGAATCCAGGGGTGTATCTACCCATTGGCCAGGATGGCACTCGCCAGGGGCGCCAGGCAAGGAGGGGGCGCCGCCTGGCTGTTCCACCCGTGGCCAAAGGGTAGAAAAGTAGTACTGTCAGACCGTACCTGGTGAGAGTCTGTTACTGCTGGAGCAGCGCCGGTGTCCGGCAGCACCGCACTTGTAATCAGACTCAAAATAAACTACAGCTGCTAGCAGCCCTTGTTGCTGGGAGCTCCCGGCAGCAAGGGATGCTGGGAACTGTAGTTTATTTTGAGTCTGATTACAGGTGCGGTGCTGCCGAACACTAGTCTGATCACTAGTGCAGTGCGGTGCTGACGGACACTGGCGCTGCGCTGGCAGGTTCAGACTCTCACCAGGTACACAGCAATTGTTATATAGCACAGTGCTCATAGGCATGGGAGGTGAGAGAACACTATAATGCCGTGGAGGGGGGTGGGGGGAGTCCGGAGCGGCACCCGCCAGTCAGTCCCTGCGCACGCCTATGACAGTGCTATAGATCTATTTGTTGTTGAAGATAATAAAAAAGTGTCAGTGTTTGGGAGAAGGGACTGTAGTACCTGGAAAACTACACAATTTTCATGCATGTTAGATGTAAGTAAGTAGTGAGTAAGCGAAAACTTTAACTTGTTGCGTGTAATAAATAAAATACATATCTTACTTATTTCAAGGCCAGGTTCAAGGAAATGTATATCAGTTAATTGTATAATTGATCATTTTTATCTTGGAAGTGATGGCACCCTTATGTTTTTTTCTAACAGGAAGCCCTTCTACCATCCAACTAATGGTATTTGGTTAATGGGTGGGTCTATTTCAGGCTCATCTCACAGCAGCTCATTAGCATTTCATTCGGGATGCAGTCAAGATGCCGGCGTTTGGCATCCCGGCGGTTGGAAAGCTGACGCCTGCATCCCGAAACTGCTCGGAATGCTGGCATCCCAACGTAGATAGCGATGCAGAATGCCTAAATCCGGATCGAGTTGGTGCCAAAGTCTCCACTGGCAAGCCGCGTAGGAGGGCTAGGGCTAGGGTTAGGCTGCGAGGGTGGGAGGGTTAGGCTGCAGGGAGGGAGATTAGGAATGGTTGATTAGGGTTAGGCACCACTGAAGAGGCTATTGGTGGGGGGGCGGATTAAGGTCAGGCTGCGGGAAAAGTGGGTTAGGGTTAGGGGGTAGGGATGGTGTAACATGGATATGAGACACTACTGTGTGGTGTTATGCGAATAAGGGACACTACTTTGTGGCATAATTTGAATTGGAAGTACTATTGTGTCCACACCCTTCCCCCACAAGACCATGCCCCATTTCCAATACTCACACCTTATTCCAAATGTGTGTAGGGATGGGGGGGGGGGGGGGTGCCAGACCCTTAATTTGCCAGGGGCGCTCGGACCCCTAGATACACCCCTGCCTGAATCCGACAAAACATTTTCAGGGAGGTTTTGCCAAAACGCGTCCGAATCCAAAACACGGCCGCGGAACTGAATCCAAAACCAAAACCCGAAAAATTTCCGGTGCACATCTCTAGTTAAGACGGCCCTGCTAGGGACAGAAGAGAAGGGAAAGGGCAAGTCAGCAGGAAAGCTGCAGGGAAGAGGAGGTGAAGATAATCAGTCCCTCCCCTGACAGACTGACTATGCACCCTGGGGCAGATGTATTAAACCTGGAGAAGTGATAAAGCAGTGATAAGTGGAAGGTGATAATGCACCAGCCAATCAGTTCCTAACTGTCAATTTACATATTGGAGCTGATTGGATGGTGCGTTATCACCTTGCACTTATCACTGCTTTATCACACTCCAGGTTTAATACATCTGCCCCCCTGTCTGTCAGCCTAGGCATCCTCCTCTAGGCTAACAGACACGCAGCTGAGCCAGTCAGGAATGCCATTACATTAATAATAGTAATTGTTGCCAGGGAAGGAGGGACCAGTCACCAGGAAGCAGTTCCAGCCCTTTCCATATGACAGCTGTTGATGGAAGATGGGCCAGTATGTTAAAGAGCAGAACTCTCCTTTTTTCAAAGCTATCCCATCTGATTATTGTCAAAACCAGCAATTGGATTATACAGCAAGCAATGCATATGAGGTCTATGTACTAAGCCTTGGATGGAGATAAAGTCGCTGGAGATAAAGTACCAGCCAATCGGCTCCTAACTACCATGTCACAGGCTGTGTTTGAAAAATGACAGTTAGGAGCTGGTTGGCTGGTACTTTATCTCCAGCGACTTTATCTCCATCCAAACCTTAGTAAATAGACCCCATAATCTCTTATATAATCCTTTTACTTGTATACAGTTGGGCATTATTTTAAGAGAGAAAATATCTAATGTAAAGTGATGATCCTGAAGGAGTTTGAAGTGACTTTTTTCTCTTTCTACTATGGACACAATAGCGGATCTTGCCACGGGCAAACAGGACTTTTGCCCGGGGCGCCGCCTTCTGGAAGGCGCCGCACCACGGCAAGATCCGCTACTGTGCCCCCCGCTGTGAAGGGAACTAGACGCTACCCGTCTAGTTTCCCTTCGAGGAGAGGACCTTTGCTGTGCGGTGCGCGATGACGTAATTGTGCACCGCACAGCATTGTGGGACTGGCAAAGACGCTAGGGGTCATAATTCACCTCTAGTGTCTATGCTGTGCTATGGGAGAGACGTCATGACGTCTCTCCCATAGATCCGAGGAGAGGAGCAGCGCCGGCGGAGGTCTGCAGCGGTCGGGAATCAGGAGCGGGATAGTAAGTATTCTTTTTTTTTTTTTAATCTTTTAGCGGCGCTACTCTACAGGGGGCACAAATGGGGGCGTAACTGACCACGCCCCCGTATTAAGCCACGCCCCTATTTTTTGCCCGGGGCGCCACTAGGGCTAGAACCGTCCCTGTATGGACATTTACATCTTGGCCTGCAGTTCAACAAATGGTAGCACAGAGCATGTTTGCAAGGGAACTCCCAGTTCAGGAAGAAGCAGGCACCCCACACATGCCCAGTGTAACTCATAGACACATGCAATGTGGTCCATATTTCATTTATTTATTAATGATGAGTATTAGAATACTATTACAGGTTGAGTATCCCATATCCAAATATTCCGAAATACAGAATTTTTGAGTGAGAGTGAGATAGTGAAACCTTTGTTTTCTGATGGCTCAATGGACACAAACTTTGTTTAATACACAAAGTTATTAAAATTATTGTACTAAATGACCTTCAGGCTGTGTGTATATAAGGTGTATATTAAACATAAATGAATTGTGTGAATGCACATAAACTTTGTTTAATGCACAAAGTTCTTAAAAATATTGGCTACAATGACCTTCAGGCTGTGTGTATAAGGTGTATATGAAACGTAAATGCATTCTGTGCTTAGACTTGGGTCCCATCACCATGATATCTCATTATGGTTTGCAATTATTCCAAAATACGGAAAAATCCGATATCCAAAATACTTCCGGTCCCAAGCATTTTGGATAAGGGATACTCAACCTGTATTTATTCAGCAATTATGTCCTTAAAATATGCAGAAACTGCTGTGTCCGTATGTTTAAGTGCAGATTTAAGTAACCCTTACATGTACTAGTAAAGAAAGCAGGACATAACGGAAATATATCCAGCTCTACACCTGCGCACTATTGCATCAGCTGTCCCCATAGTATTCCATGGAGACGCTATTTAACAAGATCCCCAAAACAAAGCTTTGCAAATCTTCCATACGTGGCTAATGCTGTCTTTTAATAACTAGGGGGGTAATTCCAAGTTGATCGCAGCAGGAAATTTTTTAGCAGTTGGGCAAAACCATGTGCAGTGCAGGGGAGGCAGATATAACATGTGCAGAGAGAGTTAGATTTGGGTGTGGTGAGTTAAATCTGCAATCTAAATTGCAGTGTAAAAGTAAAGCAGCCAGTACCTGCACAGAAACAAAATAACCCACCCAAATCTAACTCTCTCTGCAAATGTTATATCAGCCCCCCCTGCAGTGCACATGGTTTTGCCCAACTGCTAAAAAATTTCCTGCTGCGATCAACTTGGAATTACCCCCTAGATGTTCACATTTACACAGAAGATACTTCACGTGGAGGTCATTATGAAATTGCAATGCTTGCGATAATCATATTACTGTAGCATTTTGTCTCCATATCATACAAAGGAACTTTGTGGATTTAGAAGAACTATAAGAGTAGAGTAAAATCTGTGGAAGATTTAGGGAACTAAGGGTCTAATTCAGACCTGATCGCAGCAGCAAAATTTTTCTCTAATGGACAAAACCATGTGCACTGTAGGGGGGGGCAGATATAACACGTGCAGAGAGAGTTAGATTTGGGTGGGGTGTGTTTAAACTGAAATGTAAATTGCAGTGTCAAAATGAAGCAGCCGGTATTTACTCTGCGTAGAAGCAAAATAACCCACCCAAATCTCCCTCTCCCTCGACATGTTAAATTTTCCCCACCTGCAGTGCATATGGTTTTGCCCATTACAGAAAGATTTTGATGCTGCGATCAGGTCTGAATTAGGCCCTTGGAGAAGTATCAGATGTACAGACCCATACTTTGAAAGACGAAACAATGCAACGGTTGTACTCCTGAAGGAGGATAGCAAGCCACAAGCCTACAGATGTAACTGTCTGGGATGCCAAACTTTTATTTATTTTTCCTGGTTTACCAGACAAACTGTCCATCTATCCAGCCAACACAGTCGAGCTGTAAGTGTTAGCAGCATGGAGTAACAAGTTGAGGGCATATTTAGTGCCATATGATGTACAGTGATGCATTCATCTTATTGGTGTTTGGAATGCCAGGGGGGAAGGTTAGATTTAGGCACTACCCGGGAGATTAGGGTTAGACTGCGTTGGGGAGGTTAGGGTCAGGCTGTGGGGAGGAAAGGTTAGGGGGGTAGGAGGTTAGGGTTAGACTGCGTTGGGGAGGTTAGGGTCAGGCTGTGGGGAGGAAAGGTTAGAGGGGTAGGAGGTTAGGGTTGGGCTGTGCAGGGGGGAGGTTATGGTCAGGCAGTGGGGAGGAAAGGTTAGGGGGGTAGGAGGTTAGGGTTGGGCTGTGCAGGGGGGAGGTTATGGTCAGGCAGTGGGGAGGGAGGGTTAGGGGTAGGAAGTTAAGGTTAGCATACTTACGTAGTAGGTGCCGGGATGCTGTGCATCGGGGTGCCACTGTTGGTATTCTGACCGCCGGCATCCCAATCGCCAGGATCCCAATACCAACCCGGTGTACAGTACATTCACAGGCAAATTACTGATGAGTTTAATGATGAGTAATCTAAGTTGACTATACCTTGGGTTCTTCCATTAGCTGCATACACTAGTTCAGAACCACCTCTAATATCCTGTTGTATATTCCCTAATGAAGGGAGATCATACAGCCTTTAATGTGTCTTCCCCATTGCTAACTATTATAGAGGCAGTGTAAGTTGAATCTATTAATAAATATTAGATCCAGGTTATACAGGATCAAACTGACAAGGCTGACAGATGGGAGAACTGGGGAGACCTTCATCTTTCCTTTTCTCAGGGGAATCTCTATTGATGTCCTGATGTCCTAGTATTTTTTATGTTGGTATGTTTTTAATGTGCAAAGCAGAAACACATTTTAAATGCCGTGTGCACTGATCGCATGGCCAGGAACCAAATATCAGCCTATCCACACTGGATAAAACGGATCACAGGGCCAGGAACCATATTGCTCCTTACCCACATCACTGGATCACAAGGTCAGGAACCATATGGCTCCTTACCCACAACACTGGATCACAGGGCCAGGAAGTATATGGCTGCTTCTCTACATCACTGGATCACAGGGCCAGGAACCATACTTCTTACCCACAACACTGGATCACAGGGCCAGTAACCTTATTTATTTATTTATTATTTATTTATTATTTATTAGCGCTTTATAATTAGAACAGTTATAAAACAAAACTGGGCAAAGACAGACAGACATAGAGGTAGGAAGGCCCTGCTCGCAAGCTTACAATCTATAGGGATTGATACTACACAAGGATAGATGCTTACTGTTGCATAATGGTCCACCAGATTGCTAGGTTCATTAATGGGTTGTATGATATGATCACCCAGCAATGTTGGAAGACAAAATGTGAGGTTATGTGTACTGTACAGAGAGGATGTAACTGGATAGGGAAGCATTGAAGGTTATGTGGGTGGGTCTGGAATTTGGTAGGCTTGACTGAAGAGATGAGTTTTCAGGGAACGTTTAAAGGTTTGGAGACTAGAGGAGAGTCTTATTGTGCGTGGGAGGGCATTCCACAGAGTGGGTGAAGCCCAGGTAAAGTCCTGTAATTTTGAGTGGGAACAGGTAATACATGTGGATGAGATCTTGTGCAGAGCGGAGAGGTCTGGTAGGGAGATATTTTGAGATGAGTGAGGAGATGTATGATGGTGCAGTTTGGGTAATAGCCTTGTATGTAAGTAAAAGTATTTTATATTTAACACTGTAGAATACCGGTAACCAATGGAGGGACTGACAGAGCGGATCAGCAGATGAAGAATGTCTAACGAGGAAGATTATCCTCGCAGCTGCATTTAAAATGGATTGTAGTGGAGAGAGCCTGTGTTTGGGAAGACCAGTAAGGAGACTATTACAATTATGGCTCCTTACCTACATCACTAGATCACAGGGCCAGGAACTATATGGTTCCTTCCCTACATCACTGTATCACAGGGCCAGGAACCATATGTCTCCTTACCTACATCACTGGATCACAGTGCCGGGAACCATACTTCTTACCCACAACACTGGATCACAGGGCCAGTAACCTTATTTATTTATTTATTATTTATTTATTTATTATTTATTAGCAGTTTCTTATATAGCGCAGCATATTCCATTGCACTTTATAATTAGAACAGTTATAAAACAAAACTGGGCAAAGACAGACAGACATAGAGGTAGGAAGGCCCTGCTCGCAAGCTTACAATCTATAGGGATTGATGCTACACAAGGATAGATGCTAACTGTTGCATAATGGTCCACCAGATTGCTAGCTTCTTAGTGGGTTGTATGATATGATCACCCAGCAATGTTGGAAGACAAAATGTGAGGTTATGTGTACTGTACAGAGAGGATGTAACTGGATAGGGAAGCATTGAAGGTTATGTGGGTGGGTCTGGAATTTGGTAGGCTTGACTGAAGAGATGAGTTTTCAGGGAACATTTAAAGGTTTGGAGACTAGAGGAGAGTCTTATTGTGCGTGGGAGGGCATTCCACAGAGTGGGTGAAGCCCAGGTAAAGTCCTGTAATTTTGAGTGGGAACAGGTAATACATGTGGATGAGATCTTGTGCAGAGCGGAGAGGTCTGGTAGGAAGATATTTTGAGATGAATGAGGAGATATATGATGGTGCAGTTTGGTTAATAGCCTTGTATGTAAGTAAAAGTATTCCCTAGATCACTGTATCCAGTGGTGTCGAGAGGGGGGGGGAGGTACAAATTACCTGAGCCCAGGTCTGATGGAGGGGCCCAGGCCCCCTCCCCCTTACCTGGCAGCTGCAGCTTTTCTCCTCAGCCCAGCACACTCTGCTGTGTACTGGGCTACAGTGTGGCTATGGATGTGCTTAAAATACCATTTTTTTTCAGTAATTTTTTCTAAGGGTACATGATCACACCTCCTGTGATTAGGCCACGTCCCTTGAAAAGTACGTGGGCCCAGCCCGGTCTCGACTGCCCTGACTGTATCACAGGGCCAGGAACCATATAGCTCCTTACCTACTTTACTGGATCACAGGGCCAGGAACCATATGGCTTCTTACCTACATCACTGGATGACAGGGCCGGGAACCATATGGCTCCTTACCCACAGATCCAGGAACCATTCGGTCATGTCCTTATTGCTGCTAAAGCAACTACAAACATATTGGGGGAGCAGTCTTCATCCCCCACCATTGCTATGACCATTGCCAAGGTACATAGGTTGTTTTCACATGGAGACCATATTGATTGCCTTTACACCTTTTTAGACCCTTTCCCATGGATGATATGGTTTCGGGGGCATGAATAAATCACTGACAGTCCTGAAACACACAGAGTGTGATCAACCCTGTGCTATTTGTCATTCTGTTTACTGTAGCATCTTTGGGGGGTGGGGGGGAATTAAATTGCCTGCTGTAATTTACCGAAGGCTAATTGATCCCCAGGGGATACTTAGCTGTCGACGATGAAGGCAGATATCAGTAATTTTAATTGCATGCCCGAGGCATGCAACAAAAAAACAACAACTTGATTACTAGTCCTTTAAGCCCCCTTTTTTGGGGGGCGCAAACATAGGTCTGGGAACTTATTTCAGATCCTAGGGCAGGTAGGATCTGGATGTAATAAGTGCTGATAACTGCAAAATGTCTGATGTTTGCCACAAACATTGGACATTTTGCAAAGTTACAAACGGGATTTTTCGGATGCTTTCGGATCTAAAGTAGAGCACCCGATAAAAAGTCGGATCCAGATGTTTTGCCCATTTTAAGTATACAACTCAGCTGATGTAATGAGTCCAATATTGCAAGTCGGACACAAAACAGATTTAAAACTCTCAAATAATTTAGGGGTGTGTTTTTTTGGGCCGAGTTGTTGGAAATCAATTATAAATATAATTTTCAACCACATGTTCTTGCAAAAAAACTTTGATCTCTAAAAATAGTCTGTATAGTGTAAATGTAATTTTTTTGCACATTTTGCACTGGAAAAATGCTTCTGATACACAAAGGGATGTATTTGGATGGACAAGCAGCTTATGTTGATTTAAATTATATGCAGCATGACTATATTCTGTGTGTAATTGTGACTGTATCAGCATACCTAATTATGTTACAGTGTATGGCTGAAATACACTGTAGCATAACATTTTGTATGCAGATACAGATGCTATTGCACACAGAATAGCTGCATAGCATTTTAAACAGCAAGAGCTGACTGTGCGTCCTATTCACGTTGTTTTGCGTCTAAAATGAAACAATGTGAATGAGACGCATAAGCAGCGCCTGCTGTTCAAAATTATATACAGCATACCTATATTCTGTGTGTAATAGCAACTGTATCTGCATGCAAAATTTTATGATACAGTGTATTTCAGCCAAACACTTTAACATAATTTGGTATGCTGATACAGTCACAATTACACACAGAATATAGTCATGCTGCATATCATTTAAATCAGCATAAGTTGCTTGTCCATCCAAATACATCCCTTTTTGTATCAGATGCATTTTTCCGGTGCACACTGAATATAGCCGTGCCGCATGTAATTTAAATCACCATAAGCTGCTTGTGCGTCCTGGAGAACTGGGGTTTATTTAGGATGTGTGTTGCTTGAATCATGGGACTTTTGGGGGCCAATGGTTGGCTTTCTCTGGCACTGTGACCCTCCTATACTAAAACACGCTTCAGGTTGTTCCGAAAATATCAGACTTTTTCTAGTCTAAATATTGTGACACCTCAGATCCGATATGCAGAAGCCGGGAAATAGAAGATGTGGTGCAATAATTTTCCCCCAGATGGGTGGAGCATGAGCATGTTAAAACTAGAGATGTGCACTTGAAATTTTTCGGGTTTTGTGTTTTGGTTTTGGGTTCGGTTCCGCGGCCGTGTTTTGGGTTCGACCGCGTTTTGGCAAAACCTCACCGAATTTTTTTTGTCGGATTCGGGTGTGTTTTGGATTCGGGTGTTTTTTTTAAAAAACACTAAAAAACAGCTTAAATCATAGAATTTGGGGGTCATTTTGATCCCAAAGTATTATTAACCTCAAAAACCATAATTTCCACTCATTTTCAGTCTATTCTGAATACCTCACACCTCACAATATTATTTTTAGTCCTAAAATTTGCACCTAGGTCGCTGGATGACTAAGCTAAGCGACCCTAGTGGCCGACACAAACACCGTGCCCATCTAGGAGTGGCACTGCAGTGTCACGCAGGATGGCCCTTCCAAAAAACCCTCCCCAAACAGCACATGACGCAAAGAAAAAAAGAGGCGCAATGAGGTAGCTGTGTGAGTAAGATAAGCGACCCTAGTGGCCGACACAAACACCGGGCCCATCTAGGAGTGGCACTGCAGTGTCACGCAAGATGGCCCTTCCAAAAAACCCTCCCCAAACAGCACATGACGCAAAGAAAAAAAGAGGCGCAATGAGGTAGCTGCGTGAGTAAGATAAGCGACCCTAGTGGCCGACACAAACACCGGGCCCATCTAGGAGTGGCACTGCAGTGTCACGCAGGAAGGCCCTTCCAAAAAACCCTCCCCAAACAGCACATGACGCAAAGAAAAAAAGAGGCGCAATGAGGTAGCTGTGTGAGTAAGATAAGCGACCCTAGTGGCCGACACAAACACCGTGCCCATCTAGGAGTGGCACTGCAGTGTCACGCAGGATGGCCCTTCCAAAAAACCCTCCCCAAACAGCACATGACGCAAAGAAAAAAAGAGGCGCAATGAGGTAGCTGTGTGAGTAAGATAAGCGACCCTAGTGGCCGACACAAACACCGGGCCCATCTAGGAGTGGCACTGCAGTGTCACGCAGGATGGCCCTTCCAAAAAACCCTCCCCAAACAGCACATGACGCAAAGAAAAAAAGAGGCGCAATGAGGTAGCTGTGTGAGTAAGATAAGCGACCCTAGTGGCCGACACAAACACCGTGCCCATCTAGGAGTGGCACTGCAGTGTCACGCAGGATGGCCCTTCCAAAAAACCCTCCCCAAACAGCACATGACGCAAAGAAAAAAAGAGGCGCAATGAGGTAGCTGTGTGAGTAAGATAAGCGACCCTAGTGGCCGACACAAACACCGGGCCCATCTAGGAGTGGCACTGCAGTGTCACGCAGGATGGCCCTTCCAAAAAACCCTCCCCAAACAGCACATGACGTAAAGAAAAAAAGAGGCGCAATGAGGTAGCTGTGTGAGTAAGATAAGCGACCCTAGTGGCCGACACAAACACCGGGCCCATCTAGGAGTGTCACTGCAGTGTCACGCAGGATGGCCCTTCCAAAAAACCCTCCCCAAACAGCACATGACGCAAAGAAAAAAAGAGGCGCAATGAGGTAGCTGTGTGAGTAAGATAAGCGACCCTAGTGGCCGACACAAACACCGGGCCCATCTAGGAGTGGCACTGCAGTGTCACGCAGGATGGCCCTTCCAAAAAACATTCCACAAACAGCACATGACGCAAAGAAAAATTAAAGAAAAAAGAGGTGCAAGATGGAATTGTCCTTGGGCCCTCCCACCCACCCTTATGTTGTATAAACAGGACATGCACACTTTAACCAACCCATCATTTCAGTGACAGGGTCTGCCACACGACTGTGACTGAAATGACGGGTTGGTTTGGACCCCCACCAAAAAAGAAGCAATTAATCTCTCCTTGCACAAACTGGCTCTACAGAGGCAAGATGTCCACCTCATCATCATCCTCCGATATATCACCGTGTACATCCCCCTCCTCACAGATTATCAATTCGTCCCCACTGGAATCCACCATCTCAGCTCCCTGTGTACTTTGTGGAGGCAATTGCTGCTGGTCAATGTCTCCACGGAGGAATTGATTATAATTCATTTTAATGAACATCATCTTCTCCACATTTTCTGGATGTAACCTCGTACGCCGATTGCTGACAAGGTGAGCGGCGGCACTAAACACTCTTTCGGAGTACACACTTGTGGGAGGGCAACTTAGGTAGAATAAAGCCAGTTTGTGCAAGGGCCTCCAAATTGCCTCTTTTTCCTGCCAGTATAAGTACGGACTGTGTGACGTGCCTACTTGGATGCGGTCACTCATATAATCCTCCACCATTCTTTCAATGGTGAGAGAATCATATGCAGTGACAGTAGACGACATGTCCGTAATCGTTGTCAGGTCCTTCAGTCCGGACCAGATGTCAGCATCAGCAGTCGCTCCAGACTGCCCTGCATCACCGCCAGCGGGTGGGCTCGGAATTCTGAGCCTTTTCCTCGCACCCCAGTTGCGGGAGAATGTGAAGGAGGAGATGTTGACAGGTCGCGTTCCGCTTGACTTGACAATTTTGTCACCAGCAGGTCTTTGAACCCCAGCAGACTTGTGTCTGCCGGAAAGAGAGATCCAAGGTAGGCTTTAAATCTAGGATCGAGCACGGTGGCCAAAATGTAGTGCTCTGATTTCAACAGATTGACCACCCGTGAATCCTTGTTAAGCGAATTAAGGGCTCCATCCACAAGTCCCACATGCCTAGCGGAATCGCTCCGTGTTAGCTCCTCCTTCAATGTCTCCAGCTTCTTCTGCAAAAGCCTGATGAGGGGAATGACCTGACTCAGGCTGGCAGTGTCTGAACTGACTTCACGTGTGGCAAGTTCAAAGGGCATCAGAACCTTGCACAACGTTGAAATCATTCTCCACTGCGCTTGAGACAGGTGCATTCCACCTCCTATATCGTGCTCAATTGTATAGGCTTGAATGGCCTTTTGCTGCTCCTCCAACCTCTGAAGCATATAGAGGGTTGAATTCCACCTCGTTACCACTTCTTGCTTCAGATGATGGCAGGGCAGGTTCAGTAGTTTTTGGTGGTGCTCCAGTCTTCTGTACGTGGTGCCTGTACGCCGAAAGTGTCCCGCAATTCTTCTGGCCACCGACAGCATCTCTTGCACGCCCCTGTCGTTTTTAAAAAAATTCTGCACCACCAAATTCAAGGTATGTGCAAAACATGGGACGTGCTGGAATTTGCCCATATTTAATGCACACACAATATTGCTGGCGTTGTCCGATGCCACAAATCCACAGGAGAGTCCAATTGGGGTAAGCCATTCCGCGATGATCTTCCTCAGTTGCCGTAAGAGGTTTTCAGCTGTGTGCGTATTCTGGAAAGCGGTGATACAAAGCGTAGCCTGCCTAGGAAAGAGTTGGCGTTTGCGAGATGCTGCTACTGGTGCCGCCGTTGCTGTTCTTGCGGCGGGAGTCCATACATCTACCCAGTGGGCTGTCACAGTCATATAGTCCTGACCCTGCCCTGCTCCACTTGTCCACATGTCCGTGGTTAAGTGGACATTGGGTACAACTGCATTTTTTAGGACACTGGTGAGTCTTTTTCTGACGTCCGTGTACATTCTCGGTATCGCCTGCCTAGAGAAGTGGAACCTAGATGGTATTTGGTAACGGGGGCACACTGCCTCAATAAATTGTCTAGTTCCCTGTGAACTAACGGCGGATACCGGACGCACGTCTAACACCAACATAGTTGTCAAGGCCTCAGTTATCCGCTTTGCAGCAGGATGACTGCTGTGATATTTCATCTTCCTCGCAAAGGACTGTTGGACAGTCAATTGCTTACTGGAAGTAGTACAAGTGGGCTTACGACTTCCCCTCTGGGATGACGATCGACTCCCAGCAGCAACAACAGCAGCGCCAGCAGCAGTAGGCATTACACTCAAGGATGCATCGGAGGAATCCCAGCAGGAGAGGACTCGTCAGAATTGCCAGTGACATGGCCTGCAGGTCTATTGGCATTCCTGGGTAAGGAGGAAATTGACACTGAGGGAGTTGGTGGGGTGGTTTGCGTGAGCTTGGTTACAAGAGGAAGGGATTTACTGGTCAGTGGACTGCTTCCGCTGTCACCCAAAGTTTTTGAACTTGTCACTGACTTATTATGAATGCGCTGCAGGCGACGTATAAGGGAGGATGTTCCGAGGTGGTTAACGTCCTTACCCCTACTTATTACAGCTTGACAAAGGCAACACACGGCTTGACAAATGTTGTCCGCATTTCTGGTGAAATACTTCCACACCGAAGAGCTGATTTTTTTTGTATTTTGACCAGGCATGTCAATGGCCCTATTCCTCCCACGGACAACAGGTGTCTCCCCGGGTGCCTGACTTAAACAAACCACCTCACCATCAGAATCCTCCTGGTCAATTTCCTCCCCAGCGCCAGCAACACCCATATCCTCCTCATCCTGGTGTACTTCAACACTGACATCTTCAATCTGACTATCAGGAACTGGACTGCGGGTGCTCCTTCCAGCACTTGCAGGGGGCGTGCAAATGGTGGAAGGCGCATGCTCTTCACGTCCAGTGTTGGGAAGGTCAGGCATCGCAACCGACACAATTGGACTCTCCTTGTGGATTTGGGATTTCGAAGAACGCACAGTTCTTTGCGGTGCTTTTGCCAGCTTGAGTCTTTTCAGTTTTCTAGCGAGAGGCTGAGTGCTTCCATCCTCATGTGAAGCTGAACCACTAGCCATGAACATAGGCCAGGGCCTCAGCCATTCCTTGCCACTCCGTGTGGTAAATGGCATATTGGCAAGTTTACGCTTCTCCTCCGACAATTTTATTTTAGGTTTTGGAGTCCTTTTTTTACTGATATTTGGTGTTTTGGATTTGACATGCTCTGTACTATGACATTGGGCATCGGCCTTGGCAGACGACGTTGCTGGCATTTCATCGTCTCGGCCATGACTAGTGGCAGCAGCTTCAGCACGAGGTGGAAGTGGATCTTGATCTTTCCCTAATTTTGGAACCTCAACATTTTTGTTCTCCATATTTTAATAGGCACAACTAAAAGGCACCTCAGGTAAACAATGGAGATGGATGGATACTAGTATACTTATGGATGGACTGCCGAGTGCCGACACAGAGGTAGCTACAGCCGTGGACTACCGTACTGTGTCTGCTGCTAATATAGACTGGATGATAATGAGATGAAATCAATATATATATATGTATGTATATATAATATCACTAGTACTGCAGCCGGACAGGTAGATAATATATTTATTAGGTAATGATGACTGATGACGGACCTGCTGGACACTGTCAGCTCAGCAGCACCGCAGACTGCTACAGTAAGCTACTATACTATAGTAGTATGTACAAAGAAGAAAAAAAAAAAAAAACACGGGTAGGTGGTATACAATTATGGATGGACTGCCGAGTGCCGACACAGAGGTAGCTACAGCCGTGGACTACCGTACTGTGTCTGCTGCTAATATAGACTGGATGATAATGAGATGAAATCAATATATATATATGTATGTATATATAATATCACTAGTACTGCAGCCGGACAGGTAGATAATATATTTATTAGGTAATGATGACTGATGACGGACCTGCTGGACACTGTCAGCTCAGCAGCACCGCAGACTGCTACAGTAAGCTACTATACTATAGTAGTATGTACAAAGAAGAAAGAAAAAAAAAAACCACGGGTAGGTGGTATACAATTATGGATGGACTGCCGAGTGCCGACACAGAGGTAGCTACAGCCGTGGACTAACGTACTGTGTCTGCTGCTAATATAGACTGGATGATTGATAATGAGATGAAATCAATATATATATGTATGTATATATAATATCACTAGTACTGCAGCCGGACAGGTAGATAATATATTTATTAGGTAATGATGACTGATGACGGACCTGCTGGACACTGTCAGCTCAGCAGCACCGCAGACTGCTACAGTAAGCTACTATACTCTATAGTAGTATGTACAAAGAAGAAAGAAAAAAAAAAAACACGGGTAGGTGGTATACAATTATGGATGGACTGCCGAGTGCCGACACAGAGGTAGCTACAGCCGTGGACTAACGTACTGTGTCTGCTGCTAATATAGACTGGATGATTGATAATGAGATGAAATCAATATATATATGTATGTATATATAATATCACTAGTACTGCAGCCGGACAGGTAGATAATATATTTATTAGGTAATGATGACTGATGACGGACCTGCTGGACACTGTCAGCTCAGCAGCACCGCAGACTGCTACAGTAAGCTACTATACTCTATAGTAGTATGTACAAAGAAGAAAGAAAAAAAAAAAACACGGGTAGGTGGTATACAATTATGGATTGACTGCCGAGTGCCGACACAGAGGTAGCTACAGCCGTGGACTAACGTACTGTGTCTGCTGCTAATATAGAGTCTAGACTGGATGATAAATTATGGATAATGAGATGAAATCAATATAATATCACTAGTACTGCAGCCGGACAGGTACTATATATATTTATTATGTAATGACTGATGACGGACCTGCTGGACACTGTCAGGTCAGCACAGCACCGCAGACTGCTACAGTAAGCTACTATAGTAGTATGTATAAAGAAGAATGAAAAAAAAAAAACCACGGGTAGGTGGTATACAATATTATATATATATATATATTATATACAATTATATATATATATATATATATATATATATATAAATATATATATTAAACTGGTGGTGATTGATTATTAAACTGGTGGTCACTTCAGGTCACGTTGCAACTTGCAACTAGTACTCCGAGGCCTAAGCAGACAATCACAAAATATATTATTATACTGGTGGTCAGTGTGGTCACAACAATGGCAGTGTGGCACTGACTCTGGCAGCAAAAGTGTGCACTGTGACTGTACGTTATATGTACTCCTGAGTCCTGCTCTCAGACTCTAACTGCTCCCCACTGTCAGTGTCTCCCCCACAAGTCAGATAATACACTTACAGTCACACTATCTATTATCTAATCTAGTATAAATATCACTTCAGCAAGTAGTATAGTAGTATACAGTATAGTAGTACTCCTCCTAATAATGCTCCCCAAAATACTGTGTCTCTCTCTTCTCTAAACGGAGAGGACGCCAGCCACGTCCTCTCCCTATGACTCTCAATGCACGTGTGAAAATGGCGGCGACGCGCGGCTCCTTATATAGAATCCGAGTCTCGCGATAGAATCCGAGCCTCGCGAGAATCCGACAGCGTGATGATGACGTTCGGGCACGCTCGGGTTAGCCGAGCAAGGCGGGAAGATCCGAGCCTGCTCGGACCCGTGTAAAAAACCTGAAGTTCGGGCGGGTTCGGATTCAGAGGAACCGAACCCGCTCATCTCTAGTTAAAACTAACATGCTTACATCAAAACTGCAAAATGGTCACTACAATTATAGTGTACATGTCAGAGACATAATAGTGGGACTCTTCGGATAATCCATTATGGAGCTCCTGAACTATCGATAAGTGTTTATTACATAGGGATTGCATATCCTCCAACATGACCCATTCCATTAGGTACAAAATGCTCTGTTCCTGGATTTCCTTGCTAGCGGCAGTTACAGAGGAGGGGCAGCAGCACAGTCCAAAATTGAAATAAGGGAGCCACACCAACTGCCAGTAAGTCCCGGCAGGCAATGATTAGCAGTTTTGGGCGGCAGTTGGTGTGGCTACCCTATTATTTTGGACTATGCTGCAGCCCCACCTCTGGAGCCCCCACTGGAAAGGAAGTCCAGGAACAGAGCATTTTGTACCAAATGGAATGGGTCACGTTGGAGGGTATGGGATTGGATAGTTAAAGGATGGCAGTGTGCTGCTAAGAGCTCTCTGATGAAGTCTGCTTTAAGCTGGTCACACATGTTAAGATCCAGAGATTCTTCCTGATCATTGAATGTCACACATGTAACCCATATGACACATGTGGGCTGCCAGTCTGGAATGCATAAGACACATTTCCCAAAATTCCCACATGTGTGGTAATCATGAAAGTAAACTGTAACAATTCAGTATATTTAATGTCCTCAGTCTTAATTCTTTCGACTGCAAACAGAGATGAGCATGTTCTATTTTAGAAGTCAGTGCTGTCAAGGTTCAGTAATATCACAACATCACCACATAAATGACATAATCCCTTCCCCCAGGAATAATATACAGCATGTCATGCCTTTTCCGAAATGTTATGAAAGTGAACTGCAGAGTACATTCAATAAAATACATAAAGCTAGAACACAGTGAATTTAATAAAAACGAAAAATAGTAGGAAAGAAATTAACTATGAGACACCATATATTCTCAAATGTCTGCATTTTGTTTTTATTGATGCTAAGCTAATATATTTTGGGCATTTAGAATCATGTACATCTTTCTGACCCACTATAATGTATTAGGCCTGCTAGATCCTATTCTCACACTGTGGTCCTGTACAGTGGACGTACCACATGTGGGATATATCATAGGATTAGTTTTCCATATCCAAAATTGGAAAGTACGGAATATTCAGAACTACAGTAATATAACTGAGATAGTAAAACCTTTGATTTCTGATGGTACTCTGTGCACAAAGTTTGTTGAATGCACACAATTATTAAAAAAATTGCTTCAAATTACTTTCAGGCTGTGTGTATAAGGTGTATATGAAACATAAATGCATTTTGTGTAGATTATACAAAATGTATTTCATGCACCAAATTGTTAAAAATATTGTATTAAATTACCTTCAGGCTATGTGAATAAGGTGTATATGAAACATAACATCTATTCAGACCTGAACGCAGCCACGCGTCTGTACGCAGCAGCTGCATTTTCGGAGTCTGCACACGCACACTGGCTGCAGTGCATGTGTGCGACCCTTCACCTTGCAGCAGCATCCAGTATATGAGTAGATGGACGCAGATCTTGCTGCGGGAAGCAAGATCTGCGTCCTTCTCTGAATAACCCCCTCAGTGTTTAGATTTGGGCCTCATCCCCAAGAAATCTCATTATGGAATGCGAATATTCCAAAATACAAAAAAAAAAACCACAATATCCAAAATACGTCTGGTCCCAAGCATTTTGGATATGGGAGACTCAGCTTGTATCTGATGTCAGCTTGAAGTGCAGGAAACACAAATTAGCGTTTATCTTTATATGCATACATCTATAAGCATATTCAGAATTCATTTAAAAACAAAACATACAAATTGTTATATAGAAATAAAAACATGTTAGGAAAATCCATGTATAGTTTTTTTTGTATCATTGACTTCTATCTGTAGGGCATGTTCATGTAATTGGGAGGTTTATGTAAAATATTGTAATATAGATGTGGAAGTATCGGCATATATTTAAGAGGTTTTTTCTCTCATGGGTGCAGGAGGTTTATTCAGCAGTGCCGTACTTGCCTCCTTGCAGAATGTCTGGGAAAATCAAGACTTTTTGTGAGTTTTCCCAGTCTCCCGGTAGAGTAATCCAACCTCCTGGATGCTGCCCACTGTACCAATGAAATGGACTCACAGTAAATTCATACTTGCCTACTCTCCTGAGAGGCTCCGAAAAATGGGTGGTGCTCCCAGGTGCTCGGAAGAGTGGGCAAACCCCAGAACTGCCTGCCATGTGGCTGTCCACTTCCCAAGTGAAATGATGCGTTGAATTGCATCATTGTGACGCCAGCCTCCACTTCACAATGTCGGTAATCATGGTATTTTTTTGAGGTGGAGGGCCACAGTGGCAAAATTGCATCATCACAACCCCCAGCACTGCCTACTTCTCTCAAGCCACGCCCTGTGCAGTGCAGACCTGGCTGTCCCAAACTGTAGGGGGTAGCTCAAAGGTTGGTAAGTATGAGTAAATTGTATCACTGACCCCATGGTCCCAGCATTGGAAATCAGGATGCTGGGCAAGAATGCAAATAGCATCATCAAGCCACCTGGACCACCCATTTCACTTTGGAAGTTGGCAACCAGTCAGCAACCAGTGGGCAGCATCTGGAAGGCTGACCCACTCTCCCTGGAGTCTGGGATTGTCACCCGAAAGCATTAGTGTAGCTAAGTCAGATTATAGAAGAGGCAACAGGGGCGGTCATCCAGGGGACACCACACATTAGGGGCTTCCACAGAATTGGGTACTGACACTGCTATTTTGACATCCAGGTAAGTATACCCTGCCTTGGCCGCCTCTGGAACTCTGGAGCCCTTCTCCGATTTCTCTCAGAGTTCCCTGGAAGACATGGAGCCTCCAGGACTCCTGGGAGCAGAGAGTGAAGCAACCAAGGTGGGGTATACATAACTGGAGGCTCACACACTCATATACCCCCAGCGGTAGGGGGCCTCCAAAAGTTTGTTGCCCAAGGGCCCCCATAAACCTTAATCTGGCCCTGAGCTAAGTATACCCTTATTTAAATTACTGTATTCTGGGGTGTAAAGTTTGACACTTGAAAGACATTTTTCCACCTCTTATGTGACCTTGTAGCCAACAAGGTTCTAGTGAAAGACAAATTGTCAGTTATTAGTAAAAGAAGTGAAATTCTGTGCCTGTATGCTAATGCAGCAGCCAATGGACATCACTATTAGTGAACTATTGGCTGTACCATCGGACATTGCACCTGCCTATGGCAATCGCATATTGCTCATCTGTCCATGGCCACTTGTGTCCCAGTCCAGAATCACCCATTTGAATTGCTTGGATCTCCATGCAATTCCGATCTGCATCCCCCAGCAGTAACCATCTGGATGCATGCACAGAGAGGAACCACCTCTGAATCACCCCTATAGTGTAAAAGCACCTATTATAGCAGTGAGTCTTTTTGATTAAGCCTCTGTCAACTTGGCATATCTGCATATTGCAACTCTATCCCATTCTTCCCTGCAAAAGTTCAAGGTCCATCAACCTGTGAGCGAATCACTTATGCACAGCCCTCTGTGGGTCATTCCACAGCTTTCTATGGGATTAAGATCTGAGCCCTGATTCATTCCAAGACTTTGATCTTCTGAAGCAAATCCTTGATTGCCTTGGATATGTGCTTAAGATCGTTATCATGCTGCAGGGTGAAATTCCTCTTCCTTTTCAGATGGAAGGTTTGTGCCAAAATATCTGCTTTATATATACGGTATTTGGAGCTATTCATTATGCCCTCTGTCATACACTAGAGACCCTGTCCTAGCTGGGGTGAAAAATTTATTTTACAGCTGTTTATTACAGAATATGTATGCCAGCTGTTGTTGTGGCAACGGACGACTTAAAAATAAACATATTTAGGCCCAGATTTATCAAGCCTTGGAGAGTGATAAATAGCATGGTGAGAAAGTGCCAACCAATCAGCTCATAACTGTCATTTTTTAAACACAGCCTGTAACATGGCAGTTAGAAGCTGATTGGCAAGTAAATTTTTTTAACCAATTTATCACATTCCAGAGCTTGATAAATCTAGGTCTTAAATTGTATTTAAAATATAACATATTTTTTTCATCTTGTTAGTCCAGTAGAGATCCAGAGCTCCTACAGTGGGGATTGGCTGCTGCTTCCCATCCACTGGGGCTGCAGTGTTATGGTTCATGCTGATTTAGATGGGGGAGTGGCCGACGAGTGAAGCAGTGGCATGTAGCCGCCACACAGTAACCCCATGCGGCAACCGCTGTATGGAGGCTGCTAGTGGGTACTTCCAAAGATGCCTCCTAGCTTCAAATAAGTAGAGGAGGAGCAGTGTCTCCTGAGAGTCCTACCTAAACACCACACTAAAGCCGGGATGCTTCAGAGGCAGCAGTAGTGGCTGCCTCGAGATGACTACCCACCCTCTGGAACCAGAACTTGGAACAGGTCTCCTGGAAGTATTTTGGTGGGAAATTTAAAGATTAATACTCTCATTCAGACATAGAGCCACTAGGGAGTAAGAGACAGAGAGGTTGATGTATTAAACTGTGGAGAAGATGAAGTGGGTGATGTTGCCCATAGCAGCCTATCAGCATTTACCCTATCATTTTATAGAATATTCCCGATAAATGCTTCCTTAAAGCTGATTAGTTGCTTTGGACAACTTCTCCTCTGGACCACTTCTCAGCTCTCTTTACTGCTTGATACATCAACCCCATATTCCTCTTCTCTCTGGTCACAAACCCCGCTGCCACTGGATACAATGTTACTAGATGCATAACAGACCAGCTATAAACTGGTGTATGGCAATCTCAGGTTTCAGGAGGTGAATGGGATGGAAGACAGTTTTGTATGTTGGACGTGCTGGGCATACCCCTGTGATTTCTGATCATACTGCATTTATTGCGTATACTGATTCCTCCACCTTAAAAGTTGGCTATATGGTAAGGGCAATTCCTGCAAAGTATCTGTGGGCGCAACCAATGGTGCATAGAGGGATGGAGTTGGTACTAATATTCAGTGTCGGACTGGGGCATGAAGGGCCCACCAGGGTTATGCCGTTATAGGGGCCCATACTAAGGGGTGTGCCCAGTCTACAAAGGGAGTGTGGTCAGCCTCCACAGAGGCTTGAAATACACAATAGTTTAGTGCAGTGTAATGCAACATATCTACTATGTATAATACAGGTGCACAGTCTGGAACCTGTTACATAGAGGAAGGAGTGGGGCCTACCAGTGGTTTCCCTGGTACCCCTGTGGGCTAGTCCGACCCTGCTAATATTTAGGAGCCTGAGTCTGTTGGAGAGGCCCAGTGGGGCACTCGGTCTGCACCCCCCTCCTCCCTTCCTTTCTTACCTGCCAGCAATGCAGCCTCCCTTCCCAGCAAAGCACATGCTTCTGTGTGCTGGGCTGTGGCGTGTCCAGGCCAAGGAGGCTAAATGTTAGTAAATGTGTCTTTTTGTCTTTTATCCCTGGAAACCCAACATCATTTTAGGATGATTTGAAAACAATAAAAATAGATGAAAGTTGACCTTAAGTAAATAAACCCCTCGGTGTCTTCTCTCACTTATAGCCAATGTAGAGGTCATGAAGTGGAAGGAGATCTGCCTCTGGTGTGACATTTACACATTTTCACAGTGCTTCTATTCATATATTTACACTTCTCTATGCACCTAGACACACTTCTAGTTTATGGTTGCCACCTGACAGCAGACAAGACACTCACGATGCCGTGCGCCTATCATGCTATCCAGGTCTGTGCAGATAATGTGTGTCCAAAAAACAAATATTTATTCAAAATATGCAGAAGTAGGCAGACACTATCTGCCTATTTGTAACATTACAAGTTGGACAGAAGTTGAGTAATCTGATGAAAAAGTTGTGTGTGTGTGTGTGTGTGTGTGTGTGTGTGTGTGTGTGTGTGTGTGTAGGGGGTTGGAAGGTCTAGCCTTCGGGGGGAGAGTTAGGGTTAGGCTACAGGACGGGGGGGGATAGGGTTAGATTGCAGGGAAAGTGGGTTAGGTTTAGGCACCCCCAGGGAGGGTTGTGGTTAGGCTGTGGGGAGGGGGAGATAGGTTAAGGATGTGGGAAGGGGGAGGGTTAGGTTTAGGCACCACGGAGGAGGGTTAAGGTTAGGCTGTGGAAGGGGGGATAGGTTTAGGCTTCAGGAAGGGTTGGGGTTAAGGGGATGAGGGATAGCATGCTTCCCTACTCCTGTCAGGATTCTAAACAGTGGGATGCTATGGTCGCTATTCTGACTGCCAGCATCCCGCCCATTGGCATTTCAGCCCCTACAGATATATCAGTGCATCTGGCTGTGTGTATCGGCGGTCTGCTGACCACCTGTACACTTGCTGCAGGGACCGCAGGTGACTGGCATCTTAACTGAGTAGGCACATTTAAATGCCCGCCAAGTTCTGACGTCAGCCATGACACGTCGGACCGACGATTGGTAAGTGTGTATGTATCTACCAATCGTGAGATAGTTTGTCTGATCAGACAGGTGTGTACCCAGCTATATAGTTATTCAAGTTGGACAGTTGGATATTTGGAGGGTTGGAGGAAAGTTGGTCTGATGTATGGCCAGCATAAGTCATCCAAATCCATAAAGAACCAAAAACAGGAAGTCTCATTTGGGTTCTGTCTGTTGTGTAGAAAACTTGAATTATAAGAGGTAATATGGAGAAACCATTGTTGGCACCGTTGGACATATCAGAGAGCGCTACTGGATTGCGGTAGTAGTAGTTTGAACTGCTCACTTTCTCCTTTCCATCATATGAGTTATATATAATTTTCATCAATAAATTGATAACCAAATTTTACACCAGCTCTTGTTGACTGTGTGGTTATTGATCAGAGTGTATTACTTTTTATTATTAAATATCTTCCAGAAACGTATGGTTAATTTCTGGGTATATTTATCAACTAGTGATAACCTTGTATTCCAGCATTTGTTTTCTCTAGAAAAAAAAGTTGTTGTCACTGCATCTCCTTATTTAACAAGAAAAATCCTCAATCCTCCTACATTCCCTCTAATTTTCCATTGTTCTGGACTGCTAAGATGCTCAGTTTTTCCCAGTGTGAGATAAAAGCATAATGTCATCTCTATGGAAATGGGAAGCTTTTCTTAGCTGGCCAGGCAAGGCCTTTCTGGCCTGCGTATGTGCAATTAGTAAATGTGAGGTAAATGCCACGCTTCACAGCACTGTTTGCCCACTGCCTCTGACTGCTACTGCATCGGCAGACGGAGATTTCTTGGCCTTTTGTAGAAACTGCGGTGGCTTGGTGATGTGACCACAGCCAGTTGATGGTGTTGCAGGAGATCCGATGTTGCGTCCTTGGACGCAGTACTAATTACTAATGTAAGCAGCAGGCATCTACATATATCAGTCCCATCCTGCTGCATTATATATCTGTGCATCGCTGCTGCTCCACATCTGAATTAGGCCCAATGTCTATGAACAGAAGGTACTGGAGATTACCTGGCCTCTGTAATTGGAAATATAATGGGAAATTATACTTAACATGTTGGTGCAAATTAAAAATTTAACATTTTGTATTCTTGACCCATAACCATACTTGTACTAGTGGCAAACTTTTGTGCATGTTTCCTAAAAATATATATCGGGCGAATGCTTTCAGGCAACCTCAGATGAGATTGCGAGTTCATTGCAAATACAACCTATGCTTGTGTGCCTTGTGCTCTTTGGGAGTAAATTCATATTTCAATACTGGCCACATGTGTTTCCTTGCCCCTTGCCAACTTGACCTTACAGTAGTTCCAATGAGCTATTAAACTTGGGTAGCAGGGGAACAAAGGGTATGTGCTTCATGCATGTGTCAGAGTTATTTTTATATATATATATATATATATATATATATATCAGTAATGAATTATAATTCAGGTTTCCTTTCAGAAGCTGACTCAAAACTTTGAAGAACAATCTTTATTCTCTGTAAAGCATTATAAATAAAACAATTGTGTATTTGTTTGCACTCTGGAAAAGTTCTTCCACATAGAGGACAATACTCTAGTCTTTATGGTCCATAGCCGCCTTCTGTTTTGGTCCATATGTGAGCAAGCTCAATGCTGTCACAAATCATCCAGCTCTGGCTTTGCGCTGATCTTGGCTGTATCCAATCTCTTCTATTGCTAGAAAACTTCAACAAATAATAAAAAAACAAGTGCCTGATTTAGAGGTGGACGCAAATGTCGCTGCCACCGCTGCGCCTTTCTATGCAGTGGTAGTACAAAAATATGCGAAAGCTGCATTAGTATCTTGTGCAAAAATTGTCCACTGCCCCATAATAGTGCCCAAGTTTTTTTTTTAACCATAGCAGTGCCTTGGTTAATGTTATGCCCCATAGTTGTGCACTAGCTTATTTTATGAACTACTGTAGTTCCCTAGTTTACCTGATGTCACATTGTAGGTCTGCCAGTACACATTATGCCACACAGTATACCAATTCACATTATGACATACACTGTCCCCAGTTCATATTATGCCACATTACAGTGCCCCCCCTTTCATATTATGCCACACTATAATGCTGCCCCCAGATGATATTATGTAACATTATAATGCCCTCCTGCTCATTTAATACCACATTACAATGAGCAGGTCCCGGTGCATGCATACTAGATATATGGCAGGCCCCAAGACAAAAGTTTGTATAGGGCCTCTATGTACCACCCTATAGTGAGAAATGTTTATAACACATGTAACTTACAGGGAAGGTGGCTCCTCTCAGCTCTGGGCTCCATAGCAGCTGCACACCCTACACCTACAGAAGCTATGCCCTTGCATAGCATACAACTATGAATGATCAGGGCTGTATCCTGGGGTGTGCTAGCGGTGTCATTGGACAGAGCACAATATGAAGCTTTTGCTGTCCCACGGCTCTTGCTTCTAACTATCAGGGTGTCTGGAATGGCTCCCTGCAGCCGGTATCGCTGCACAGCAGTGGCGTGCGGTGAGGTCAGAGGCTGGTGAGGCACTACAGCCATAATGTCCGCCAAATCCTGCCGATGACCCCTACCGCCGCCGAGCCAATGCCTGCTACTGCCTCTGAGCCGATGCCCGCTGCCACCGCCAATGGCTTACAAACTCGCCCATCATCAACTGACCCAGCCCTCCGCCACTAATTTGCATCTCAATCCGATGCCGCCAATGCCCGCTGCCTGCCTGCTCATCATACTTGTGATATATTGTACATTTTTATAGAAAAAAATTAAAATTAGTGTTTGGGAAGGGAGTGGGAGGAGGACATGAATGCAATTTTGTTGTCCAGGGCTTCCATTAACTTAATGGAGAAGGGTCTGAATGGGTTAAAAAATGTAAAAAAAAATGTGTGAGGTCCCCCTTCCTAAGTATAATCAGCCTCGGGCTCTTTGAGCCGGTCCTGGTTGTTTAAATACTGGGAAAAAATTGGACAGGGGTTCCCCGTATTTAGACAACCAGCACCGGGCTCTTAGACCGGTCCTAGTTCCAAAAATACGGGGGACAAAAGATGTAGGGGTCCCCCGTATTTTTAAAACCAGCACCGGGCTCCACTAGCCAGGGACATAATGCCACAGCCGGGGGACACATTTATGTAGGTCCCTGCGGCCGTGGCATTACCCCCCAACTAGTCACCACTGGCTGGGGTTCCCTGGAGGAGTGGGGACCCCTTAAATCAAGAGGTCCCCCCCTCCAGGCACCCAAGGGCCAGGGGTGAAGCCCGAGGCTGTCCCCAGCACCCCTGGGCGGTGGGTGCCGGGCTGATAGCCATAAGTGTGAATAAAAAAGAATATTGTTTTTTGTTGTGGAACTACAAGGCCCAGCAAGCCTCCTCCGCTTGCTGGTGCTTGGAGAACCTCAAATACCAGCATGCGGGGAAATAACGGGCCCGCTGGTACCTGTAGTTCTACAACAATAAAATACCCAAATAAAAACACAACACACACACCGTGAAAGTAAAAATTTATTAAAACACACTTACACACTCACACATACTTACCTACATCCCACGCCGATCACGTCCACTTGTCCATGTAGAATCCAATAGGTGGTTCCTGTAAAAATGAGAGAGAGATTACTTACCTACATCCCACGCCGGTCACGTCCACTTGTCCAGTAGAATCCAATAGGGCCGGTACCTGTAAAAATGAAAATTATACTTACAAACAAAGTAATCCACAGGAGGAGAGAGAGAAATTAATGAATATTATACACTCGCTGACGCGGGAGGACGTTAGCATAGACAGGGGAGAGTGCTGCTGCTAGCTGGGATGATGGAGCAGGCTCCCCCAATAGTTGTGAGCCTAGTAGCTGTACCTCTAGTAGCTTTGCCCCCTGTAGCAGTGCCCCCAGTAGCAGTGGCACGAGTAGTTGTGACCCCTGTAGTTGTGCCCCCAGTCGCTGTGCCCCCTGTAGCTTTGCCCCTTGTGGCTGTGCCCCCAGTAGTTGTGACCCCTGTAGCTGTGCCCGTTGTAGCTGTGTCCCTTTTAGCAGTGCCCTGAGTAGTTGTGCCCCCAGTCGCTGTGACCCCTGTAGCTTTGCCCCCAGTCGCTGTGCCCCCAGTAGTTGTGACCCCAGTCGCTGTGCCCCTTGTAGCTTTGCACCCAATAGCTGTGCCCCCTAGCTGTGCCCCGAGTAGTTGTGCCCCCAGTCGCTGTGCCCCCAGTCGCTGTGCCCCCTGTAGCTTTGCCCCCAGTAGCTGTGACCCCAGTCGCTGTGCACCCTGTAGCTTTGCCCCCAGTAGCTGTGCCCCCAGTAGCTGTGACCCCTGTAATTGTGCCCCCAGTTGCTGTGCCCCTTGTAGTTGTGCCCCCCCAGTTGCTGTGCCCCTTATAGTTGTGCCCCCCAGTTGCTGTGCCCCTTGTAGTTGTGACCCACAGTTGCTGTGCCCCTTGTAGTTGTGCCCCCCAGTTGCTGTGCCCCTTGTAGTTGTGCCCCTTTTGCTGTGCCCCTGTTGCTGTGCCCCTTATAGTTGTGCCCCTGTTGCTGTGCCCCTTGTAGTTGTGCCCCTTGTAGTTGTGCCCCTTTTGCTGTGCCCCTTGTAGTTGTGCCCCTTGTAGTTGTGCCCCTTTTGCTGTGCCCCTTATAGTTGTGCCCCTGTTGCTGTGCCCCTTGTAGTTGTGCCCCTTTGCTGTGCCCCTTATAGTTGTGCCCCTTGTAGTTGTGCCTCTTTTGCTGTGCCCCTTATAGTTGTGCCCCTGTTGCTGTGCCCCTTTTGCTGTGCCCCTTATAGTTGTGCCCCTTGTAGTTGTGCCCCTTTTGCTGTGCCCCTTATAGTAGTGCCCCTGTTGCTGTGCCCCTTGTAGTTGTGCCCCTTTTGCTGTGCCCCTTATAGTTGTGCCCCTTATAGTTGTGCCCCTTTTGCTGTGCCCCTTCTAGTTGTGCCCCTTTTGCTGTGCCCCTTATAGTTGTGCCCCTTTTGCTGTGCCCCTTATAGTTGTGCCCCTTTTGCTGTGCCCCTTATAGTTGTGCCCCTTATAGTTGTGCCCCTTTTGCTGTGCCCCTTATAGTTGTGCCTCTTTTGCTGTGCCCCTTATAGTTGTGCCCCTTTTGCTGTGCCCCTGTTGCTCTGCCCCTTATAGTTGTGCCCCTGTTGCTGTGCCCCTTGTTGTTGTGCCCCCCCAGTTGCTGAACCCCTGTTGCTCTGCCCCCACACACACATAAAAAAAATTAAAAAAACACACACACATACTTACCGCTCCAGCAGCGCAGCTCCATTAGCGCTGTCCTCCGTCTCCGTCCGCCGGCTCGTCTCTGCTGTACTATGGGAGAGACGTCATGACTCATGATGTCTCTCCCATAGTAGCGCCGCTCAGCGGCGCTGGCTGCAGCGGGCGCCCACACAGCCCATGGCGCCCGCTGCAGCCGGGAAAGGGGCTCGCTAGTGATTGGACAGCGGATCCAGCACTGGATCCGCTGGGCCAATCATCTGGGGCACTGACAGGGGCGTGCATTCATCGGGGCTGAATGCACGCCCCTGTCATTGCGGCACCAGTATAGGTGCCGCTTCCCCATTCATTTTCAATGGGCTTTCACAGCCCATTGCTGCGCCCCGCCCCCTGCCCGCCGCCCGCTGCCCGGACTTTTAGTGTTAGCAGCGGATGGCACCTCTCCCGCTGCCTCCCACCCTCACAAGCAGCCACAGGGGGGGGGGAATTATTAAATAATGAAAAAAGATATTTATAACAGACTGTGTTATAAATATCTTCTTTTTATTATTTTAATCATTATGACAGGGGAGGCCCTGCCTCCCCTGACTGCACGTCCCTGCTGCACAGTGCTGCCGGAGTGTCCCTTAGATGCTCCAGGCACACATCACAGTGAGGATGTTCCAAGCAGTGCTGCACTTCCCGAGGCTGGCACCCCGCTGCACGATATCATGATGTCATGCGCTCAGGGGGGCGGCACGGGGCATGCTGCCTCCCTGTTACACCACTGCCCATAACCAGTTAAACTTTTCCACACAAACTGTTCACAAAACCAATTATTAGGTGAATGGGCCAAGAAGCTATATTGCACCATATGTGGGAAGCCTTAATCTGAGTCGCATAATAGCAACAATTTTATGTGACATTTTGATTATGCTTTAAGTATTTTGTTATTATATTGTTTATTTTGAAGACAATGCCTGAGGTGGCAATAGCAGATGATAATAGTTACATATGCTTTTGCAGTCCTTGGTAAATAGGCTACAGCATGCTTTGTCTGGGTAAGGTTTTGCTAATGAGAATTAGTAAATAATTTCAATGGCAAGGGCTATCTCAGGCTAAAGAAGAGGTGACCCTTTCATATATACTGTAGGACCAAACTACCTAACTCATTTAGAGGGACTTATTCATTAATGTACTTTTGTAGTCAAAACTCTGAAAATGTTTTTTTTTTTTAAACTCTATGGGCTATTTAATATTAGGATCAATGTTAAGATCAGTGATATATGAAGTAATGTGACAGCCAAAGGCAGGGAATCTCTAATAATGGCACACCACTCTGATTGGTTTAGTGCGGCTTGCTTGGAATCATTAATATGGAAGTGCAATGGTTGTAGGTCTTGTGCAATCTGCTTTGGCCATGTTTCCTTTGGCGTATCACATGCTATTTTCCATCCACTCGAATTGTGTTATTTAACCACTGGTATGGTATATTTTAGGCTCCATTCTGCAGACATGTCCGAACCACTTCAAAACTCCTTCAGTGGTGACTTTATTTTTACTATGTTACTCCTCCCAGGGTGGGTTTTTAAATTAATTAACTGCGTGTTGCCAGGGGTTTCACATGCTAGGTATCATACTCATTGCCAGGGGTTTCACATGCTGGGTATCATACTCATTGCCAGGGGTTTCATGATCTGGGATCCATGATGTTTGCCAAGAGGAATGCTTCTTGCCAAGGGGAATGCTCGTTGCCAAGGGGAATGCTCTTTGCCAAGGGGGTGTTTATTTACAGGTGGTCACCACCACTGAAATCCTCTCCCCCTCCTCCCTTGTACTCCGCTCGGGGAGGGGCGGGGGAGTTTTGCGTAATGACACCGAATGACCCGACGCAACCACATCATTCCGCAAAACTCCGTCCCCCCACCCGAGCGGAGTACAAGGGAGGATGAGCAGTGGCATGCCCTGAAGATCTTCCAGGAAAGCCAGTCTCCCCAGTGAAGCTGACCCCAGAGATTTTCTGTCCATGCCACTTAAGAGGTTAAATACTGTCTTGTAATGTAGGATCCAATTGTGGGTTGGTCTTGGCGTCATTTTCAAATGTTTTCATTTCTCCAGCGGTCTGTTAGTTTTACTTATATGTTTCGTATGCATCTCATTGGGAAATGTTCCACTCTTGTTAGGTCATTTTTAAGGATTGTCCATGACTCTGAACCATAAATAAAGTATATTGTTCTAACCGATGCATTGAATACCTTAATGTTTATTGCAATGGAAATGTCCTGTTGGTTCCAGAGGCCTTTTTTCAGAGGTATAAAGGCAGCTGTGGCACAACCTATATGACTTTTGATGCAGCTTGTATCATCTATCTGTTGACCATTGATAGTTGAACCCAGGTATTTAAAGGTAAACACTTGTTCAATGATGTTTCAATCTAGGTTTAGCTGCACTTGCATAGTTTTTTTTTCACATTTACTTGTAAGCCAAGCTTTGCTGCATTTGTGCGAAGCTTATTAGGATGTTTTGGGCACTCTGCATGTTTTCGGCTAGGAAGACGGTATCATCAACTTAGACTAGATCTGTCAGGTCTATATGTTTGCCAGTAATGGGGCCCATTTCATTTAGAAAAGTTTTCCTGAGAATCCGTTCCATAGCTATGTTTAAGAGCATGGGTGATACTATGCAATCTTGCTTGACGGCAGCTGAGATTGTGAACATTTGGGACAATTGGCCGGCATATCTAACATTGTTTGATCCATTGTTGTAAAGTCCTTGAACACCTGGGTGTTATGTGGGATGTTCTACACCTTGAGGCACACCAAACAGATTCTCGGTCCACACTGTCAAAGGTACATTTAAACTCAACAATACAGAATGCCGGCAAGCTTACCCTACCAGCTGTAACGACAATTAAGTCTCAAATCTAAGTCTATGATATATGCAGCAGCAGTCCTTCTGGATAAGCAGTCCACATAGTTTTCTAAAGGGCAGCATGGATGACATAGTGGTTAGCATTACAGCCTCACAACACTGTGGTTCTGTGTTCAATTCCCAGTCATGGCTCATTAGTGTGAAGTTTGCATGTTCTCCTCATGTTTGTATAGATAGGTCTTTTCACACACTTCAAAAGCATACCAGAAGGTTGACTTTTGTAAAAAAAAAAAAAAATATATATATATATATATAGATATCTGTATATAGTCCAAACATAGGCACTCTCCAGACTTTAGCAAGCTTTTTAAGGTATTTTTAATCCAATATGCACAACATAGAGATGCAAGGCGTATTTAGTTGCATGGCAGTGAAATAGCAGCAACGTTTCGGTCCCTCCAGGCCTTTATCAAGCTTTCCATATTAATATGCCCATAAAAAATCCATATCAGCAGAGTTAGTTACAGCGGAAGTATCATACCCTATTGCTGGTTGCCTTTTAAGTGCTCAAAATGCTGCCAAAACACGCTGAATCCCGGCGTGCGTTCCAATCACCAAGTGGAACGCATCCAGGCCTAATTCCGGTTCTTTGTACTTTGCGGCTGGGGATATATGCACATGTGATATGTGGGAGTGGTGTTCGTGCGGTGTGTAAAAAATGTGTATATGTACGTCCAGCCTCAGCGTGCGTGTCACGCCGGGTGCTGAACTGCAGAATCACGTGACCGGAACCGGAATTAGGCTTGGATGCGTTCCACTTGGTGATTGGAACGCACGCCGGGATTCAGCATGTTTTGGCGGCATTTTGAGCACTTAAAAGGCAACCAGCAATGGGGTATGAGACTTCCGCTGTAACTAACTCTGCTGATGTGGATTTTTTATGGGCATATTAATATGGAAAGCTTGATAAAGGCCTGGAGGGACCGAAACGTCGCTGCTATTTCACTGCCATGCAACTAAATACACCTTGCATCTCTATGTTGTGAGTATTGGATTAAAAATACCTTAAAAAGCTTGCTAAAGTTTGGAGAGTGCCTATGTTTGGACTATATTCATCGGAAATTCTCTCTGAGTAAGTGGCTTTTCTGTGTAGTGCACCCCGCTGATGCTGTCTAGAAGATGAGAGTGCTGGACTTTTTCTACTAGATATCTGTATAGATATATTACCGCAGTTTTTGTGTGTCCATGTGATAGGGAACTTAGATTGTAAGCTCCACTGGAGCAGAATCTGATGTGAATTATTGAAATATTCTCTGTAAAGCAATATAAATAAATAAGGGTACTGAGAACATGACCTATTAACAAGCCAAGAAAAGCTTAGCTAACAAAACAGATATAGCCTAGCCTATTATATACTACATTTCTTCACAAGCATGTCGCTGGAGAGGGATCTTTGGATCCCTCCCCTGCAGTCTATGCTTTCACATGCACGACTAGATAGGCTACAGTAGATACTCATGTGCAGTAGAGTCTGGCAGTAAAGTGATAGCATCCTGTTCTTTGGCAGGATGGGACCTTTTGTCATGGCAAGAATTTTGATAAATTGGCATAAAAAATATGTAAAGTCTACAGAGAGCTTTCATGAAACAAAGTGAAATAGGCCTTTTAAAAATGGTGTTCTTTAAAATTCCTAGGGAGAATACAGTATTACTAGGAAGAATATTCCTAAGGAGAATATTACCTTAACATTATCAGGGTAATGCTTAGTTTAATAAATGTATCTTTTAATTTTCACAGATGTGTGTGTGTGTGTGTGTGTGTGTGTGTGTGTGTGTGTATATAGATAGATAGATAGATAGATAGATAGATAGATAGATAGATAGATAGATAGATAGATTGTGTGTGTGTGTGTGTTTGTGTTGTGTGTCTGTGTGTGTGTTCTTATGTCTGTGTACGCGTGTGTGTGTATATATATATATATATATGTATATATATATATATATATATATATATATTCAAATACATCATTAGATCACAGAATCTGAAAATAGTTATGATTGGTTATGTATCTATCATTACTGAGAGTGTTAACAAAGTGGTAATGACAAAAGTTTATCGTTGCTTTCAGACTTTTTGTGTTATCTCCTATCAGTATGCCAAATTAGCATTAAGGGGGGTACACACTGAGCGATAATCTAAGCAATCTGACTAGATTGCTTAGATTTTCAGCAACATCGCTCCGTGTGTAGCCCTAACAGCGATAGCGATGCGCAGCCCCGCGCATCGCTATCGCTGCTGCTAGATTGGCCTGCATGCAGGCAAATCTAGCGGGTCGCTCACTTCACCCACTGGGTGAAGTGAGCGGCCCCCCCGTCTCCCCCCGCACGCTCAGCACAGATCGCGCTGTGCTGAGCGCCGGGAGAGATGTGTGCTGAGCGGTTCGCTCAGCACACATCTCTCCAGCATCGGGCCGTGAGTACTGGCCTTTACACTCCGTGCACCCTTAAATAAGCAAACAGTGATGAAAAGTCAGTAAACTGTCTTCACATCCACAAGATGAGTTCATCAATGACAAATATTGCTCCTGCTCCAAAAGAACAAAAACAACACAAAACATAAATAAATCGAATTTTAAAGATGTCTGTTTCTCAGAACCACTTTTATTTTTTGTTAAAATCTATTTTTATTTATAAGATCAATACCTTATTATTTTCTTTACTTCCTGTTATTTGGGAAATTATGTGTTTACTAATAGTCTGTAGCAATCCCCTGAGCACAAGTATGTAATATATGTAATATATGTAATAATATGTATGCTGTGCTTTGGCAGGACAAAATCAATGCAAACACGTTACTGTATACTGTATGCATAATTTCAATTATAGTAGTGACTTCCACTGCACCCTTATTTTAATTACCTAAGTAGAGGGGTAGCTCTTATTATGTGTTAAAAGTAGTCAATCTACGCACTTTACGTTGTTTGATTACGTAACATTATCGATAATTACGTTGCTGCCTAAAGATGAAAACATAATTTGCAATACTGTCTGAAGCTCTCTTATCCAGACCCAGATGCCAATATCTACACATTTTGTTGGCCACATAACCCTACATGTAGGGCTGCCTGTATGTTTATTCATTATTACTACACACAAACACACTCAGATGTTCAGTTCCAAAAGAAAAAGAAAATACCACGAATGATCTCCAGTTTCCTTTAATAAACATTTTATATAATAGCTGTAAAACTGCAAATCTTGTTAATCCCATGTTTCCTATGTGACTGGTCCCGTTCCAAAAATCTGGAGCCACACATAGCCCAGAATGAGAGATGTCAGGCAAGGATTGTGCTAAGTGTTCTAAAGGGAATTCAGAGGTGGCTGGGAAGCACATGGTCTCATTCTACCAATAGGAACAAATCAGGCTAACTGCGGCTGTCAACAAGGGGAATTAAGTGTAATTATAAAACATCAGCCAGTGTGCTAGCAAATTAACCCCAGGAATTATATACTGAAAATAGTGTAAACAGGGCAACATGCATATGCACAACGCTTGTAAATCCCATCCTAATGTGTAATAGTCATAAAAGCTACACTGTTATAACACCAGTTAGTCTGATGTCATGGAAGATAAAATACTTGTCTGACGGCTTCTAGGAACTTAGTAGTAGTATTCTCCGGTGCTGCCTGTGACATTACTATGCCTTACCTACAATAAAAGGAAAGGCTGGTGATATTTAAATACAAAACTGCGACCCCACTCTCTTTTGTTTGCTTAATGTACCTATTAAACAGGCCTATCATTCCACAATTACACCATCTAATTAGAGGGAATGGCATTTCTTGGTGTGTTAGCATAATATACTGTGAAAAGTCAAAACAACTTAAAATACTGTACACATTATTTTACAATTACAAGACATGTTTCCCTTGTCTAAAAAGTGACAAGAATAATGGGAACTGTAGCTAACCTGTCACATTTGCTGTGGAACTACAGATGCCATAATGCCATTACCTTCTGTCAGTGCTTCGCGCGCGCACACACACACACACACACACACACACACACACACACACACACACACACACACACACTACCTATCTGTTTAATAAAATGATGTTTTGTTTGTTTGCTTTTGTCATCAGTGCAATGGTCACATAATTGATTAATCCGATACACAAAAATATGTTTACGCTAAGTCTTATCTGAAGAAGATTCAGTTTCGATGGAAACGTTGATAAGGGAAATGATGCAGAGATTTATGACAGATTTACTGGTAACTTCAAAGTCTTCATAGAACATCATCTCTTGTACATTATTTATTCCACATATCTAAACTACAGTGAAATCCATATGATATATAAGGCAATATGCGATTAGTCTGTACCATAGCTCCATACGTTGACGTCAGAGCAAAAGGTATAGTATGCATGACAGGTAGCTTTCTGTAGGACATCTATTCACTCATAAAATAAAGTGAAATATAACCCCTCACAAATCAAACCCTAGATTTTGCTTTAAATTCATTAATAATGTTTGCTTACCTCTATACACATATATAATCTCTATTCATAATGACCCTACACACTTCAAAGACAAAAAGTAAACACAGTTGTAATGACTGTTCCGTGCAGGGATCCCTCTGATGATTAAAGGTTTGCAGTGATTGTAATACCAGTTTATACTGTAATATTAGTAATCATTTTTGCTCTATGCTGTAGAGTGTTCCTTAAGTAAAGAAAGCAATAAAGGCTTATGTAAAGTTTAAAAAATATGAATTAAAACAGAAATATGTAATAAATGTTTAGTTATTACCTGTTAGAACATAACAGAACCACAGCAATGAAAAAGCCAATACTTATTTATTTATTTGTTTATTTATTTAACAAACATTTACTATATTCATGCATTCATTTGTGTGAGAGAAATTTTCACCGTTGATTTCCAGGGAATTTATCCGACTGTCATTTTAGGGTTCGGTAAGAATTGATCCCACCCCCCTACCCTCCCTAGCGGCTGTATTGGAAAATGTTGCAATTAGAAGTTGAACCTTATGGATAAAATCTTTAATTCAACCTTATGACTAGCTAAATAATTCTGTATTTTATTCACCCAAATGCATGCAGACGTTCAGAGGTGCAGCATCAAATATTTTAGGAATACATGAATGAGGGCCTCACTCAGGTACCAACATCAATAAAGCCCAAATCTTTTAAGGATTGCTTTCTGGAATACGTATCCCATTAATGTAACAGAATGTTAACGCTATTCCAGTTTAAAACGAGTAAATGTGAGAGACAACATTCATTCAGATCAAGAAATGTTGTTGCAGAGGGTACAACATGATGGGGGCTGTTTTGCTTTAAAAGAGGTAATTGAATCCTTAAGGGGTGAACACGTTTATTAAGTTAAAAAAAATCAATTTTAATCAGGTATTCCTTTTCTAATGGAGCATTTCCATTTGTAAATTGTATCATTTCAATCTATTTCACCATTGTTCCCAGCTGTAATCTGGGGGCTCAACATAAGCATAAAAGTGTAGTTACGGTTATAATCTATCTATCTATCTATCTATCTATCTATCTATCTTTCTTCTATCTAGCTATCTATCAATCAATCAATCTATCTATCTATCTATCTATCTATCTATCTATCTATCTATCTATCTATCTATCTATCTATCTATCTTCTACTGCATGTTTAAAATATAATGTAGACTGGCTTTGACTCTTTTTTCCTCCAACTACTGTATTCCTGGAGTTTTATATTTATATCGACCAGCGTTCTGCACTTTAGCGATGTTATGATAGGTTCTTTTTCCCCCACATACTATAAACATGCTATAAAGCTTCAATGTATAAAAGAGACATCATTTCGTTATTTCGATTTATCAGTGATACATTTCAGTAGCTACCCTCAAAGCTATTTAATATAGCCAATCTCAGTAGTAGAAATGAAGACACAATAACACCTAGAGATCTCTGATAGGAAGAATTCGCCATATAGTATGTATAAGGAGCACGAGAATATTAGGGATTGATATAACTGATAATGTGATTATGACTACAGGTTATTGATAATATATAAGGTAAATTGCATGGTCTACAGTACTTTCCTGTGCAGTGGTTTCTCATTTAAAATGTACAATTTTATTCCGTTTTTCCTCTGCAGAGCCCTTTCACACATGGATTCACTGCTAGCTGTACTAGGTAAGAAGACCCCTTGTAATATCACAATGTGTTTGTGCTATAAATGGTGCAAAGTAGCCATTTTCCTTTGCCTCTCTTGCTTCTGTCTTCATCTGACCGTTGAAGGGTTAAGGAGCGATGGCAGATTTTATTGCTCGCCGATTTTCCAGTTGGGAGGGCAGACAAGGGGCCATAAACGCTGGTAGGTGTTCTGGCCGGTCAGCTCTAATCACAGGAAGCAGGGTTGTGTCTTTACACTGTAAATTGTACTGATTTGCCATCGAGCTGTTACACAATTCCCAGAGGTGTCTCAAAAACTAGAATGAAAAACAAGGGATCTCGTTTTAGAAGATCCTTCCATGTGTTAAAACAAGGCTGGTGTTTCTGCAAACAGTGAGGACTGAGCATAAAGTGTGAGCTAGGTATCTAAGCCATGAAATACTAACTTCCCATCTGCTTTAAAATCAGTTCTCAGTACTGTGCATAAAACAATACAACATTAGGTAATGCAATATATACAGAAAGAGATTCTTCTGTGGATCAGAAGAACGGTTTAGGAGCCTTGTATGTTCTGCAGTAATACCATATATAAATAAAATGAAGAAGATACAATTTATTTATTTTAAAATGTTGATCTGTTGTTTTGATATCCTTATGAATGGAGATCAAACTAACTAAGCTAAAATAGTATAATATAGTAAGTAGAGAGGCGAGAAGAGGACGAACATAAAGAAGTAGGATAAATATGGTGGAGGGAAACATAATGGAAAATAGATCAGACAGGGTGCAGAAAAGGCATAGACGTTCAGTAAAAGCAAGAAAAGGTGAGAATGAGACAAAGGCTGGAAAACAAACAGTGCAGAAGGTGTGAAAGGACTGCATTGTGGTGCATGAGAGTTCTCTGTCTCCCACATCTGCCTCTTTCACCTTCTTTCATCGCAAAATGAACCATTTCTTTTAAGTCCTGTCTGTCTTCAGCTGCCTAATAATGCAACCCAGTTGTGTGTGCGTTGTATAGTGCGGCACCTTTATCCTGACACTGGCCTGATTGTGATCTGGGACTAGGTAAATATATGACCTAGGCAATCCAGATAACCAACCAATATACATATCTTCTGTGCCCCTTCTTTACCTATCCAGAACAAACGATCCATTCACAAAATACACATTATACCAGAAAATGGGTCTTCTCATTTTAAGGGCAGTATAAAGTCACCACTGGCTTAAATAGCTATGTATTCCCAGGATCACATCTAGGGCAGCATTGCCTCTTTGTTTTGCATTTTATGTCAGCATAAAACATCTGTCTGCTAGTAACTTGTAACCTACATATACCGTACGTGACACTTACATATGCTTTACATATGCTGCACACTTGTCAATGCTAAATCCACCTTTCTATCCAGATAGGGCTCCATTCTAGGTCAGGCTGTTTTGGCAATTACACTATAGTGTGTGTATATATTTTTTTCTGACTGAAAGCTAATTTCAGCCCTCTAGCAGAAGAAAATAAAACCTGACAACTTATAAATCAGGAATAGGTGCCTATCACTCAATCTTTGCATAAATTATCAACCTGAGCCCATAACCAGGCGATGTGTCGTTAGCATTGAGGCCCCACTAACGGGTTTATTGATAGCTGTGTAGCACAATAACACCGAGCATAACTGCCACTTAAGGGAGCGCACCCCCCTTCATTGCAGGTCTAATTTAGATGGGAAGTACAATGACCTTCTAGATGCGATATCGTTCACCTTTTTCTACAGTATGCCATCATGCCAACTTTCTTCTATACATATTGCAGTATAGAGAACCCAGTGTAGTTTATACTGTATCTCTCTAACTGTAGTATGTTACTTTTCTACCTTTTACATTTTAGGCGTTATATTAGCTTTAAAAATCCGTAATATATCTTACAGAAGCCTGAAGACATTGGTAAAATAGGAACATCTATTGGTGTATCATCTTCTATGGCAGTGGTTCTCAAACTCGGTCCTCAGGACCCCACACAGTGCATGTTTTGGAGGTAACCCAGTAAGTGCACAGGTGTATTAATTACTTACTGACACATTGTAAAAGGACCGCAGGTGGAGCTAATTATGTTACTTGTGATTCTGTGAGGAGACCTGCAAAACATGCACCGTGTGGGGTCCTGAGGACCGAGTTTGAGAACCCGTGTTCTATGGCTACAAATTAACCTAAACATGGCAAAACTTTTATTCATCTCCCAGGTGCTTGTATTTCTTACTAGGCAGACTATAATCTACTTCCCAATAGAACTCTTTTCATCTCCTCCGATCTCTTTTGATGTTTTAGGGGTTTCTTTTTTGCACAGCAATATATCTCTGTCCACTTTCCAGGACAATTTTCTGTCTCTCATTAGCATTTTAAGATCTAGGTTGTTCATATCTTAAGTATTTATATTTGTGATTGGTCTATTTCAATGAAATCACATATGTAGCCACTAGGATATAATAAGATAACAGCTCCTCTTGTTGTTTTGAATGATAAATCAGCGCTACGCTTGTGTGAGGGTTGTCCCTAATTTCTTCCGAGTTCTGGCAAAGCTAATTTTATCTGAATTTAATTTAAACCATAGGGGAATACTCTTTACAGTTACAAAAATGTCCATTATAACATATACTCCATTGATCTTAAATTATGGCCCCAACTTTTTTAAACTTACAGAAACTTTTAAGAGATGAATTCTGGGGCTGGAGAGCCTGCACTGGAAACCTTCTTATTTGGAACAGTTTCTTCAGACCTTGTTGGCGTGTTTCTAGGTCGATCTAGGATATAATAAAACGATTATTACCAGCCATACCCTTCATATGCCGACTTGGACAAATCATTTATACTACTGCTTTGCTGGGCAGGCTGAGCCTTGGGAAGTTCAGCAAATCCCCTTACGAGACAAGACAGGATCTTCAATGAGTTAGTAATGACGATTATTTAAGCCTGTGCTATATTTTTTCAGCAGGCTGCTCGCAACCCAACAGTGGATGTGAACAGAGGAGGGAGCAGATGTGAATTATGGCACTTATTGAAAATAGCATCCCCTTGGTAAATATTGAAAATCACCTTACAGGATTTCTACTATACTTTGTATATAGACTGTGGAACAGACTTCAAAGATTTTAAAGGGCAAAAGGTAGAGGCAACAGGCTGGGAGAGAGATTTGCAAAAAAAGTGAAAACATCGAATCTCGTCCTCCTACCTCTCAGCAAGATCAGTGCCCTTCAGCTACTGATAAAAACAGTGTTTATACGCGATTCAAGTATTTAAGTAGTGTTTATAAACACACACATACAGGCACTTGGGCAAATCAAGATCAAAGGAGTGATGTAGAATTATACATTTCACAAATGTTTCTGCTAACTGCAAGATCGGTTTCATCACTCTTTTGGTGGACAAACACTGGGAATGTAATGATGGACAATAGAGACCTAGATATTTGCTGGCAGCCTTGTATAGATCCTCAGTATAGGACCTCTACTTGCCCTCAAATTTAGCCTGATATCTACATACATCTCCCGAGAGATTCGCTTTTTCATTAAATTGATTCTCAATTGCCTGATCTGCCAATAGTAGCAGAGAAAGCTGCTTGTTTGCAAACTGTTTCAAACTGTTTTTTTTTTTTTAACCTAGTTTATGGAGCTAATATTTCCAGATCTCTAGGAGGGTATTGATTGTGTATGATCGCTGCAGTGTTTATTCAGCAGTGTCAGGGTAATTTTTATACAAACAGGATCATGTTGTTAAATACTGCTTCTTATCACGTTGCACTACTGCTCCCTTTTCACTAATGCCATTTTTTTTTAAAGAGCAATCCTTATATATCCTCTTTACGAGAGCCCCATCATCCTCATATAAATGATAATACATAAGTGCTTATTAGGTTTACAGTTAAGTACATAAGATAACATGATGTTTGTGAAATCAGAAGCTAAATAACGTGTTTTCTTCATGAGATAAGTCTAACAGTAAACACAGGACAATTCCTGCAATGTTACCTTGACTACCTATCAAGCACCCATAAGCTTGTTGTGGTAAGATAACACGAATGGTCTGGTCATCGCAGCGTCATATGTACAATAGTTTCAGCATATAATACATCACTAAAAATACTTCTCTCAATTTATTTCGGTGTTGCTGGTATTAGCAATAATAAAGTACAACAGCAATAAAAAAAATGTCTCAGTTGTCCTGAATGGGCCATTGCTTACACCCTATGTAATATTTCTCATCTCATACTGTCTATAAATAGCAGGTTATTGATTCTAGAGAAGTTATACTACAAATGTTATTCCACCTTATCTGCTGCAGTTTGGCTGCAGACCCTAAATAAGTAATTTATTTCTCATGGACAGAGTACACTTACTTTCCTTTTAAAGATAATAAAGCACTATATATTCTATAATATAGATATATAGATAGATAGATAGACAGATAGATAGATAGAAAGAAATATAGAGAGCTATATATATATATATATATATATATATATATATACATATATTCTATTTATCAAATGTTAATGCTCAAATCCACTTGAAACTATTTCGTCTGTCTGGATTATCATATGATAATTTTCCCCCAATATTTTACTATAGTCCAAATTTTTCTCTACATTTTTCTATTTTTTTTAATCAATTTATAGTATGGTGGGTTTTTTTTTAGTCAAATTAAAATCTGTCCTCGATTACCTCTGACATAGGCACCTCCGGTGTGTCACATAATCTATATGTAAGTGGTATCCTGAGAGGAGAAGGGTGTCACAGCGAGTGTGTAGTACCAGAGAATGAAGCCTTTGCAGGGTTCATGAACTATACACTCATTATGCACACCCAGAACAATAGCACGGATATTTGAAATATACATTTAAACTTCATACCAGCTACATATACTTTTGTTGTGATTTGATTTTAGTAAAAAAAGGAACTAAAGACAGAAAACTAAGAAAAAAATAAACAACTTTTTTTTCAGCATAAAAATGAAACATCAAATTACTTTGCCTCTGGCTCCCATTTCTCCCTTCTACATTATAACTAGTTATTGAACTAGCTATAAGATCTAAAGGCCATTTGTGCAGAGACAGATTTCAACTGAGTTGTACCATCAATATTCTGTGGCAGTGACCTATTGGTGGAAGTCAAGCAAGAGAGGTGAAATTCAGGTCACGCTGTCTAACCAGTATTAAAATGCGTGCACTTTGTGGAAAAAAAAAGCCCACTTTAAACGAGATTTAAAGAAAATTGAATTCCACTAAGAGAGTGGAATAATCTTTGCATTCTCCCTACAAACACAAAATGCATTTTTAATTTTCTTTCCTTTTTTTTTGTACAAGGGAGGAGAGAATAAATAGTTGCTTTTTTCTTCTTTCTACAGAAAGAGGGGGGATGTTAAAGAACTGAAAAAAATGGACAAAGCTGTGTGTAGCAACCTGCCCTTTTCCTCGCGCTCATGCTGAAAGTAAATTAAAAGTAAAAATTTGTAATGAAAATTACACAGTGTGAGTATAACATAAATATTTATATCATTATATAGGCAAATCAGATATCCATAGCTGGGTCACTCATCATAAATATGTTATCTGTGTTTTTTTTTATCTCAATATCAGATTAACAAGAACAAGGATTACAAATAATCTGAGTTTTTGTAATCAGAGAGGGAATTGGCAGATTATTGCTGGTATACTAACAGAAACATTAGAAACTGTTTCTTTTTCTCTTTTTTTTATTGAAGCATGCACAGATTGCTAATTGCGTGAGGTGTAGGTTAGCAAAACGGTCAGTATGGTAATAGCACCTTCAATGAACCCTTAGGGACAATAGACAGTTATTTTTCTTCAGAACTGTCAAAAAAGACGCTTTGTGCTGAGAGTGTTTCAGTAACTCCACAGCCAGAGGATTTTCTACTCTCTTTATGCAGTAGAAAAAGGAAAAACCCAGAGTAGATTATCTGCTGATAGAGGAATCTAACCTCTACATTTTACCATCTAGTACAAAGTGTTTACACACGGTAGTCTCCCTCACATTTTCTTGTGGTGTTGGTAAACTCATTCTGTTCTGTTTCTAGATGTGCCACCCAGATACACTTTGAGCTTTACAGATGCCCTGATTTCCTTTCTCTTCATACAAAGCTCGAAGCTCAGCAGAGAGAGAGAGAAAGAGAGAGAGAGAGAGAGAGAGAGAGAGAGAGAAAGTGTGTGTGTGTGTGTGTGTGTGTGTGTGTGTGTGTGTGTGTGTGTGTGTGTGTGTGTGTGTCTTTAATGCTCATTTTTAAATGCTGCCTTCTGCATTAAGATGTGAATCCTAGATCTGCACCTTATTCACAGCCATGCTTTAATGAAAGCTTCTAGCAGAAAGAGAAATGGCCTGATGGGAGCTGGGCATATTTGTTACAGCAGGAAAGCTGTGTGAATGAGCTGGGAGCCTGCATACACATATACATATATACATTTGTATGTGAATGTAAACAATCTGAAAATATTAGCAGGCTGGGCTACCATAGCAGGTTTCATCTGAAAGGGTTTGCAATTACACGATTCAGCCAGTGCATGCTTAAAATGCAAACACACCATTTAATTTATTTAACGCTCACATATAAAAGAAACCTTTTTATAGCTCCATCATGTTTTTTTTTTTCAAGCCAACTTAAAATGTATACGTCTAAGTATTAGCAGTGAAAATAAGAGCACATCCCATTCATTCTTTAATACAAAGTAAGTGCTAGGATTCTGGCATGAGGTTAGATCTTTGGTGAACAGTGTTCTGTACTACTGTGTGGATAGTGGTGAGAATTGGATAAGTATACAGCACACAACTAGCCCAGTGGTACACAAAAGCATGTACAAAACGTCCAAATGTGGACACGTTTTATTATTATCAATGGAGGGAGACATTAATGTAGAGCCAGAATCTCGTGTACTGAAACAACATAAGATAATCTGAGATAGCCAGAGCTCAGATATGATCTTCCCCACAGCAATCCTGAAGGTGGATTCAAAACCACACACATTACAGAATATAGCTGAGCCCAATGGGTACCGCCATCATAGTAACACACAGGTTCACATCTGGATAAACTTATAACGATTGTGGCTTTATAATGTGAATTTGAATTTGCATCCATTTTAAACACCCCCCTCCTCTCCCCCCCCATCCTCCCCCCCCCCCCAGCCCACACCTTTCCCCTCCATGCCACCCTACCTCACCTCAATATCCACATATCCACACCAAAGTAACAGATACCAAGAAGGCGCTTATATGCACCCTGTAGAATCGAATTTGTGTGAAGACTGCAGTCACAGATTCGTCTCTAGGGGGGTATATGGGTGATGCTACAAACCTCTGTTTACGTTTTTTGGTTTATTTATTTTTATAAATCTTTCACTGAATAAATTGTCCCTGAAATCCCTGGCGTTTAATGTGCCACTTCATTCAGCAGCCATTGTGAGTGGCACTAGCATACAGGGACAATATTGCCTTTAGGTTTCCCTTCATTCTCTTTTGGGCTGCTGGAGAGAGAAGTGAAGGTGGGAGGAGTGGATTAAAGGTGTAGATTAAATAATCATAAAATAACACATTATTACATTTCCTATAAAGACCGAACAGCCACCGCAAAAGGAGAAAGTCCCAACCAGTGCAATCCTCCAGCCTGATTTATTACCTTTTACTGCCCTATAAAAGCTGTTAGAACGAACCTAAAGCATGCAACACCGCTGGCACATTTAGTCTAATAAATAAAACATAAACAGCTAACTTTATGTGTCACTTTTATTGTTATCAAGTAAAATATTGCAATGCCCTACAAGCTATGATTCTATGCTATAATTGTTATCAAGCTGAACAGGGGAGCAATCAGATATCTACACTCCCATTTTTAATGCCTAATCTAAGCTCTTGATAAAATACTTAATTGTAATAGCTGTTTGCTTGGAAATGTTTACATAAATTCCCAGGGTTTTTTAAGCACTATATTATCTGCGGAAAGTAGGATGTGTGAAATAGAGGCTATGAGGAAATATAAGGAGAGTCCCTCTCCAGTCATTTTTGTCTACTTAAGGAGGAACTACGATGGGCCCCCCTTGTAGATGGAAATTGAATTGGCAGACCAGGTCCTCCATCCTATGCAGCCTTGTTATTACACTGGGTACTGAGTGACATATCCATCCTGGTTAAAGTATTATATGTTGCCAGGAGTGTTATATAGACAAGAATACAGTGTGAAGTTTTGTGGTCAGCTGCAGGGACAAACACAGCATCCATCCCCATATACACCCATCAGCAATCTAGGAAAACACAATCCCGGCATCGATATTGATGCAATGTCATTTGCTTGTATATTTGTGTAATGTGTTTGTGTGCATGGTGTCAGCTTTGCTATTAACCACTACTTTCTCGTTTTAGTGACTATTCAGTGCGGCAGATATGGAAACAGCTACCAGCATTGCACAGATAAGTAATTCAATATCCTCCAGCCTGCTTCAAGAATGCAGATAAAATGATATGCACTGTGCAAATATGTGCACAGCCTTATACCAGGGTGTATAATATAGAGAGAGCTGGAATGACATTCATGTTCTTACTCCTGATCAGATTGTGACTCTCCGGTCTTGTCATTGTAGGGTGCCCTGCGTGGGGATCGGATTCTCCTGGGTGGAGGAAGCTGTGACACAGAGGACACACAATGGATGGCAGGTAAGAGCCTGAGACAATGTACAGGACAGAAAGCAGAGGATTCCCCTATCTCCTAATATTGCATTATTCCCTGTGTGTATGTTCCTGTGTGTGTCTGTGTGTGTATATGCTGCTTCTTACAGAGGGAGGGTGCACATTCTCCACCCACCTCTAGTATCCATTTAATGTGCACAAGCAGGACTATATCTTGCTTTTTTTTTCCCAATTGGCAACAAACGCATCGTTTCTGTCTTATCCCAGCTAAGCACTCACCAGAGCATAGGGGATTATACAGCGAGAGGGTGCTGCTGTGGAAAGGGAGAAAAATCAAAACACAACAACAAACATGAAAGGGGAAAAAATAGATTTTAAATAAGGTTTTGGTTCTTTATCCGGGGACTAGAATGCAGGATGTGATTGGCTAGGAGAGTCACATGGTGAAAGTAACTTTACGGGGTCGCCAGCTAGTAGGAGGGCTTTATGGAGCAGAAAAACGACAAAGCGAGAAAAATTATTTTCCACTCCAGAAATTAATGATCATGAGTTCGTATTTGATGGACTCTAACTACATCGATCCGAAATTTCCTCCATGCGAGGAATATTCGCAAAATAACTATATCCCAGATCACAGCCCGGAATTTTATAGCCGGTCCAGGGAAGCTGGGTTCCAGCCTCACCACCAGGAACTGTACCCTGCAAGAGCAGCCTACACAGAGCGGCAGTACAGCTGTGCCAGCATCCAGGCTCCTGCCAACCCTGCCACACACCCCAGGCTCCATGGACAGAGCAACAACCACCTTGTAGGCAAAGCCCAGATCTGTGAGCTCCCCACCCCATCTCTTTCCACCAACACCACTACCTCCACTACTCCTTCCCCAGCACCCCCAGCCTGCAACCAACCAAATACAGAGCATCCTACCAGCACAGCCACCAAACAGCCCATAGTCTACCCCTGGATGAAGAAAATACACGTCAGTACTGGTAGGAAACTTTTCTTCTCCCTTATAACCTCGCTCTCTCTTTTTTTTCCCCTTCCCTTTAAAGCTCAAAGAGTCTTTGGGTTAGCACAATTGAACTGGATTTACGACTACGAATGGGTAATTACACCCACCATAAATTTTATAGCCAAGCCTGTCTGGGCTGCTCCAGCCATGTGCTTCATTCTGTGCTCTCTATGTGGTGTGTGTGTGTGTTGGAGAGAGAGAGAGAGAGAAAGAGAGAGAGAGAGAGAGAGAGAGGGAAAACTCCTATAGCTTTGTAAAGGGTGCATAAATAATTCAGCCTCTTTGGAGCTAAGGGAAAGCCCTTTATAATAAAACAGAAAGAACTGGTTCCTTAGAAGATTTTTTTTTAGGAGACATTTTAGCAGATGGTCTTTCTCCTGGCTTGCTGATACCTTCCTGTCCCTGATATTCTGTATGCCTTCCTTTTCTTCCTCCTCTCCAGATCTTCTCCCCCCTGTCTGCTTTTCTTCTCTATCTCTCCTCCATGGCTATCCTCCTGATTCTCTCCTTTCTTTCTCAGTGAACCCTAATTACACTGGGGGTGAGCCCAAGAGATCCCGAACTGCATACACAAGACAGCAAGTCTTGGAACTGGAGAAAGAATTTCATTATAACAGATATCTGACCAGGCGAAGGCGCATTGAGATAGCCCATTCCCTGTGCCTGTCGGAAAGGCAGATCAAGATTTGGTTTCAAAACAGGAGAATGAAATGGAAAAAAGACCACAGGTTACCTAACACAAAAGTCAGATCCACCGCATCTTCCAGCGCCTCAAATAACATAATTGCTTCTAATTCTGCTCCCAACGAGGATCTAACGCAAAGCTCAACTCAGGATCAGCGAGAGGATATTACAAGGTTATAAATACACCCCCCCCAAAAAAAAAAAAAACACTACAAATGACTGAGTATTTATAGAATCTAATAATAATAATAATAATAATAATATTAATAATAATATATATATTTTGGTTCTTGTAGTTTTTATTTCTTGTGCGTTGGAAATCTGAGAGGTCTTTTGGATCATCAAAAAGGCTTTAAATGCATGTCACAGTGCATGGGATCAGGCTCTATGTAAAGTGTTGTTTTATGTTTATGTTTGTATGTTTTATGACAGTTTGTCTTAATTTATTTTTTAAAGAGAACTACAAACGTTCTGTTTTAAGTGAGCTTCCTCAAATGGAAAAAAATACAGGGTTGCAATTTTACCCTTCAAATATTTAAGATTGTAAGTGTTAACAATAGTAGAACAAATAAATCAAATATGGAGGTGAAATAAATCGTTTTTGTATAAGAAAATAATATTATTGTTATTATTATGTAATAAGCTTATTTATGAATATAAAATAAGTAGCAGCACATAAAACAGGAATCAGTGATTTTAAATTAAATGCCATAATGTGAAGATATTCAAAAGAAAGTTTCCAAGTTGCTAGATAGATCCATTTTGTTGTGGATACTGTGTTTTTATTTTATTTTGGTTGAGATTACAGTGTACAACAATGCTATGAACAGTCCTAGTGTAATGTGAACGTCTGTTTGTTCAATAAAACAGTGAATGTGTTTTAGTTTAACCTAGCAGTCTAATTGTCTGTTTTAACTGTTACTTTGTTCTATTGCTCAAAATGCTTCATTTTGTAGCAAACACAGGTTCACTGCAATAAGGATTATACAAGTGTATCTTCTGTAATGAATCCTAGACATTCTCACCATAATAGTACAGTATAATATGTAATAATGGCCTGTGAATTCCTAATTTAGTGAGTGATCACAGTGTCCTGTTGTTCGTATACTTCAGTGTGAGCTGAGCTTACTACAAAGTCTTTATTTATATTTTTCTTGTATTTAAAAAAATAACACAATGCTGAAAATCTCTTTTGTTCTCCTAAAGTTCAATTATATTGGGGCTGATCTGTAAGAAATAGCATGAGGTATTTTTGCAATCTGCCATTGCTGTCCTGTATTTGAATGTGGGACTTGGGCTATTAAATAACGTATTTGGTGAAGCATTGTAAGGCATCTTTTCAGTGTAAATAGCAATGACCCTTCTGTGATCTCCCTGTCTCAGTGCAGGGCCTAAGGATTTCTTTTTAGCTATTTTGCGTGTTCTGTCCTATCTATTGTAGCAGAAGAATGCAAAAGATCAGGTAGGCCTGTACAGCCCAGCTACATGACAAACAGCAGGCTCCAATCACCCAGTACTGTAGTATACTAATCCCTGTGTAGGACAAAATCTGCCTTAAAACTGCAATATTATCAACAAACCAAAATGTACTCTGCTTGGCAATAGTTCGAGAATAATATTAAGCCACATCTCATATAATTATACATACGTACCTATAGAATACTATTGCTTTTTACAAACTCTGATGTCTAGGCACAGAAACCTTGTGCAATGCAAACAGTAATACAAAAAGTATGGATTTCATCTATAGCATTAAGAACAACTGCAATAGCATAAAGATGTGATGGACTATAAGGGGTGTTTTACAGATAAATATCTATTGGTGATTTGTCTGGGAAAAAAATTGTTCTAGGTTTGCTGCACACATTAATGTCAAATGCATTTGTTTGTTATACTCAGTGGGTTTAGGGACTTTCTCCATGTGTTTAGGGAGGTAAGATCACCCTTTCTGGGACCCCTCTCTCTCTCTCTCTCTCTCTCTCTCTCTCTCCCTCTATCTCTGTCTCTCCCTCTCTCACTGTCTCTTTTGTAAACTGCTTCAAAATTTGATGAATTAAAATTGAATGTCTCAGGGAGAGAGGCTTGAATAAGATGGGGACTTTTGTACTCCGTTTGTCTTCCCAGAAAGCAGCGGGTACATTAATCAAGTCTCCACTATAGGCTGCATATATTGGATTAAGAAATAAAATAACATCAGGAGTAGGTAAAAAGCTTACCATGCCTTTTTTTTTTAAAAAGATTGAATTGGGCAAATCGAAGTAGGGCGAAGTACAGGGAAATTTGCCCTGTATGGTCTGTTCTGGGATTTTATCTGTGTTCTATTTCCAGCCCCACAATCATGGCAATGACGCTTGTACGATTCTAGTTTGCAACAATCTCATGGATGCATTAAACATGGAATTAGAGGCAAGAATGCAACAACCACAGCTAAAAATCACTGCCTCTTCTCCAGTCTCTGTAACTTCTTTCTCAGCCTCCTGATGCCTTCATGTTGTGAGTGTGAAAAGGTATTTTATTGAAGTTCGGGGTAAACTGTAGCATACAGGGTTCATGCAAAGGACACGTTTTCTATCCCATTAACTTTATTTTAGGCTTGCAGCCTGACCTCTAAACCTCGCTGACCTATGCAGGTCTCACAACGTGTATCCTCTATGTTATTCTACATGGAGTAAAACATCCCTATTACTTACACTCTCCAGAAGCCAGAGCTACAAAGTTTTGTAAAGATTTTTATTTCCTACAACATATAAAATAAATAATACATGAAGAAAGAACGAAAGAAAGAAAGAAAGAAAGAAAGAAAGAAAGAAAGAAAGAAAGAAAGAAAGAAAGAAATAATTTTTCTGCCACCCTCAGCTTTAATATCTTTACTTAACTTCAGTTCAGAACTGTATCTACTCTCCTGTTGTGTGGGTGGGTTTGTTCAATATCTATCTATCTATCTATCTATCTATCTATCTATCTATCTATCTATCTATCTATCTATCTATCTATCTATCTATCTATCTATATATTAGATGTGTTAATGGTGGAACCTACATTCAGTGATTGATGTAGATAAACAGCTGCAGCTAAATAGTAAATCTGGGCGCACATGTATGCAGTTTGTAAAACAAAGAAATGATACCAAAAAAGTGTCAAACTTCAGTTCTATAAAATAACTCCAGTAAAATATATTGCCTTATGCAGGACGTAAAAAGTGTCTGTTCTCTCAAGAGCAACTTTAAATCTGAAGTGTTTTACTTTAAACAAAGTTTATGCTATAAGTGCCCCATCCCATTAGTCCATCTTTTTGTATATGGGGATTGCATTAAAGATGTGGAAATCAAAGTGATGTCTCGCTAGTGCAACGTGAAATGTATATCATTCAAATATGTCTTGAGAAGTGCAGACAGGAATATATTTGGAAGTGCAATCTTATGAGACCTCTGCCTCCTTTTTATGTATCTTTTGAAAACCAAGACACATTCTGCACAATTTTATGGGAGGCTTGTTCTTGTCTGGCAATAGTTTTTATATTTACAGCCTCTGGGGTTTTAACTACCGACCATGTTTCTCTATACCTGCAGTTTAATGTTAAACTGTGCTGTTTCTATTAATTAAAAGACTAACAGCCACCCTGCGTTAAGTGTTTGAATTACGATTCTTTAACTAGAACCAATATGACCGTTGTATTTATTGTGATCCCGTATGTCATTATCTCAGAATATAGTTTTATGCACTTCCTAATATGTCCTTGTGATTTATCGTTTATGGCAGATCACCAAGGAAAACATTTTTTTGGGCTACACTGGAGGAGTTAGATGCAAAGCCAAGAATTCATGCTGTAGAATATCAGAACTCTATGCATACCTAGAAATCCCAAAGTTATATACAAGAGATCATTCAGATTACTCGGGGTGGAGATTCTGCTCTCCCCATATTCAGCCCCAAAAATAATAATACACAGTAGAATTCCATGTGCTAGTAACCACACTCACTCCTACTTTAGTGTTCAAGTCTCGCCATCTGTAAATGCACTTTTACACATAATGTGGGTACTCGGAAGTTATCCGAGTACTTCCACTCTGTACTTTCATTTAACACATGTTCAAAATGTTGCCTTATTCGGTTCTAGATACTACAGCCGCTTTCTAAAAGATACATTTAAGGTATAAAATCATTGTGCAATAAACTTTAACCAAGTGTATTTCTAATTTACTTCACACCTTTTGGGATATTATAATAAAGTCAACAAATATTAGATCATCGTTGAATCCATGGAAGTGCAAGCTAAAATTCATATTCATAAAGATTTACACCCTGCACTATAGAGTGAGATTATCTGTAAATATTTTATGCGAGGGAAATGAAATGTTCTATATTCGATGTTTGAAGTCCCCGAGCCTTTATGGGAAGCAGAAATGAAAGATAATATACTAATGGTTACTGAGTAACACATTGATATTTACAAGAGGAATTCCACTTATTACATAACTGGTCATGCAGAGAATTAAGTTATCCTGCTATCCTGTACCAGCAAAAGCACGTTACTGCAAGGTCAAACTCAAAAGAAGAAAATACAATTCTTTTCGAAACATAAATAAATCTATGCAACAATTCATTTCAGATTAATCGTATTAATATACTTAAGCTATACCTATGAATGTATTGCACGTCAATGTGCAATTGTAAGTGATTGTGTGTGCACTTATCGACGTGTGTGTGTGTGTGTGTATATATATATATATATATATACATATGTCATATGGTGTGTGTGTGTGTGTGTGTGTGTGTGTGTGTGTGTGTGTGTGTGTGTGTGTGTGTTATGTATCCATCAATAGCTATCTCCCTATCTGGAACATTATAAACTAATTCATTTTAATTTATTAAATATTTACTTTTAGAAAGAATGTCTACACATTTGGACATAAAGTTAGCTAGAAGACAATGTATTAAATGGTGGAATATGATAAATGTTGGAGCATGTAAAGAAGAGAGGGAGCTCAGTTACTCAATGTTTTGCTTGGGAAAACCAGGCTAATGAATGTTTAAAGTAAATTGGCAATGTTTGGCAGTAGGTTAGTTTTGCATTTTCCCGGTCATGACCCCATCCTGGGACAATAGTGGCATTCAGAAGGGTCTTCTAGCCTCACCCTAGCAGACACTCCAGTCTCAGCTATTGTTTAGTAGCAGCAGGTATAAGAACAGGGTCCCTCAACCTGTGCTACCCCCAGGGGTACTTCAGACAGAGTCAAGGGGTACTTCTACCTGATGAATTCAGCTAACAAGTGTAAACATGTGTGCATTACATTTAAATAAAACATTTTTAAAACACATTAGAATTAGAATTTTCTAAGGATTCAAAGACACACAATAGTTATTTGTATATTTTTATAGAGTTTGGGGGTTTAATTTATGGGGCATTTGCCCCCCCCAAAAAAAAAATACTATCATAAGGGGAATACCTGACACAAATATTGAGAGACCCTGTATTCGAGACTGCTAGTACATGAGCGGAAGAGTAGAAATATTGGGTACTGAATTTTAATTAAAAATGACATACAGCAGACTGACATCTTTGGAAATATACTGATGGATGTCAGTTCTTGTGAATTCCCAGAGTTATACTAATCTAAAACTGCTATAATATGTAGTATCCATAACAATATAAAAGTTAATTAAAAATATATAATAGCAAGAAATATAGCTTATTCACTGTAGCAAACTGAAATACAAAGCTGATTTACAGGTGGGGCAAACCCAATGTTCAAGCAAAAAAATTGCAACAGTAAGAACCATTTTGTGCTGGGGGAAGGGGGTGATTTATTGTAGCATATGAAGGCGTGGTGTAGCGCAATTGCAAAAAAAAAAAAATTGAACTACAGAGTTAAAACAGAGCTGCCCAGTATGTATGTATAGTAAGAAAAAACATTCAGTATTTATCATACATGCACAAAATAAAATACAATGGGTCGCTCAGCTGCAAATTCCACCCTCAGCTCTAAATCAGCCCATAATGTAGCTTACGCAAAATATATTCAGAATTGAATTCATGCAGTGTGAGTATATATATACAAGTCTGCAGGAATTATATGTGTTTAGAATAAGAATGTAAAGCATGAGAACAAAGCTGTCACTTACTTATCCAGGCTGAGGCAGTATGTGGGTCTCCAACTTTTTATGAAACTACAAGTCCCAGCATGTTCTTTCAGCTTATGTATCCACAATTGCTTACATAACCACAACTACAGCTTGCCTACTAGCAGATCTGTGATCTCTCACTAAAATATAGCTAACCACTGACCTAAAATAGTTCCCCAAAAGATGACAAATGAACACCAAAATAAGAAACTGATTTAGTCAGGACCCTATGTAATGAACACAATTATATTTACACATGTTGTTATAATAATGGAAAAGAATTGTAGGTGTACTATTATGTTTAATATTAAGGTATACAAAGTGTTTAAAACAAACAACATAAAAACAAGAACAAAACAACACACACAAAGGCTAAGCTGGCATACAGCATTTTGGTTATCTGTGTATTTGTTTATGTCTTATGAAGCTTTTAGATTCTGGGAAAATTGCCTATCCAACTGTTTTATTGCCTTTCACCACAGATGTTTTGGGTCAGACTAATCTTACTACCAGCTCACTGTTTATACCATGGAGGTTTGGGAGCATGCACCATATATCTTCTTTAGTCTGTTTTGTTTTGTTTTGTGTGGGGGAGGGGGGGGGGGGGTTGTTTTTTAATTTTCTCTTTCTATATCCCCTGGTTTTTGTGCATGCCTGGTTTATCAAATGGCATCTTCTGATCTTCTACACACAGAGGAGCAGACCAGACCGGAACCTGATAAAACCACAGAAACCCCCTGTTGCAGAACAACTTAAAAACAACAACAAAAAACCCCCAAAAAGAATGGCTTTGATTGTTTGGATAGCAGGCATAGACCTGCCACCTTCCTAGAGACAGCTTTAAGATGGTCTATTATGACATGGCTTGTTGCATTACTCGCAGAAGTCTATGAAAGGCCATATTAAGTTCTTCTTAAACTCCATTTATTTCAGTTGTTGAGATTCAAAATGTTTTTCTCATGCATACAAATCCAGTAGTTGAGATTGTTGCATTGGTTAGGTAGTCATACATGCTCACATTATCTCCCACATTGATTATTGCAATAGTCATCTTACTGGTCTTACCAAAAATAGACTCTCACCACTACAATCCATTCTGAATGCACCTGCGAGGCTAATTTTCCTCACTAGACGTACAGCGTCTGCAGATCCACTCTGTCAATCCCTCCATTGGTTACCTGTATTCTACTGTATTCAATATAATTTTTTTTACTCACACACATGGCTGTTAACCAAACTACACCAACGTACATCTCTTCGCTTATCTCAAATTATCTCCTAGACCAAACTCTTTGCTCTTCAGAAGATCTGAGGCTCTCATCCACACTCAGTATTCGCTCCCATGCATGATTCAGAACTTTATTTGGGCTGCACCCACTCTATGGAACGTCCTCCCACACACAATAAGACTCTCCTCTAGTCTCTAGATCTTCAAGCATTCTTTAGATCTTCACGCTAGACCTTCAAGCATACTCAGGCAGGCTTATCAAATTCCAGAACCGATCACATAACCTTCATAAGCTTTCTTATCCAATTACATCCCCATTGTACAATGCACACGTCACATATTTTCTCTTTCTTCACTTTCCCTTCCTCCTGATCCCAGTTCATCATTGCTGTGTGGCTATATTATGTAGCCCACCAAGAACCTTTGCAATCTGGTGGACAAATATGGAATAGATAGCACCTATCCTTATGTGTCAATGGCTATTTCCCTATAGATTGCAAGCAGTGCCTTCCTACTTCTATGACTTTGTTATCACCCAGTTTTGTTTTAACATTGTTGTTTCTAATTGTGAAGCGCAACAGAATTTGCTGCGCTATATAAGGAACTGGTGGCAGAAAACCATGGGATTGGTGCAGTTGAAGATTATTAAAGTAAGAAAAGGATAATCACATGAGGAAAGAGGGCCCTACTCATGAGAGCTTACATTCTAAATGGGGAGGTGGGGGGAGTAAATAAAATAAATAATGTGAGGATGTGGGCATTTGGACTCATTAGGGAAGAACTGCATTTGAGACGTTTGACCAAATAGTACAGCCTTGGCATAGTGGTAGATAACCTCCCCCTTCTGCCTTAAAATCTGCTTCTGAATCTACCCCCTTATAACTGTAGAATTGTATCAGCACCAACCTGTGAACATGTATCAGACTCTCCCTCTTAAACATGGTCCTGAATTTCCTGTAAATAGGTATTATTTATTTATTTACAGTTTCTTATATAGTGCAGCAGTTTCTGTTGTGCTTTACAATTGGAAACAATAGTGGTAAAACAAAACTGGCATATAAGAAATAATCATAGAGGTAAGGAGGCCTTGCTCGCAAGCTTACAATCTATAGGTATCAGATTCTACCCCCTTCTACCTGTATATAGGTATCAGATTCTACCACCTTATACTTTAAATTATGTTTACATTAAATATAACTCAGAACTTACCCCCTAATACTTGTTGATCTGTATTAGCATCTACCCGCTTATGACTGTAAATCTGTACCAGAATCTACCCCTTTATACCTGTAGATATGTATCATCATTTCCAGACTGCACTTACATTATTTATTTATTTGTTACCAGTTATTTATATAGCGCACACATATTCCGTAGCACTTAACAGAGAATTTTTGACCATTCATAGCAGTCCCTGCCCCAGTGGAGCATACAATCTACATTCCCTAACACATGTATTGTACACACACATACATTCACACTAGGGTTAATTTTTTTGTTGAGAGACAATTTACCCACCAGCATATTTTTAGATTATGCATATGTCACTTTATACTGCACAGGACTATAATGTATTTTCTACTGGTACATTACCATGCGTGTACTAGCAGTAATTGCTATATCGCTATCTATCTATCTATCTATCTATCTATCTATCTATCTATCTATCTATCTATCTATCTAATGGATATGTGCATGCGGGACGGCCCCGAAACTTTGGTATGCTGTGAGATTGGTCTGGAATACACTTTGAATTGAAATAGGACTCCGAGTGCTGCTGCATCTTTTCTACGATATATATATATTGTGTCCAAGACGGCGGCACTCATGGGACTTAGTAATAAATAATCAGTAGACAATTTTCGACCGTTCAACCTTTTGGTCCTGGTGGACCTGGGTTCTTGATAAAGGTCCTCCAGGACTGAAATGTTGAACGAACGAATATTGTCTTCTGATTCTTTATTACTACGTCCTGTGAGTGTTGCCATCTTGGACATGATATTATTGTTATACACATACCACAGAGGGCACCAGGGCAGGTATTTTGTACTTTTATTCAGGAGTGCCGACTATTTCTTTTGTTTTATATATATATTTTCTATAGACTGTAAGCTTGCTAGCTGGGGCCCTTCTGCCTCTATGCCCGTCTGTTTTTATCTAGTTTTGTTCTATTACTGTTGTTCAAAATTGTAAAGTGCAGTGGAATAAGTTGCGCTATATAAGAAACTGTTAATAAATAATAAAGGGCCCAGACTATGCCCTCACTAATGGTTAGCCAAACCTCTGTGGTGCACCACTAAGGGGAATATCCTATTAGCAGCGGTACTTTACCACTGCTAATAGTTTCTCCGGGGGCAGGTATTTTCAGCTATTAAAAACAGCCTCTAATTGGATACTGTGATAATAACCATTGGTCATAAAGCGTGGTATATGGCCATTTTTATCATCTGAAAATGCTTCGGGGCTAATTGGATACCCTCCTAAGCATGGGCCCCTACAACTGCATCCCCTCCACCCCCCTCATGAGCCCTTCATGCCCCAGTTCGATGCTGTCTGTATCTTCCCCCTTAAACATGTAGCTATGTGTCAGGATGTACCCACTTATAGGAGAGTCTCTGATAGTAATGAAATATATCAAAAGTAAAAATGTATGTGGCCTCTGCTAAAATCCATTAATGACACCAGCGCTATGGCTGGATAAGCTTTATCTGGTTCCTACTAAGGGCTACCACTGGAAGCCCAGCAGGAGCAGCGCACAACTGCAGCACCTAGGATGGTTGGGCATCAAAAGAAGCATGCCATGCTCTCAGAGGCTTCCGGGATCGCAGGTGCTGCGCTCATCCTGGGCCTAATAGAAACAGCAATGCATTTGCTAGGTCACACTGGTAATATCTTTTACATTCCTCTTTGAGTTCTTTTGCATAGCTTAAAGAAAAGAACAGTGTTTTATGATTCTGTTGCATGAAAGAAGATGGGCCTGGTGTAGCGTAGCAGTAAAATGGGCTTATATAGCTCAAGATGAGCGTGCAGAAGGAAAAATCCATATATATGCCCATATGCAGCATTGTACACCTCTTTAGATGTAAGCAACCTGGGTGTTTATCTGGTTGGTAACTTATTAATCATCGCCATCAGTGAGCAATTGCATCTGTCCTGTACTAGGTGCTAAAGATACACCTCCAACCAGGCAGAAGTTCCCTTATGTCCAGCTCCGTGTGGCCCACATTTTGCCCTCGCAGAACTTGATTACATGAGATTGTCCCATTACAAACCAGTGCCGCCTCTCCAGTGTAGATGCAATGGAAGCGCGGATGACTCTTCCTTGTTTACCAGTGTTGTAGCTTCCAGAAACCAGAGTCCCACAAAATATGCTATGTAACAGGGTGTACGCTCAGCTATGTATCAGGCCCTAGACCAATATTTGGAGCTTATTAGAAACGTCAAGTTCAGGACCATAGAATTCCCACTCTTCTAGAAAAAGCGGGTAAGAAAATTATGTTTTTAAAAGGAGTAAAACAAGCATTGATAAGGATGTAGCCAAACAGTAACAGGATATTAAGAGTTTAGCTTATAAAGTCAACAGAACCGCTTATTAATAAGAACACATTACATTTTATTGCACATATCCATCAACAGCAAAAACATGGCACAGGGTTTCGCTATTAATGGATAGGTACCGTATACTACAACTTAGTATGATTAGAATTAGAAGTGGTGGAGGGCTGTAGACAATTTCCTTATTTTTGTAGGTTTTTCCTATAATCCCTAACACACTCGCCTCCTTACCCCACACTAATACACTGACTGCTCCAAAATATCCCACACTAATACACTGACTGCTCCACAATATCCCACACTAATACACTGACTGCTCCAAAATATCCCACACTAATACACTGACTGCTCCACAATATCCCACACTAATACACTGACTGTTCCACAATATCCCACACTAATACACTGACTGCTCCACAATATCCCACACTAATACACTGACTACTCCACAATATCCTACACTAATACACTGACTGCTCCACAATATCCCACACTAATACACCGACTGCCCCACAATATCCCACACTAGTACACTGACTGCTCGACAATATCCCACACTAATACAATGACTGCTCGACTATATCCCACAATAATACACTGACTGCTCCACAATAGCCCACACTAATAATCTTACTACTCCACAATATCCTACACTAATACACTGACTGCTCCACAATATCCCACACTAATACACTGACTGCCCCACAATATCCCACACTAATACGCTGACTGCTCCACAATATCTCACACTAAAACACTGACTGCTTCACAATATCCCACACTAATACACCGACTGACCCACAATATCCCACACTAGTACACTGACTGCTCGACAATATCCCATACTAATACAATGACTGCTCGACTATATCCCACAATAATACACTGACTGCTCCACAATAGCCCACACTAATACAATGACTGCTCCACAATATCCTACACTAATACACTGACTGCTCCACAATATCCCACACTAATATACACTGACTGCTCCACAATATCCCACACTAATACACTGACTGCTCCACAATATCCCACACTAATAATCTTACTGCTCCACAATATCCCACACTAATACACTGACTGCTCCACAATATCCCACACTAATACACTGACTGCTCCACAATATCCTACACTAATACACTGACTGTTCCACAATATCCCACACTAATACACTGACTGCTCCACAATATCCCACACTAATACACTGACTACTCCACAATATCCTACACTAATACACTGACTGCTCCACAATATCCCACACTAATACACTGACTGCTCCACAATATCCCACACTAATACACTGACTGCTCCACAATATCCCACACTAATACACTGACTGCTCCACAATATCCCACACTAATGCACTGACTGCTCCACAATATCCCACACTAATACACTGACTGCTCCACAATATCTCACACTAATACACTGACTGCTCCACAACATCCCACACTAACACACCGACTGCTCCACAATATCCCACGCTAATACACTGACTGCTCCACAATATCTCACACTAATACACTGACTGCTCCACAATATCCCACACTAATACACTGACTGCTCCACAATATCCCACACTAATACACTGACTGCTCCACAATATCTCACACTAATACACTGACTGCTCCACAATATCCCACATTAATACACTGACTGCCCCACAATATCCCACACTAGTACACTGACTGCTCGACAATATCCCACTCTAATACACTGACTGCTCGACAATATCCCACAATAATACACTGACTGCTTCACAATAGCCCACACTAATACAATGACTGCTCCACAATATCCTACACTAATATACTGACTGCTCCACAATATCCCACACTAATACACTGACTGCTCCACAATATCCCACACTAATACACTGACTGCTCCACAATATCCCACACTAATAATCTGACTGCTCCACAATATCCCAAACTAATACACTGACTGCTCCACAATATCCCACACTAATACACTGACTGCTCCACAATATCCCACACTAATACACTGACTGCTCCACAATATTCTACACTAATACACTGAATGTTTCACAATATCTCACAATAATAATCTGACTGCTCCACAATATCCCACAATACCACACTGATTGCTCCACAATATCCCACACTAATAATCTGACTGCTCCACAATTTCCCACACTAATACACTGACTGCTCCACAATAACCCACACTGATACACTGACTGCTCCACAATATCCCACACTAAAACTCTGACTGTTCCACAATATCCCACACTAATACACTGACTGCTCCACAATATCCCACACTAATACACTTACTACTCCACAATATCCTACACGAATACACTGACTGCTCCACAATATCCCACACTAATACACTGACTGCTCCACAATATCCCACACTAATACACTGACTGCTCCACAATATCCCACACTAATAATCTGACTGCTCCACAATATCCCACACTAATACACTGACTACTCCACAATATCCCACACTAACACACCGACTGCTCCACAATATCCCACGCTAATACACTGACTGCTCCACAATATCTCACACTAATACACTGACTGCTCCACAATATCCCACACTAATACACTGACTGCTCCACAATATCTCACACTAATACACTGACTGCTCCACAATATCCCACACTAATACACTGACTGCCCCACAATATCCCACACTAGTACACTGACTGCTCGACAATATCCCACACTAATACACTGACTGCTCGACAATATCCCACAATAACACACTGACTGCTCCACAATAGCCCACACTAATACAATGACTGCTCCACAATATCCTACACTAATACACTGACTGCTCCACATTATCCCACACTAATACACTGACTGCTCCACAATATCCCACACTAATACACTGACTGCTCCACAGTATCCCACACTAATAATCTGACTGCTCCACAATATCCCACACTAATACACTGACTGCTCGACAATATCCCACACTAATACACTGACTGCTCCACAATATCCCACACTAATACACTGACTGCTCCACAATATCCTACACTAATACACTGACTGTTCCACAATATCTCACACTAATAATCTGACTGCTCCACAATATCCCACAATACCACACTGATTGCTCCACAATATCCCACACTAATAATCTGACTGCTCCACAATTTCCCACACTAATACACTGACTGCTCCACAATAACCCACACTGATACACTGACTGCTCCACAATATCCCACACTAAAACTCTGACCGTTCCACAATATCCCACACTAATACACTGATGCTCCACATTATCCCACACTAATACACTGACTGCTCCACAATATCCCACACTAACTGCTCCACAATATCCCACAATAATACACTGAATCCTCCACAATATACCACACTAATACACTGACTGCTCTACAATATCCCACACTAATACACTCACTGCTCCACAATATTCCACACTAATACACTGACTGCTCCACAATATCCCACACTAAAACTCTGACTGCTCCACAATATCCCACACTGATACCCTGACTGCTCCACAATATCCCACACTAATACTCTGACTGCTCCACAATATCCCACACTAATACTCTGACTGCTCCACAATATCCCAACTAATGCACTGACTGCTCAACAATATCCCACACTAATACACTGACTGCTCCACTATATCACACACTAATACACTGACTGCTCCACAATATCCCAAACTTATACACTGACTGCTCCACAATATCCCACATTAATACACTGAATGCTCCACAATATCCCACACTAATTTACACTGACTGCTCCAGAATATCCCACACTAATACAATGACTGCTTCATAATATCCCACACTAATACACTGACTGCTCCACAATATCCCACACTAATACACTGACTGCTCCAGAATACCCCACACTAATACAATGACTTCTCCACAATATCCCACACTAGTACACTGACTGCTCCACAATATCCCACACTAATACACTGACTGCTCCACAATATCCCACACTAATACACTGACTGCTCCACAATTTCTCACACTAATACACTGACTGCTCCACAATATCCCACACTAATACACTGACTGCTCCACAATATCCCACGCTAATACACTGACTGCTCCACAATATCCCACACTAATCTGTCTGTCCCACAAGCCTCTAGAAGCTCCTATAAGTGGAGACCTCTGCTGGCAGGCTTCAATAGTGATGAATGAAGGGATCTGTCACTTGAATAGGAATGACAGCCAGCTACTAAGTGAGTTATTTGCACCAGTCCGTCTATCCTGCAGTACTCATGCCTCGTTCCTGTAGCAGAGGTCCCCGTTAATAGCATATATAGGGCAAGACTGAAATGAGCTAATGTCAGGGGTTCCAGGTGCGAACCCCATAAGTGGTGTATTCATGTGGAGGGACATGGGATCATTTGTAATATCCTCCCCAAAGTAAAACATGGAAAGTTTTAGTTGTCTTTTTTTTGTCATGGCTCTCTGCTGTTCAGGGGCAGCTTTGTCCTATTTAGGCTTCCAGTACACAAACTAGAAGCATACACACAAGGCTTCACTGCATCTACACTAGCTGACCTGCACATGGTCAGGTTTATCCCTCCTCACATCTAATAAAGTTTTGCAAAAGTAAAATAATGATAATTAAATTGAGTTTTTGTTTTTAACAAAATCTAGTAGATAGGTGAATGGATCCAATCAGATGCTGTCTTTGACTGCACATGCGCAAACCCGCGGCTTCTATGGACTGCATCTGCTGCAACCGTTAGAAGCTGTCTAGGGCTGATGAGGCAGGGAATGGCTTCCTACAGGAATCCAGCTCTCTGCTTAATGCAGCCCGGTCTGGCAGTCCCAAAGGGAGGAAACACCTTGCAATGTGTGTCTGTGACTGACTGGTTGAACTTCCAATAGGAAGTCATTGCAGTCACAGTGAAGCCAGTGCAGTGAAGAACCTCATCTGGTTCACTGACTTAGTGGAGGGTGGATTTAACTGGGGGCAGTGTCAGACTGGGGCATGAAGGACCCACCAGGGGAATACATTGGTAGAGGTCCATGCTTAGAAGTGTGGTTAGCTTCCAGAGGGGGTGTGGATAGCTAACACAGAGGCTTGGCTAAACATTACAGAGTGTATGGTCTGGGCTCCTTTAGAAATATATTCCATGCATGATAATTACCAGATTAATGAACTGTAGAAAACACACCATAGTCCTGTGCAGTATTATAAACCATATGTACAATGCATATTCAAGTGCACAGTCTGGAACCTGATCCCAAGATGAGAAGGTGGGCCCTCAGGCAGTGGGGCCCACCGGGGGTATCCTCCTGTACTCCGGTGGGACAGTCCAGGGCTGACTGACAGGGGGGGGGGGGACACCGCTCAACAGTATGTCTTTGAAATGTGGTAGGGAAGCAGACACCTAGTTTATGAAAGGGAGATATTCTTTTTCTATGGTGACAACTGGTGTTTTCAACAGAGTTGGGTCTTCGAATCTATGAAAGCTGGCACTACTCATGGGTTACTCAGTTATGTAAGCCTATTAACAAGGTCCACAGTGGTACATGTACTGCCATTTTTCCATAAGTGGAACTGGGAACCAAACTCTGGGTAGAGATGAGCGGGTTCGGATTTACTTGGTTCTTTACGGCAGAATTTTCACCATTTCTTATTTTCTGGATTTTTCTTATTGGCTATCCGATAGCCAATAAGGAGATTCGGGTAAATCCGAGTAAACACGAACCCACTCATCTCTAACTCTGGGCTTTCAGTTCCACTGCATAGTTATGTAACACACATGCAGATAAATGCAGGACAAGCTGGAGAGTTGACTATTACTCAGCTGCCCTAGCAAATTTTCATAACTGTGGCCACATTTTGATAAATATATTCCTCAAAGAAGCAATATTTGTCTCTATGTGGGCAATTCAATTAGTGGCAATGTCAGGAAGTGGTGGTGATCTGAATGTTTCTCTGCCAACAATACTTTGCACTTTATAGAGGTGTGCAGGACAATCTGCAATGTTGCTGTACTGTAATTCTTGGGGACAAAAGTAGCTAAACATCTTATGGTGTACATTACTCTCATACACCGGAAGTTTGAGAAATGGTGTAAGGCAACAGAATGATTATACCCACCCCCAGTGTCGGACTGGGGAATGAAGGGCCCACCGAGGGAATGCAGTGATAGGTGCCCATACTTATGGGAGTGGCCAGCCTACAAAGGGGGAGTGGCCAGCCTCCACAGAGGTTTGAAATACACAATAGTCTAGTGCAGTGTAATGCAACATATCTACCATGTATAATACAAGTGCACAGTCTGGAACCTGATCCCTAGAGGATGGAGTGGGCCCTAAGGCAGTGGGGACCACCAGTGGTTTCCCCTGTACTCCTGTGGGCCAGGCCGACCCTGCCCACCCTTGAGCAGAAGGGTGCAAACTGGAAACAGGCAGCCTCTGTAAACCGAATGAATGATATCACATCAATCCATGGGCATAACAATGGGGGTAATTCAGACCTGATCGCTTGCTAGCTGTTTTTTGCAATTCTGCGTTCACATAGTTTCCGCCCACCAGGGAGTGAATTTTAGTTGTGCAAGTGTGCGATCACATGTACAGCCAAGCAGTACAAAAAGATCTTGTGCAGTTTCTGAGTAGCCCAGAACTTACTTGCTGCTGCAATCATTTCAGCCTGTCCGGGACCGGAATTGACGACAGGAACCCTCCCTGAAAACGCTTAGACACACCTGCATTTTTCCAACCACTCCTTGAAAATGGTCAATTGACACCCACAAGCGCCTTCTTCCTGTCAATCACCTTTCGATTGCCCGTGTGAATGGATCTTGCGTACAAACCCATTGCAGAGCAACGAACCACTTTGTACTCGTGCGACGCACCTGTGCATTGCGGTGCATACGCATGCGCAGTTCTGACCTGATCGAAGCCGTGCAAAAAACACTAGCGAGCGATCAGGTTTGAATGACCCCCAATAGCGGATACAAGGTGTGCCATAGCTATAGGGACCCAAGTTATAAAGTTGCATACCAGTTTTCCAGATTTGCCTACTAAACAATTGAATATTATCCATTGCCCAGCCTGAATTGTGTGACATTACATTTTCAGTGAGAGGAGTGTGTAGTGGATGTTATAATGGTAAGGGGGCACTATAATGTTACATAATAAGAAACGGGGCACTTCAATGTAGCATAATATGAAATGGAGGCACTATAGTGTGGCATAATATAAACTGAGACACTGTAACATGGCATAGTTTGAACTGGAGGGAACTCTAATGTGGCAAAGTATGAACAGGGGACATTGTAATATGGCATAATATGAACTGGTTGACACTGTATGTTATAATGTGAATTGAGAATACTGTGTGGCATAATGTGTAGTGGCAGCCCTACAATGTGACATAACGTGAGCTAGAGCACTACTACAGTTTATAAATTTAACTAGGGCACTACTATGGGGCATAATATTAACCAGGGCACTACTATGGTTCAGAAAACAATTAAGGCACTATTATGGGTCATAAACATAATAACTGCTGTGGAGAGGTGTCTCTCAAGAAGCATTGTGACAGGGGTCCATTAAATATATTGCTATGGGGCCCACAAGGCTATAGGTTATACTACTGCATTTGTCTATTTATTAGGAACCAGTGACATCACCAAGTTACTTAGGGGCTATTTACTAAGCCTTGGAGAGAGAAAAAATGGAGAAAGATAAAGCACCAGCCAATCAGGCCATGTTTGAAAAATGGCAGTTAGGAGCTGGTTGGTTGGTACTTTATCTCTCTCCACTTTATCAGTCTCCAAGACTTAGTAAATAGACACCTTAATTACCAGTCAATGAGTTGGCAGCTCTACTTGTGCGTTTAGGCGAGGTCCATAAATGTGAGGAGCTTTGTTTTCAGAAGATCAACGCCAGATACTTTCACTGCATGGAGGAAGTATTGAATGTTGTGCCTTTCTTTCCTTTCCTTTTTAGTTATAATTTATTTATTAACAGTTTATTATATAGCGCAGAAAATTCCGTTGGACTTTATAATTTCTGTACACTTTAATTTAATATATATTGTTATTATACTTTTTATGTATATTCATTTGTATAAATGCTCTTGTTATGTGGTATGTTACAAATAAAGTTTGTTATTGTTGTCAAACACGAGTTGCATTAGATAAAATACATTTTAGAATAAAAAAAAATCCTAAAAGTTTTTCAATTATAGTACAAAATATGAATCAAGTACTGTAAACGTAATTAATTTTAGTTATTTTTATCAAGTAGTCACTTTGTCTGCATTCCTGTATCTAACAGCCAATCGGATTTGACTAAGGATTATTTAAGAATGTAAACAATGTCTTGTTTCTGTTGCGACATTATACTTCTTTTTACAGGGTGAAAGTATGGACTTCATTTATTTACTGTATGCTTTATTTTCCCCTTCAAACTTTAATGCTGATTATATAAAGTTATATTAAAAAATTTTTAAACAATGTCTGCAATGCTACTGTGAGAGGACATGACGTCTGAAAAGCGTCTAGCTGATTCTCAATCTCCCTGGAACACATATCGGACCACACAAATAATTTCTGGTGGCACTAAAGTTGCAGCTCCAAGATTACAGTTCAAGCATTGGTGGTAACCATTTTACCACAATTATATACCAGCATTCATGAGTTACTGATGCATTGTCCACATTGTCATTAATATTGGTTCAGACCAAAAAAAGGCTGCCTCGACAATGTGTGGACCAAAGGTATATATCTCCCGGTATTACCAATGTCAGGTGTCTTTTGACAGGTCTATCCCCTTTGGTCGGTTAAATTAGGGTGTTCCTAATTTGCGGAACTCAATTGGGGTGCATCTATATTAAAGTGGGCAGGATTTCTAACAAAAGTGACCATTGCTCAGATTAGAGTGGGGCCTGGTTGGATTGGAGCTAATTATGCCTCTATTTCACATATATAAATTTTGGGAAGTATATTTGATCTACAGTTAAAATTGTTGAGTCTTCCATATCCAAAATGCTTGGGACCAGAAGTATTTTGGATTTTTCAGTATTTTGCAATATCTACATACCATAATGAGATGTCTTGGGGATGGGACCCAAGTTTAAACACTAAATGCATTTATGTTTTATATAAACCTTATGCATAACCTGAAGGAAATTTAAATAAATACTTTAAATAATTTTGTGCATAAAATGTAAACAATTTTGTGTCACTATCTCAGTCACGCTCAAAAATTTAGGAATTTCAGAACATTTTGGATATCGGATGTTCATATATGGGAGACACAACCTGTAATTACTTTTTCTTAGCACTATTAATCTCTCCACTCCACACCAGTTTCTGCACCCAATAAGGTTGCGCCACAGTGATGTGACTAGTTTCTTATGGTCAATTGAAAAGCTACTGAATATTGGTCCAGTCCCCCATATTACTGTCCACACTTTGAGTAGCTGATGGAAAACATTTTTACCAGTTCTGGAATAGCTGGAAAAAGTGTTATATATGTGAGACTTATGGAGGGACATAGGAAAGTGAAAAAAGTGAGAGAGACGGTCGGAGGAATGTTCTGGACTCATCACATCTGAATGATGACCAAACGTCTGCGAGTCTGAGCTGGGACAGTTGGAATGAGCTTCTAAACAAGCCAAGGCGTTAAATGTAATTCCAAATATCTCAAAGCACAGTGTTATTCCAGACTAGCTGGAGTAATTCCAGGAGAGATTTCATTAGAAGGATTTAGCCGAGGCTAAGATTATTACACAAACCCAGGGCCGCAACTAGGGGGGAAGGGGGATTTGAGGGGGCGCCGAGGAGTTACAGAGGAACAGGGTTTTTTTTTTTAACCAGCAGTGCTGTGCTGCTCCAGTGAGACAGAAGACGGCTCCGTGGCAGTGTCTCTGACCCACCTGTCTGCCCAAAGCTGGCTCCGACGCTGTGCGGGTGAGCTCCAGTAACTGGGATCTCTCCTATGACGGCTACTGTGTTAAACTCTCTTCTTTGCCATGCAGCGCTGCGACTAGTGTGCGGTGCACTGTGCAAGCTATAGAAGCAAGCTTTTGGGGCTGTGTTTTTAAGCAGGCTATGATCCCGGTTGCCTGCCCAGCACCAACCGATAACAAGCTGCTGCCTACACACCATGGAGAGGACACGCTGTAGTGTAGTGATGTAGTTCAGCATGTAGGGGATGTAGTATAGTGATGTAGTGCAGTGGATATGGGAATGTAGTGCAGTGATATAGTGCAATGTATGGGGACACACAGGGGGCCATGTAGTGGAACACACTGCTAGTGGGTCATGTGATGCACACAGGGTAATATTGTCAAATAGTATTCCCTTTTTAAAAAAAAATTATAATCTGATTATTTTAGTCTGACAGGGTTTTTTTTTGTTTGCTATTTGGTTGTTTTTTTCTTTTATTTATTTAGTATTATTATTATTATTATTATTATCATTATTATTTTGTAAAAAAATTTTTTTGGGGGGGGGTTGGTGCGGAAAATTACTGCCTTGCCCAGGGTGACGGAAATCCCAATTTTGGCCCTGCCAAACCTTTCACTCATCAACATAAAACATCGACACAATGGTCCACATGTAATAGCCTGCTGGATTTGGAAAGTGTCAAGATTATTTTGATATAACCATAAGGTATAACATTAACAAGGCAATTAAAGAACAAAATGCTGCTTAATGTGTTATGGATAAATCACCAAAATCTCAGCACTTTCCAAATCCTGTAGGTTATTAACCCTTTTTATAGCTGATGTGCTTCATGTGTGTAGCGCAAACAAAATATATACATCTATAATAAATACACAAAGGCATAATTTTGTCAGAAAGTGTTAGCTATTTATGTTTAATCTTAAAGGAAAGGAAAATTAAAAAGGGGAAAAAAATGTATGATGGCAATGAAAAGGACATCCAGCATCAAAATATGTAGCTATATACGGGATCCGGTCAGGATCCCGGCAATCAGGATGCCACCAGTTGATATACCGAATGCTACAATCTAGAGATGAGCGGGTACGGATCTCTGAGAACCGAACTCCCCCAGAACATCACGTCCCGAGCCCGGATCCGAGTCCGGCTCGGGACTTCCCGCCAGACTCGGAAACCAGAACGAGGCAAAACGTAATTATTCCACTGTCGGATTCCATATAAGGAGCCGCGCATTGCCGCCATTTTCACTCCAGTCCTGGAGAGTGTAGCGAGAGGATGTGCCTATCTCCTCAGTGTCTGTCTGTGCAGAAAAGTGGTGTAGCGACCTGCTCTGTCTTATGTGTCATTCCAGTGCTGTCTTTTGCTGCATCAGTCCAGTGGTGGTGTCTTGTGCTGCATCAGTCCAGTCACAGTGGTGGTGTCCTCTGCTGAGATATGTCCAGTGCTGCTGTATAAGTCCAGTCCATTGCAGTGGTGTGTTGTCCTGCATCAGTCCAGTGGTGGTGTCCCTGTGCTGCATCAGTCCAGTCACAGTGGTGGTGTCCTCTGCTGCCATATGTCCAGGGCTGCTGTATAAGTCCAGTCCATTGCAGTGGTACTGTGTTGTTCTGCATCAGTCCAGTGGTGGTGTCTCTGTGCTGCCATAAGTCCAGTGGTACTGCCGTATAAGTCCAGTGGTACTGCCTTTAAAAATTCAGTCCAGTGGTACTTCCATATAAGTCCAGTGGTACTGCCATACAAGTCCAGTGATACTGCCGTATAAGTCCAGTGGTACTGCCATATAAATCCAGTCAAGTGGTACTGCTGTATAAGTCCAGTAGTACTGACATATAAGTCCAGTGATACTGCTGTATAAGTCCAGTGGTACTGCCGTATAAATTCAGTGGTACTGCCATATAAATCCAGTCCAATGGTACTGCCGTATAGGTCCAGTGGTACTGCCGTATAAGTCCAGTGGTACTGCCATATAAGTCCAGTGATACTGCCGTATAAGTCCAGTGATACTGCCGTATAAATCCAGTGGTACTGCCGTATAAATCCAGTGGTACTGCCGTATGAATCCAGTCCAGTGGTACTGCCATATAAGTCTAGTGGTACTGCCATATAAGTCCAGTGATACTGCCATATAAGTCCAGTAATACTGCCGTATAAGTCCAGTCCAGTGGTACTGCCGTATAATTCCATTGGTACTGCCGTATAAGTCCAGTGGTACTGCCGAACAAGTCCAGTGATACTGCCGTATAAGTCCAGTGGTACTGCCGTATAAATCCAGTAGTACTGTCATATAAATCCTGTCTAATGGTACTTCCGTATAAGTATTCATTTGTCAGAATGGATCTGACCTGGGCTATTCAATACATTCTCAATTCAACTTTATAAACGTCGAATTGAGACGCGGGAGCTTAGATGGGGAGAACCGCGGGCAGACAGGGGAGAGCAGCGCTGCAGCAGCGGCTATATAGCCGCTGCTGTAGCGCTGCTCCCACCGTCTGCCCGTGGCTCTTCCCCGTCTCCCCATCCCATCTCTCTGCCTCTCCCCATCCTTCCTCTCCCCGTCCCCGCATCATAGCTGCCGCTCACAGCAGTGTCCACCCGACTCCAGCAAGCGATGGTGGACGCTGCTGTGAGCGGCGGCTGTGACATCCTCCGGCGCTGCTCTCCCTATCTGGTTGCCCACGGCTCTCCCCCATCTCTGCTCCCACATCTCACTTCGACTTTTCTCTGACGTCCTAGTGGATGCTGGGAACTCCGTAAGGACCATGGGGAATAGCGGCTCCGCAGGAGACTGGGCACAAAAGTAAAGCTTTAGGACTACCTGGTGTGCACTGGCTCCTCCCCCTATGACCCTCCTCCAAGCCCCAGTTAGATTTTTGTGCCCGGCCGAGAAGGGTGCACACTAGGGGCTCTCCTGAGCTTCTTAGTGAAAGTTTAGTTTTAGGTTTTTTATTTTCAGTGAGACCTGCTGGCAACAGGCTCACTGCATCGAGGGACTAAGGGGAGAAGAAGCGAACCTGCCTGCTTGCAGCCAGCTTGGGCTTCTTAGGCTACTGGACACCATTAGCTCCAGAGGGACCGAACACAGGCCCAGCCTCGGAGTCCGGTCCCAGAGCCGCGCCGCCGGCCCACTTACAGAGCCAGAAGCAAGAAGAGGTCCGGAAAAATCGGCGGCAGGAGACATCAGTCTTCAACAAGGTAGCGCACAGCACTGCAGCTGTGCGCCATTGCTCCTCAGGCACACTTCACACTCCGGTCACTGAGGGTGCAGGGCGCTAGGGGGGGGCGCCCTGAGCAGCAATGTAAAACACCTTGGCTGGCGAAAATACACCACATATAACCCCCAGGGCTATATGGATGTATTTTAACCCCTGCCAGAATTCACCAAAAAGCGGGAGAAAAGGCCGCCGAGAAGGGGGCGGAGCCTATCTCCTCAGCTCACGGGCGCCATTTTCCATCACAGCTCCGCTGGAAGGACGTCTCCCTGACTCTCCCCTGCAGTCCTGCACTACAGAAAAGGGTAAAAAAGAGAGGGGGGGGCACTAATTTGGCGCAGTTTTGATAATAACAGCAGCTATAAAGGGAAAAGCACGTTATATAGTGGTATTCCTGTCTATATATAGCGCTCTGGTGTGTGCTGGCATACTCTCCCTCTGTCTCCCCAAAGGGCTAGTGGGGTCCTGTCCTCTATCAGAGCATTCCCTGTGTGTGTGCGGTGTGTCGGTACGATTGTGTCGACATGTTTGAGGAGGAAAATGAGATGGAGGCGGATCAATTGCCTATAATAGAGTTGTCACCCCCTAGGGAGTCGACACCTGAGTGGATGAGCGTATGGAAGGAATTGCGTGACAATGTCAGCTCTTTACGAAAGACAGTTGACGATATGAGACAGCCGGCTACTCAGCTTGTGCCTGTCCAGGGGTCTCAAACGCCATCAGGGGCTCTAAAACGCCCGTTACCTCAGATGGCAGACACAGACACGGATACTGACTCCAGTGTCGACGATGATGAGACAAATGTGACTTCCAGTAGGGCCACACGTTACATGATTGAGGAAATGAAAAATGTTTTGCATATTTCTGCTAATACAAGTACCACTAAAAAGGGTATTATGTTTGGTGAGAAAAAACTGCCTGTAGTTTTTCCTGTATCCGAGGAATTAAATGAAGTGTGTGATGACTGAGGCGTGGGTTTCCCCCGATAAAAAACTGATAATTCCTAAAAGGTTATTGGCATCATACCCTTTCCCGCCAGAGGATAGGGCACGTTGGGAAACACCCCCTAGGGTGGATAAAGCGCTCACACGCTTGTCTAAACAGGTGGCACTACCCTCTCCTGATACGGCCGCCCTAAAGGAACCTGCCGACAGAAAGCAGGAGAATATCCTAAAATGTATATACACTCACACGGGTGTTATACTGCGACCGGCAATCGCCTCAGCCTGGATGTGCAGTGCTGGGGTGGCGTGGTCGGATTTCCTGACTGAAAATATTGATACCCTAGATAGGGACAGTATATTACTGACTATAGAGCATTTAAAAGATGCATTTTTATATATGCGTGATGCACAGAGGGATATTTGCCGACTGGCATCAAGAGTTAGCGCGCTGTCCATTTCTGCAAGAAGAGGGTTATGGACTCAGCAGTGGTCAGGTGATGCGGATTCCAAAAGGCACATGGAAGTATTGCCTTATAAGGGGGAGGAGTTATTTGGGGTAGGTCTATCAGACCTGGTAGCCACGGCAACTGCTGGAAAATCCACATTTTTACCCCAGGTAGCCTCTCAACATAAGAAGACGCCGTATTATCAGGCGCAGTCCTTTCGGCCCCATAAGGGCAAGCGGGCAAAAGGCTCCTCATTTCTGCCCCGTGGCAGAGGGAGAGGAAAAAGGCTGCAGCACACAGCCAGTTCCCAGGAACAGAAGCCCTCTCCCGCCTCCGCAAAGTCCTCAGCATGACGCTGGGGCTTTACAAGCGGACTCAGGCACGGTGGGGGCCCGTCTCAAGAAGTTCAGCGCGCAGTGGGCCCACTCGCAAGTGGACCCCTGGATCCTTCAGGTGGTATCTCAGGGGTACAAATTGGAATTCGAGACGTCTCCCCCTCGCCGTTTCCTAAAGTCTGCTTTACCGACGTCTCCCTCAGACAGGGAGGCAGTATTGCAAGCCATTCACAAGCTGTATTCCCAGCAGGTGATAATCAAGGTACCCCTCCTGCAACAGGGAAAGGGGTATTATTCCACACTGTTTGTGGTACCGAAGCCGGACGGCTCGGTGAGACCAATTTTAAATCTAAAATCCTTGAACACTTACATACAGAGGTTCAAATTCAAGATGGAGTCACTCAGAGCAGTGATTGCAAACCTGGAAGAAGGGGATTATATGGTGTCTCTGGACATCAAAGATGCTTACCTACATGTCCCAATTTACCCTTCTCACCAAGGGTACCTCAGGTTTGTGGTACAGAATTGTCACTATCAGTTTCAGACGCTGCCGTTTGGCTTGTCCACGGCACCCCGGGTCTTTACCAAGGTAATGGCCGAAATGATGATACTCCTTCGAAGGAAGGGAGTATTAGTTATCCCTTACTTGGACGATCTCCTGATAAAGGCAAGATCCAGGGAACAGTTGGAAGTCGGGGTAGCACTATCTCAGATAGTGTTGCGGCAGCACGGTTGGATTCTCAATATTCCAAAATCGCAGCTGATCCCGACGACACGCCTTCTATTCCTAGGGATGATCCTGGACACAGTCCAGAAAAAGGTTTTTCTCCCGGAGGAGAAAGCCAGGGAGTTATCCGAGCTAGTCAGAAATCTCCTAAAACCAGGCCAAGTCTCAGTGCATCAATGCACAAGGGTCCTGGGAAAAATGGTGGCTTCCTACGAAGCAATCCCATTCGGCAGATTCCACGCAAGAACCTTCCAGTGGGATCTGCTAGACAAATGGTCCGGGTCGCATCTTCAGATGCATCAGCGGATAATCTTGTCACCAAAGACAAGGGTGTCTCTCCTGTGGTGGTTGCAGAGTGCTCATCTTCTAGAGGGCCGCAGATTCGGCATTCAGGACTGGGTCCTGGTGACCACGGATGCCAGCCTGAGAGGCTGGGGAGCAGTCACACAGGGAAGAAATTTCCAGGGCTTGTGGTCAAGCCTGGAGACATCACTTCACATAAATATCCTGGAGCTAAGGGCCATTTACAATGCTCTAAGCCTAGCAAGACCTCTGCTTCAAGGTCAGCCGGTGCTGATCCAGTCAGACAACATCACGGCAGTCGCCCACGTAAACAGACAGGGCGGCACAAGAAGCAGGAGGGCAATGGCAGAAGCTGCAAGGATTCTTCGCTGGGCGGAAAATCATGTGATAGCACTGTCAGCAGTGTTCATTCCGGGAGTGGACAACTGGGAAGCAGACTTCCTCAGCAGGCACGACCTCCACCCGGGAGAGTGGGGACTTCATCCAGAAGTCTTCCACATGATTGTGAACCGTTGGGAAAAACCAAAGGTGGACATGATGGCGTCCCGCCTCAACAAAAAACTAGACAGGTATTGCGCCAGGTCAAGGGACCCTCAGGCAATAGCTGTGGACGCTCTGGTAACACCATGGGTGTACCAGTCAGTGTATGTGTTCCCTCCTCTGCCTCTCATACCCAAGGTACTGAGAATTATAAGACGGAGAGGAGTAAGAACTATACTCGTGGCTCCGGATTGGCCAAGAAGGACTTGGTACCCGGAACTTCAAGAGATGCTCACAGAGGACCCGTGGCCTCTACCTCTAAGAAGGGATCTGCTCCAGCAGGGACCCTGTCTGTTCCAAGACTTACCGCGGCTGCGTTTGACGGCATGGCGGTTGAACGCCGGATCCTGAAGGAAAAAGGCATTCCGGATGAAGTCATCCCTACCCTGATCAAAGCCAGGAAGGATGTAACCGCACAACATTATCACCGTATTTGGCGTAAATATGTTGCGTGGTGCGAGGCCAGGAAGGCCCCTACAGAGGAATTTCAACTGGGTCGTTTCCTGCATTTCCTGCAAACAGGACTGTCTATGGGCCTAAAATTAGGGTCCATTAAGGTTCAAATTTCGGCCCTGTCGATTTTCTTCCAGAAAGAACTGGCTTCAGTTCCTGAAGTTCAGACGTTTGTCAAGGGGGTACTGCATATACAGCCTCCTTTTGTGCCTCCAGTGGCACCTTGGGATCTCAATGTAGTTTTGGGGTTCCTAAAATCACATTGGTTTGAACCACTCACCACTGTGGACTTAAAATATCTCACATGGAAAGTGGTAATGCTGTTGGCCCTGGCTTCGGCCAGGCGTGTGTCAGAATTGGCGGCTTTATCCTATAAAAGCCCTTACCTAATTTTTCATACGGACAGGGCAGAATTGAGGACTCGTCCTCAATTTCTTCCTAAGGTTGTTTCAGCGTTTCACCTGAACCAGCCTATTGTGGTACCTGCGGCTACTAGGGACTTGGAGGACTCCAAGTTGCTGGATGTAGTCAGGGCCCTGAAAATATATGTTTCCAGGACGGCTGGAGTCAGAAAATCTGACTCGCTGTTTATCCTGTATGCACCCAACAAGCTGGGTGCTCCTGCTTCTAAGCAGACTATTGCTCGTTGGATTTGTAGTACAATTCAGCTTGCACATTCTGTGGCAGGCCTGCCACAGCCTAAATCTGTAAAAGCCCATTCCACAAGGAAGGTGGGCTCATCTTGGGCGGCTGCCCGAGGGGTCTCGGCTTTACAACTTTGCCGAGCAGCTACTTGGTCAGGGGCAAACACGTTTGCTAAATTCTACAAATTTGATACCCTGGCTGAGGAGGACCTGGAGTTCTCTCATTCGGTGCTGCAGAGTCATCCGCACTCTCCCGCCCGTTTGGGAGCTTTGGTATAATCCCCATGGTCCTTACGGAGTACCCAGCATCCACTAGGACGTCAGAGAAAATAAGAATTTACTTACCGATAATTCTATTTCTCGTAGTCCGTAGTGGATGCTGGGCGCCCATCCCAAGTGCGGATTGTCTGCAATACTTGTACATAGTTGCTGTTACAAAAATCGGGTTTTTGTTGTTGTGAGCCATCTTTTCAGAGGCTCCGCTGTTATCATGCTGTTAACTGGGTTCAGATCACAGGTTGTACGGTGTGATTGGTGTGGCTGGTATGAGTCTTACCCGGGATTCAAAATCCTTCCTTATTGTGTACGCTCGTCCGGGCACAGTGTCCTAACTGAGGCTTGGAGGAGGGTCATAGGGGGAGGAGCCAGTGCACACCAGGTAGTCCTAAAGCTTTACTTTTGTGCCCAGTCTCCGGCGGAGCCGCTATTCCCCATGGTCCTTACGGAGTTCCCAGCATCCACTACGGACTACGAGAAATAGAATTATCGGTAAGTAAATTCTTATTTTTTCAAAGTTGAATTGAGATGGTCGAAAAGGGGGCCAAAACCTGTCGGTTTGGCCCTGTTTTCAACACAAACGCGCGGATGGGCAGCTATTCCACCGATCCACGTGATTTTCGACAAGTCGAATTCCTGAACTTGTCGAATAATTTGGGGTTAGATTGAATATGTCGGAACCCCTTCCGACCTAAAAAAGTCGAAAACTGACGTCTTTTTCGACAGACGACAGCTTTCGACTTCAATTGAATATACCCCTTAGAATACATATGATTGTTCCAGGCAATGGCTGTCATATAAGATGTGGAAATGCAGATGCAACTTAATAATAGATGTTTAACAATATTGTTACCCACACAATCATTTCCTCTGGAATGAGCTCATTGCACTCAGTACAGATTAATGTGGTAACTAAAAGGGGCAGTATCTCCAAGTCTTTGTTTGAAATAGGCCTACATCATCATCATCATCACCATCATCATCATCATCATCCTATGTTTTTTTTTAATTGTTTGGCAAATAATAAAATTATTTTTCCCAAACAATCAGTAGAATGAGTCCATTAATCATGTCTGGGCCCATTAGATTCATAATTTGTCAAAGTAATTACAGTGCATGGAAATCAGAGGCAGATTTAGGGGTTTGGCTGTCTCTGGGCACAACATTATTGAACAAATTAGCCGCACCCCCCCATACACACACACACACACACACACACACACACACACACACACACACACACACACACACGACATCACTGCCAACTCCACCCCCTTTATGTTGAGGGTGAAATGAAGGAATTACCCAGATTTTTGGAAACCTCATTAGGCCAGTGACATAATGGAGCTCTCATGCTGCAGTGCCTATCAAACCGCCCCCAGAAACTGGGCCCTTAGGCACGTGCCTCACATGCCTAGTGGGAAACCCACCACTGGGGGTAATGGTTGGGGTTCTATGCCTTCTTCTTAAGCTGACCTGGAAATGAGCAGAGTGTCTGTCCAACAATCTAATCATAGGCTAGATATTGCAAGACATGTCTTACAGAAAAGGAAAGTTTTCTCAATGTGCGGTACATTCTCACTTCATTTTATCTCTGTAAATGTTCTGTAAAACATATGGTCATAAGTTACTCTGCACAAACAGCTTAAAATGTCTGCTTTATTACAATATGTGACAGTTGCCTTTTTTCTTTCTTGGTAAATGTCAAATAGGAAATAGTGATGTATCAGTCATATAGTCTCCAAACGCAAGGTTGTACCATGGAACATGGAAATTTTTTCCCCTGGTTTTACTTGAAAACGACTTTTATACATACCATCTTCTTGACATGTGGCCACTATTGTTTTGCCCAGCAGGAAGGAATCCACATGACAGATAATGTGTCAGCACAATCCCCTCTTTTTATATAATATATTGGACATGTAAGTAACTACTTTATTCCTAACACTGAAAAGCATATGGTTGTTATTATACCACTGCATGGCTCCAACGTAAATGTTATTTAGAACCGGAACGGGGTTCGGCCAATGCACTGTCAACCCTACCTTGACTCATGCACATGACCATACAGCCAGGGACGTGCGGTGAGGTAAATTGCTCATGATGCACTGGCTTGTACCAGAGCCATATTTACACACAATATAGGAGCCAAAGGGTTCATGTGGTCATTATACAAAGGTGCAGGTGTATATACTGCCAGAAATTTGGTGAGTTTTGATCAGAGATGTGAGGAAAAGATGGGCAGGGGTGGCACTGCCTTGCCTGCCATATACTTTTTGCACCCGAGTTTTGTCTATAACATTGATTAAAATATTATAAAGAAGACATTTCTAATATATTCTTTGTATCATATACTTTATATAGTCAGAACCCTGGCATATAAGTAAGTATAATATGAAAGGCTCCGCCTCACCGCATGTCACTGCATACAGTCAAATACGGATACTGCCAAATAGCATACAGCCAAATATAGACACAGCTAAGATGGTAACACAGACGTTTCAACTGGGTGACACACTTGGGTGGCTAAATTGGCTTTACACAGTGTTGGATCTGTACTGCCATATCTGGGGTGTCCTTTTCATTTTGGCTGTGTGTATAATGTCATTGTGGTGGTGGGTTCTAAAGCAGCCACACACATCAAACGTTTGGTCAGTTTGGAGATTTCCACTAAATTGACCCTTGATTGTTAAGTGCTAGAATGATACAGTCCATTTGGATGGCAATGTGTGAGGCCAGCATACTGATGTGTTTAAACAGTGATAATCTCAAAGAAACCAATTTGGTATTATAATCAAATTGTACTGATCTGTACAAGTACAGAACTCATTGGCAATGTAGCAAATAAGAGTTTAATATCGGGTAACAAATTACTGTAATTAATTCTGTTACTCTTATTAATTGCTGCCGTGTTTGAGTAATCGGCCACAATGAATATAGTTTGGCAGCTACAGTTGGATCTCAATATGAGAGGTTCCACTAGATATATTGGTATTGACAAGTAAAAATGAGCTGTATGATACCACCGTAATAATAGGTTAGAAAACTATAATCACTAAATTAAGACACTGCCCTGCATAGTTCATGTATGATACAGTAAATGATCAAGTCACAACCCCAGAGTGAAAATAAATCCATAGGTTTACTGAAATCTCTGATTTTTCGGGGAATGGGGTTCATAGATTCATAGATTCATGGGGTCTCACAGCAAAAATCATCATCGAATTATTCTGTAAACATCGACTGCTGCTGTAGCCTCCTATGGAATCATCAATGCCAGTGACTGAGGGAGAATAGATATCTGAGCATAAATGAGTTAATCACACAGACTAACGAGCTGACCTCTCACTGACCCACCTTGGTTCAAGACATTTCTGGAAAGCCAGGGGCTGCGGAAGACAATCAATTGCATGATATGCTGGATATATATAATAGAACACAATGTTATAATGGCTAATATTTAGAATTTACAGAGTATAAACCTGATTTTGCTGTGGAATATATGAAAGAGCTCAAGAGATCGTCTTTTAAATTACAACAATGAAGACACAAAGCAAGATTAAGGTTGCAGTGCTCCAAGATTACTGTGTGCAAAGATCTGTATGTGGATGTACTAACTACTACTGCTCACAGGAAGAAAATACAATATTTGAGGAAACATGAAGAACAAACACGGAAGAGGCCCTTTTCTATTTTGCCATACTTAGACTTAAGTTGGGTAAATAGAAACTGATATATTTAGTAACCCAGTGTTGAGGACCTAGCCCTCACTGTGTGGAAAAGATAGAGCGTCACTATGATGCTTAAAGGTACAATATTTGCATGTGACATACAGTATTGTGTATTCCAGCTCATAAAACACCACCGTGTTCTGTATATGTGTAAGTTCTATTGATGCTGTATGGGAGTAGGAAAGGCCAAGAATGGAGGTGTGCCGCGTGTGAACTGTATGTGGAGGGCAAAGCAAGTCAGGGCTTCCTTTTGATAATAGAACAATTCCTAGTAGGAGTGAATCATGAGACACATTCATATATTCTTGCTCACACTCCTGGGATGCATGAGAGACTCCCAAATTTCTCCCAGAACCCCAAGAGAGTAAACCAGCATCCCAATCTGCCAACTACGCCAGAAAAGAGGTCAGTCCAGGTGTACAATGCTGCACTTCAATGTAAATTGCTTATTCGTGGCCTACTGCACAATGGGGGTAATTCTGAGTTGATCGCAGCAGGATCTTTGTTAGCAGTTGGGCAAAACCATGTGCACTGCAGGGGAGGCAGATATAACATGTGCAGAGAGAGTTAGATTTGGGTGGGGTGTGTTCAATCTGCAATCTAAATTGCAGTGTAAAAATAAAGCAGCCAGTATTTACCCTGCACAGAAACAAAAAAAACACCCAAATCTAACTCTCTCTGCACATGTTATATCTGCCTCCCCTGCAGTGCACATGGTTTTGCCCAACTGCTAACAAAGATCCTGCTGCGATCAACTCAGAATTACCCCCAATGTCATGAATCGTAGCATTGTACAGCTGGTGGTGTGGTCACGATGATTAAATTAACTGGGTCCCCCCACCTCACACCTGTGCCCCCATCTGAAATCTTTCTGTGGGAGGGTCTGGTAAAAAAAAATCCAAAAGTATGTATTAAGCTACAAACTTGAAGCATAATGTTAGTAGCAAAGACATACAGTTGTTAAAAGTAGAACTGTGTTTTACTGAACTGAAAAAAACGTATGTGGGTAATTTAGGCTGGTTTGATTTAAATGTAGTTTTGAGTCATCATTTTATCCACCATGCACACATCTTACACCAATATTCTGAGCTGCATTAATCTATCACTTGCAGCTCCATGCACTTCCAGAAGAGAACAAAGGGAGTTCACAGGCAAATGCAAAAGAGTAAATGCTTGCCGATGTTTGAGCCCTATTTTGAGGCTTGTTATGAAAACTTTCCCATGCCAACCGTAAATGTAAGTGCAGTATATGATCTGATAATAAACACATGCGCACAGGCAACGTTTACATCCAACTCTAAGAAAACCCTACCTCTGCCCCTTGGCTATATGTATATATATTTAAGATGTATAAAAAAAACCTAGTAACTTTAAAAAAGACATTTTTAGTTTTCCAAACATATTATAAAGCGCGAGTTAAGAAGCCTTCGTCTGCCATGTGGAGAACACTTTAAAGTATTGGTATCTAATGCAAATGAAGATGAACAACACTGTGCAAGGTTAATCAGATGACTTATTGAATATATTTAAGTCCATACATTCCCAATCTAGTCATGTAGACGCTATGCTCTTCCTTGACACCATGTGTTGCTGTCGCCATAAGGAGAGATCCATCACAAAACACATTCTCTTGCTTTGGACGGCTTTTCCTGACTACATTATTTGTTTACTGCCTCTTGAAATGCAGACCCGGGTTCCAGCTGTAGCATGTACAGCTACAAATATCATGGTATGTATGATCCATGTGTTCATTAGAAGTTAGTCAGAGATCATTCATAACATAAGGATGTCAAGGACAGTCCTCTTCTGTTGTTATTGTGTGAGATGTTCCTATTACTTGCAGACTGGCCCATTCTAGATACAGAAACGTGAGGAGAGCGTGAATTCCAGAAAGTAGAAATCTTTTCCATGCTGACTTTGTTTTAGGAAAATGTTCCAATAAATAAGGACTTCCCTACCTTGAGACTCCTGTCTCTGCCCCCACCAGATAAGACTGGACCCCCCAAAATAGGGGCATTAATGTTGGGATAACACCAGTGTCTCGTCATGACATGATAACACATGAATGTCCCTTGTTTGTAACTATTTATTATTATTATTATTATTATTATTTTTATTATTACAATTTATTTATAAGGCGACACAAGTGTTTCACAGTGAAGTACATACAACACGCATTAGAACAATACAGGGTATACAGAAATTAACAGTACATAAAAGTAAAACAGAGCACAGGTAACAATTAGCACCACAGCTCTCAGTACACACTACAGCTGAGATGTCAGGAAGCAGAGAAGTAATCATATTACTGGGAGCGGGCAGCCGTTGGAAGAGATGAACAGTCACGAGCAGGAGGAAATGCGGGTATAGACAGTCACTGAGTAGGAGAGAGCTGTAATTGAAGTACAAGAGAAGAGGGCTGTGAGAACAGGAGGGAAGAAGGCCCTGCTCCAAAGAGCTTACAATTTAGGGGGGAGCTTACAATCTATATGCATTGATTGGGACACACACACCGACACATCTGCCATCCCATTGACCGCTATGTAACCCATTAAAAGTTAAATTATTATTTTTTAAATATTGCAGCTAACAGTCAAGGTTGTAAATGGTTCATTATTTTCCTTTTCAATTAAAATATTGTTTCTGTATCAATGCTGCCGCACATGTAAATGCCCCATTTTCTGTGCTAGAATAATATTCTGCCCAACAATTCATCAGGAACTGAGGCATGAGAAATAAACAATGTTACAAGTTCCTAGTGAAATTGCCAAGTCCACTGTGTGTCATTTGTTTAAAATGCATTACTCTTCCCACTCCCATTATTGTACAACCACACAATGACTGTAGTGTGTGTTACCTTGTCGATTCTGATCCTCTCTAGAAATCTCTGGAAATTGGATCCATCCTTGATGAGGCTTGAGGCTATCATGAATCCCCCCGCTGCAGAGAATGGGAGTACCTGGGTTGGGGCAGCCATCATTAAAAAAAACAACAAACTACTTGTTTCAAAAATATTTAATCAGAAAAGCTGCTTCATTTTACATTTGGGTGCAGACATTTGCACAGTTCACATGATGAATTTGGATTTAATTAAAAAATAAAAGATACTGTACATGCAACTTTAAATATAGTAGGGCTGATTTAGTCACACACAATTTGGCTGTATCTACTCTACAGCTGCATTACATGCTCAGGGAAAATATGTGGATCTCCATCTGCATTCACTGTTGGCCGCATCTATGTGGCTGCTCCACCCTCATCCATCCGCTGGTGAAAGTAGATGTCATCACTACTGGCACGCATTTGTAGCAGCCCTATCCTTAATTATTATTATTATTATTATTATTATTATTATTATTATCCTTTATTTATATGGCGCCACAAGGGTTCTGCAGCACCCAATTACAGAGTACATAAACAAATAATCAAACAGGAAAACAGCAACTTACAGTTGATGACAGTATAGGACAAGTACAGGATAAATAAACATAGTTACATCAGCAGATGACACTGGAATAAGTATCAGCTGGCAGAAGACTGCTGGATTTGGGGCAGATAAAGATTATTAAAGTAAGAAAGGATAAGCATATGAGGGAAGAGGGCCCTGCTCGTGAGAGCTTACATACTAAAGGGGAGGGGTAGACAGACAGGGGTGACACAGATGGGGTACATAGAGAGCGTAGAACAGAGGGTTAGGATGAGATTTGGCTGGGTTTGGTGAAGAAGTGGGTCTTGAGAGCCCGTTTGAAGTTTTGTAGAGAGGTGGAGAGTCTGAGGGGGAGAGGTAGGGAATTCCAGAGAAGTGGTGCAGCACGTGAAAAATCTTGGAGGTAGGAGTGGGAGGAAGTAATCCGTAGTGCAAGAGATCCGTCAGCCAGATGTTCCATCCATCTCCATGCTCACAACACACTTGTCTTACATGTGACCGTCCCGTTGCCTCCCTGTTACACCTATTCAGCAGCATGTGGAAAACTGGAAATACGGCTTAGATACGTACAACTCTGAGTCACCTGTAGCTGCTCAAAGTTGTGTATGCTTGGCTCCAACACGTGCACTGTTACAAAAAAAAAAGCATTGTGTGTATATATATATAGATATATATATATATATATATATATATATATAGTATGTGTTGAACAGCGGCACTCCACAGACGTTAGTAATAAAATAAAATGTCTTTATTACGGTCCATAATAAAGACATTTTATTTTATTACTAACGTCTGTGGAGTGCCGCTGTTCAACACATACTATTTGGGATCCAGCCATAGATCCACAGAGGGCACCACAGCAAGTATTCCAACATACCCACCTTGAGTGCCGAGTCAAACCGCTACATATAATATATATATATATATATATATATATATATATATATGGCATGAGAATGAGCTGGCACTCACAGAGACTTGTATTGAAACATGCAAACAACACAGCTGTGTTGTTTTCATGTTTCAATATAAGTCTCTGTGAGTGCCAGCTCATTCTCATGCCATATACTGATTCCAGAGGGCAGGGCACCGGAACAAATTGACGTTTTTATAAGCTTAGAGTGCCGGACTTCTCTACAATATATATATATATATATATATATATATATTAGAGATGAGCGGGTTCGGTTCTCCGAGATCCGAACCCTCCCGAACTTCACCTATTTTACATGGTTCCGAGGCAGCCTCGGATCTTCCCGCCTTGCTCGGTTAACCCGAACGCGGCTGAACGTCATCATCTCGCTGTCGGATTCTTGCGAGATTTGTATTCTATATAAAGAGCCGCGCGTCGCCGCCATTTTCACTCGTGCATTGGAGATTGAACAGAGAGGACGTGGCTACGTTCTCTGCCTGAAAAGCTCCATATCTGTGCTCAGTGTGCTGCAAATATATGTGCTCAGTGTGCTGCAAATATCTGTGCTCAGTGTGCTGCAAATATCTACGTTCTCTGCCTGAAAAGTTATATATCTATTAGAGATGAGCGGGTTCGGTTTCTCTGAAACCGAACCCGCACGAACTTCATGTTTTTTTCACGGGTCCGAGCAGACTCGGATCCTCCCGCCTTGCTCGGTTAACCCGAGCGCGCCCGAACGTCATCATGACGCTGTCGGATTCTCGCGAGACTCGGATTCTATATAAGGAGCCGCGCGTCGCCGCCATTTTCACACGTGCATTGAGATTGATAGGGAGAGGACGTGGCTGGCGTCCTCTCCATTAGAAATTAGATTAGAAGAGAGAGAGAGATTGTGCAGTCAGACAGAGTTTACCACAGTGACCAGTGCAGTTGTTGTTAGTTAACTTTTATTTATTTTAATATATCCGTTCTCTGCTATATCCGTTCTCTGCCTGAAAAAAAACGATACACAGCAGCAGCCAGTCACACAGTGTGACTCAGTCTGTGTGCACTCAGCTCAGCCCAGTGTGCTGCACATCAATGTATAAAAGGCAAAGCTTATAATAATTGTGGGGGAGACTGGGGAGCACTGCAGGTTGTTATAGCAGGAGCCCCCAGGAGTACATAATATTATATTAATTTAAAATTAAACAGTGCACACTTTTGCTGCAGGAGTGCCACTGCCAGTGTGACTAGTGGTGACCAGTGCCTGACCACCAGTATAGTAGTATATTGTTGTATGTATTGTATACTATCTCTTTATCAACCAGTCTATATTAGCAGCAGACACAGTACAGTGCGGTAGTTCACGGCTGTGGCTACCTCTGTGTCGGCAGTCGGAACTCGGCAGGCAGTCCGTCCATCCATAATTGTATTACAATATATACCACCTAACCGTGGTATTTTTTTTTCTTTCTTTATACCGTCGTCATAGTGTCATACTAGTTGTTACGAGTATACTACTATCTCTTTATCAACCAGTGTACAGTGCGGTAGTTCACGGCTGTGGCTACCTCTGTGTCGGCAGTCGGCAGGCAGTCCGTCCATCCATAATTGTATTATTATTATAATATATACCACCTAACCGTGGTTTTTTTTTCATTCTTTATACCGTCATAGTGTCATACTAGTTGTTACGAGTATACTACTATCTCTTTATCAACCAGTGTACAGTGCGGTAGTTCACGGCTGTGGCTACCTCTGTGTCGGCAGTCGGCAGGCAGTCCGTCCATCCATAATTGTATTATTATTATAATATATACCACCTAACCGTGGTTTTTTTTTCATTCTTTATACCGTCGTCATAGTGTCATACTAGTTGTTACGAGTATACTACTATCTCTTTATCAACCAGTGTACAGTGCGGTAGTTCACGGCTGTGGCTACCTCTGTGTCGGCAGTCGGCAGGCAGTCCGTCCATCCATAATTGTATTATTATTATAATATATACCACCTAACCGTGGTTTTTTTTTCATTCTTTATACCGTCGTCATAGTGTCATACTAGTTGTTACGAGTATACTACTATCTCTTTATCAACCAGTGTACAGTGCGGTAGTTCACGGCTGTGGCTACCTCTGTGTCGGCAGTCGGCAGGCAGTCCGTCCATCCATAATTGTATTATTATTATAATATATACCACCTAACCGTGGTTTTTTTTTCATTCTTTATACCGTCGTCATAGTGTCATACTAGTTGTTACGAGTATACTACTATCTCTTTATCAACCAGTGTACAGTGCGGTAGTTCACGGCTGTGGCTACCTCTGTGTCGGCAGTCGGCAGGCAGTCCGTCCATCCATAATTGTATTATTATTATAATATATACCACCTAACCGTGGTTTTTTTTTCATTCTTTATACCGTCGTCATAGTGTCATACTAGTTGTTACGAGTATACTACTATCTCTTTATCAACCAGTGTACAGTGCGGTAGTTCACGGCTGTGGCTACCTCTGTGTCGGCAGTCGGCAGGCAGTCCGTCCATCCATAATTGTATTATTATTATAATATATACCACCTAACCGTGGTTTTTTTTTCATTCTTTATACCGTCGTCATAGTGTCATACTAGTTGTTACGAGTATACTACTATCTCTTTATCAACCAGTGTACAGTGCGGTAGTTCACGGCTGTGGCTACCTCTGTGTCGGCAGTCGGCAGGCAGTCCGTCCATCCATAATTGTATTATTATTATAATATATACCACCTAACCGTGGTTTTTTTTTCATTCTTTATACCGTCGTCATAGTGTCATACTAGTTGTTACGAGTATACTACTATCTCTTTATCAACCAGTGTACAGTGCGGTAGTTCACGGCTGTGGCTACCTCTGTGTCGGCAGTCGGCAGGCAGTCCGTCCATCCATAATTGTATTATTATTATAATATATACCACCTAACCGTGGTTTTTTTTTCATTCTTTATACCGTCGTCATAGTGTCATACTAGTTGTTACGAGTATACTACTATCTCTTTATCAACCAGTGTACAGTGCGGTAGTTCACGGCTGTGGCTACCTCTGTGTCGGCAGTCGGCAGGCAGTCCGTCCATCCATAATTGTATTATTATTATAATATATACCACCTAACCGTGGTTTTTTTTTCATTCTTTATACCGTCGTCATAGTGTCATACTAGTTGTTACGAGTATACTACTATCTCTTTATCAACCAGTGTACAGTGCGGTAGTTCACGGCTGTGGCTACCTCTGTGTCGGCAGTCGGCAGGCAGTCCGTCCATCCATAATTGTATTATTATTATAATATATACCACCTAACCGTGGTTTTTTTTTCATTCTTTATACCGTCGTCATAGTGTCATACTAGTTGTTACGAGTATACTACTATCTCTTTATCAACCAGTGTACAGTGCGGTAGTTCACGGCTGTGGCTACCTCTGTGTCGGCAGTCGGCAGGCAGTCCGTCCATCCATAATTGTATTATTATTATAATATATACCACCTAACCGTGGTTTTTTTTTCATTCTTTATACCGTCGTCATAGTGTCATACTAGTTGTTACGAGTATACTACTATCTCTTTATCAACCAGTGTACAGTGCGGTAGTTCACGGCTGTGGCTACCTCTGTGTCGGCAGTCGGCAGGCAGTCCGTCCATCCATAATTGTATTATTATTATAATATATACCACCTAACCGTGGTTTTTTTTTCATTCTTTATACCGTCGTCATAGTGTCATACTAGTTGTTACGAGTATACTACTATCTCTTTATCAACCAGTGTACAGTGCGGTAGTTCACGGCTGTGGCTACCTCTGTGTCGGCAGTCGGCAGGTATCCAATACTAGTATCCAATCCATCCATCTCCATTGTTTACCTGAGGTGCCTTTTAGTTCTGCCTATAAAATATGGAGAACAAAAAAGTTGAGGTTCCAAAATTAGGGAAAGATCAAGATCCACTTCCACCTCGTGCTGAAGCTGCTGCCACTAGTCATGGCCGAGACGATGAAATGCCAGCAACGTCGTCTGCCAAGGCCGATGCCCAATGTCATAGTACAGAGCATGTCAAATCCAAAACACCAAATATCAGAAAAAAAAGGACTCCAAAACCTAAAATAAAATTGTCGGAGGAGAAGCGTAAACTTGCCAATATGCCATTTACCACACGGAGTGGCAAGGAACGGCTGAGGCCCTGGCCTATGTTCATGGCTAGTGGTTCAGCTTCACATGAGGATGGAAGCACTCAGCCTCTCGCTAGAAAACTGAAAAGACTCAAGCTGGCAAAAGCACCGCAAAGAACTGTGCGTTCTTCGAAATCCCAAATCCACAAGGAGAGTCCAATTGTGTCGGTTGCGATGCCTGACCTTCCCAACACTGGAGGTGAAGAGCATGCGCCTTCCACCATTTGCACGCCCCCTGCAAGTGCTGGAAGGAGCACCCGCAGTCCAGTTCCTGATAGTCAGATTGAAGATGTCAGTGTTGAAGTACACCAGGATGAGGAGGATATGGGTGTTGCTGGCGCTGGGGAGGAAATTGACCAGGAGGATTCTGATGGTGAGGTGGTTTGTTTAAGTCAGGCACCCGGGGAGACACCTGTTGTCCGTGGGAGGAATATGGCCGTTGACATGCCAGGTGAAAATACCAAAAAAATCAGCTCTTCGGTGTGGAGGTATTTCACCAGAAATGCGGACAACAGGTGTCAAGCCGTGTGTTCCCTTTGTCAAGCTGTAATAAGTAGGGGTAAGGACGTTAACCACCTCGGAACATCCTCCCTTATACGTCACCTGCAGCGCATTCATAATAAGTCAGTGACAAGTTCAAAAACTTTGGGTGACAGCGGAAGCAGTCCACTGACCAGTAAATCCCTTCCTCTTGTAACCAAGCTCACGCAAACCACCCCACCAACTCCCTCAGTGTCAATTTCCTCCTTCCCCAGGAATGCCAATAGTCCTGCAGGCCATGTCACTGGCAAGTCTGACGAGTCCTCTCCTGCCTGGGATTCCTCCGATGCATCCTTGCGTGTAACGCCTACTGCTGCTGGCGCTGCTGTTGTTGCCGCTGGGAGTCGATGGTCATCCCAGAGGGGAAGTCGTAAGCCCACTTGTACTACTTCCAGTAAGCAATTGACTGTTCAACAGTCCTTTGCGAGGAAGATGAAATATCACAGCAGTCATCCTACTGCAAAGCGGATAACTGAGGCCTTGGCATCCTGGGTGGTGAGAAACGTGGTTCCGGTATCCATCATTACTGCAGAGCCAACTAGAGACTTGTTGGAGGTACTGTGTCCCCGGTACCAAATACCATCTAGGTTCCATTTCTCTAGGCAGGCGATACCGAAAATGTACACAGACCTCAGAAAAAGAGTCACCAGTGTCCTAAAAAATGCAGCTGTACCCAATGTCCACTTAACCACGGACATGTGGACAAGTGGAGCAGGGCAGGGTCAGGACTATATGACTGTGACAGCCCACTGGGTAGATGTATGGACTCCCGCCGCAAGAACAGCAGCGGCGGCACCAGTAGCAGCATCTCGCAAACGCCAACTCTTTCCTAGGCAGGCTACGCTTTGTATCACCGCTTTCCAGAATACGCACACAGCTGAAAACCTCTTACGGCAACTGAGGAAGATCATCGCGGAATGGCTTACCCCAATTGGACTCTCCTGTGGATTTGTGGCATCGGACAACGCCAGCAATATTGTGTGTGCATTAAATCTGGGCCAATTCCAGCACGTCCCATGTTTTGCACATACCTTGAATTTGGTGGTGCAGAATTTTTTAAAAAACGACAGGGGCGTGCAAGAGATGCTGTCGGTGGCCAGAAGAATTGCGGGACACTTTCGGCGTACAGGCACCACGTACAGAAAACTGGAGCACCACCAAAAACTACTGAACCTGCCCTGCCATCATCTGAAGCAAGAAGTGGTAACGAGGTGGAATTCAACCCTCTATATGCTTCAGAGGTTGGAGGAGCAGCAAAAGGCCATTCAAGCCTATACAATTGAGCACGATATAGTAGGTGGAATGCACCTGTCTCAAGTGCAGTGGAGAATGATTTCAACGTTGTGCAAGGTTCTGATGCCCTTTGAACTTGCCACACGTGAAGTCAGTTCAGACACTGCCAGCCTGAGTCAGGTCATTCCCCTCATCAGGCTTTTGCAGAAGAAGCTGGAGGCATTGAAGAAGGAGCTAACACGGAGCGATTCCGCTAGGCATGTGGGACTTGTGGATGCAGCCCTTAATTCGCTTAACAAGGATTCACGGGTGGTCAATCTGTTGAAATCAGAGCACTACATTTTGGCCACCGTGCTCGATCCTAGATTTAAAGCCTACCTTGGATCTCTCTTTCCGGCAGACACAGGTCTGCTGGGGTTGAAAGACCTGCTGGTGACAAAATTGTCAAGTCAAGCGGAACGCGACCTGTCAACATCTCCTCCTTCACATTCTCCCGCAACTGGGGGTGCGAGGAAAAGGCTCAGAATTCCGAGCCCACCCGCTGGCGGTGATGCAGGGCAGTCTGGAGCGACTGCTGATGCTGACATCTGGTCCGGACTGAAGGACCTGACAACGATTACGGACATGTCGTCTACTGTCACTGCATATGATTCTCTCAACATTGATAGAATGGTGGAGGATTATATGAGTGACCGCATCCAAGTAGGCACGTCACACAGTCCGTACTTATACTGGCAGGAAAAAGAGGCAATTTGGAGGCCCTTGCACAAACTGGCTTTATTCTACCTAAGTTGCCCTCCCACAAGTGTGTACTCCGAAAGAGTGTTTAGTGCCGCCGCTCACCTTGTCAGCAATCGGCGTACGAGGTTACATCCAGAAAATGTGGAGAAGATGATGTTCATTAAAATGAATTATAATCAATTCCTCCGCGGAGACATTGACCAGCAGCAATTGCCTCCACAAAGTACACAGGGAGCTGAGATGGTGGATTCCAGTGGGGACGAATTGATAATCTGTGAGGAGGGGGATGTACACGGTGATATATCGGAGGGTGAAGATGAGGTGGACATCTTGCCTCTGTAGAGCCAGTTTGTGCAAGGAGAGATTAATTGCTTCTTTTTTGGGGGGGGTCCAAACCAACCCGTCATATCAGTCACAGTCGTGTGGCAGACCCTGTCACTGAAATGATGGGTTGGTTAAAGTGTGCATGTCCTGTTTTGTTTATACAACATAAGGGTGGGTGGGAGGGCCCAAGGATAATTCCATCTTGCACCTCTTTTTTCTTTTCTTTTTCTTTGCATCATGTGCTGATTGGGGAGGGTTTTTTGGAAGGGACATCCTGCGTGACACTGCAGTGCCACTCCTAGATGGGCCCGGTGTTTGTGTCGGCCACTAGGGTCGCTAATCTTACTCACACAGCTACCTCATTGCGCCTCTTTTTTTCTTTGCGTCATGTGCTGTTTGGGGAGGGTTTTTTGGAAGGGACATCCTGCGTGACACTGCAGTGCCACTCCTAGATGTGCCCGGTGTTTGTGTCGGCCACTAGGGTCGCTAATCTTACTCACACAGTCAGCTACCTCATTGCGCCTCTTTTTTTCTTTGCGTCATGTGCTGTTTGGGGAGGGTTTTTTGGAAGGGCCATCCTGCGTGACACTGCAGTGCCACTCCTAGATGGGCCCGGTGTTTGTGTCGGCCACTAGGGTCGCTTATCTTTCTCACACAGTCAGCTACCTCATTGCGCCTCTTTTTTTCTTTGCGTCATGTGCTGTTTGGGGAGGGTTTTTTGGAAGGGACATCCTGCGTGACACTGCAGTGCCACTCCTAGATGGGCCCGGTGTTTGTGTCGGCCACTAGGGTCGCTAATCTTACTCACACAGCTACCTCATTGCGCCTCTTTTTTTCTTTGCGTCATGTGCTGTTTGGGGAGGGTTTTTTGGAAGGGACATCCTGCGTGACACTGCAGTGCCACTCCTAGATGGGCCCGGTGTTTGTGTCGGCCACTAGGGTCGCTTATCTTACTCACACAGCGACCTCGGTGCAAATTTTAGGACTAAAAATAATATTGTGAGGTGTGATGTGTTCAGAATAGGCTGAAAATGAGTGTAAATTATGTTTTTTGAGGTTAATAATACTTTGGGATCAAAATTACCCCCAAATTCTATGATTTAAGCTGTTTTTTAGGGTTTTTTGAAAAAAACACCCGAATCCAAAACACACCCGAATCCGACAAAAATAATTCGGTGAGGTTTTGCCAAAACGCGTTCGAACCCAAAACACGGCCGCGGAACCGAACCCAAAACCAAAACACAAAACCCGAAAAATTTCAGGCGCTCATCTCTAATATCTATGCTCAGTGTGCTGCAAATATCTGTGCTCCGTGTGCTGCATTTTAGTGACCAACAGTATATAGTTGTACAGTACAGTAGGCCATTGCTGTATCTTGCAGCTCTGTGTCACTGCAAGTATCCATTCCATATCTGTGCTGCATTTTTGTGAGCAGTATATATAGTAGTACAGTGCAGCATTTTGGTGACCAACAGTATATAGTTGTACAGTACAGTAGGCCATTGCTATTGATATAATAATATTACTGGCATATAATTCCACACATTAAAAAATGGAGAACAAAAATGTGGAGGGTGAAATAGGGAAAGATCAAGATCCACTTCCACCTAGTGCTGAAGCTGCTGCTACTAGTCATGGCAGAGATGATTCAATGCCATCAACGTCGTCTGCCAAGGCCGATGCCCAATGTCATAGTAGAGAGCATGTAAAATCCAAAAAACGAAAGTTCAGTAAAATTACCCAAAAAAATCTAATTTAAAAGCATCTGAGGAGAAGCGTAAACTTGCCAATAGGCCATTTACGACACGGAGTGGCAAGGAAAGGCTGAGGCCCTGGCCTATTTTCATAACTAGTGGTTCAGCTTCACATGAGGATGGAAGCACTCATCCTTCTGCAAGAAAACTGAAAAGAGTTAAGATGGCAAAAGCACAGCAAAGAACTGTGCGTTCTTCTAAATCACAAATCCCCAAGGAGAGTCCAATTGTGTCGGTTGCGATGCCTGACCTTCCCAACACTGGACGGGAAGAGGTGGCTCCTTCCACCATTTGCACGCCCCCTGGAAGTGCTGGAAGGAGCACCCACAGTCCAGTTCCTGATAGTCAAATTGAAGATGTCACTGTTGAAGTACACCAGGATGAGGATATGGGTGTTGCTGGCGCTGAGGAGGAAATTGACAAGGAGGATTCTGATGGTGAGGTGGTTTGTTTAAGTCATGCACCCGGGGAGACACCTGTTGTCCGTGGGATGAATGTGGCCATTGACATGCCTGGTCAAATTACAAAAAAAATCACCTCTTCGGTGTGGAATTATTTGAACAGAAATGCAGACAACAGGTGTCAAGCCGTGTGTTGCCTTTGTCAAGCTGTAATAAGTAGGGGTAAGGACGTTAACAACCTAGGAACATCCTCCCTTATATGTCACCTGGAGCGCAATCATCAGAAGTCATTGACAAGTTCAAAAACTTTGGGTGACAGCGGAAGCAGTCCACTGACAACTAAATCCCTTCCTCTTGTACCCAAGCTCCTGCAAACCACACCACCAACTCTCTCAGTGTCAATTTCCTCCTTAGACAGGAACGCCAATAGTCCTGCAGGCCATGTCACTGGCAAGTCTGACGAGTCCTCTCCTGACTGGGATTCCTCCGATGGATCCTTGAGTGTAACGCCTACTGCTGCTGGCGCTGCTGTTGTTGCTGCTGGGAGTCGATCATCATCCCAGAGGGGAAGTTGGAAGACCACTTGTACTACTTCCAGTAAGCAATTGACTGTCCAACAGTCCTTTGCGAGGAAGATGAAATATAACAGCAGTCATCCTGTTGCAAAGCGGATAGCTCAGGCCTTGGCAGCTGTGTTGGTGTTAGACGTGCGTCCGGTATCCGGCGTTAGTTCACAGGGACTTCGAGAATTTCTTGAGGTAGTGTGTCTCCGGTACCAAATACCATCTAGGTTCCACTTCTCTAGGCAAGCAATACCGAGAATGTACACAGACGTCAGAAAAAGACTCACCAGTGTCCTAAAAAATGCAGTTGTACACAATGTCCACTTAACCACGGACATGTGGACAAGTGGAGCAGGGCAGACTCAGGACTATATGACTGTGACAGTCCACTGGGTAGATGTATTGCCTCCCGCAGCAACAGCAGCGGCGGCGGCACCAGTAGCAGCATCTCGCAAACGCCAACTCGTTCCTAGGCAGGCTACGCTTTGTATCACCGCTTTTCATAAGAGGCACACAGCTGAAAAACTCTTACGGAAACTGAGGAACATCATCACAGAATGGCTTACCCCAATTGGACTCTCCTGGGGATTTGTGACATCGGACAACGCCACCAATATTGTGCGTGCATTACATGTGGGCAAATTCCAGCACGTCCCATGTTTTGCACATACATTGAATTTGGTGGTGCAGGATTTTTAAAAAAACGACAGGGGCATGCAAGAGATGCTGTCGGTGGCCCGAAGAATTGCGGGCCACTTTTGTCATTCAGCCACCGCGTGCCGAAGACTGGAGCACCAGCAAACACTCCTGAACCTGCCCCGCCATCATCTGAAGCAAGAGGTGGTAACGAGGTGGAATTCAACCCTCTATATGCTTCAGAGGATGGAGGAGCAGCAAAAGGCCATTCAAGCCTATACATCTGCCTACGATATAGGCAAAGGAGGGGGAATGCACCTGATTCAAGTGCAGTGGAGAATGATTTCAACGTTGTGCAAGGTTCTGCAACCCTTTGAACTTGCCACACGTGAAGTCATTTCAGACACTGACAGCCTGATTCAGGTCATTCCCCTCATCAGGCTTTTGCAGAAGAAGCTGGAGAGTTTGAAGGAGGAGCTAAAATTTAGCGATTCCGCTAGGCATGTGGGACTTGTGGATGGAGCCCTTCATTCGCTTAACCAGGTGGTCAATCTGTTGAAATAAGAGCACTGCATTTTGGCTACCGTGCTCGATCCTAGGTTTAAAGCCTACGTTGTATCTCTCTTTCCGGCAGACACAAGTCTGCAGAGGTTCAAAGACCTGCTGCTGAGAAACTTGTCAAATCAAGCGGAACGTGACCTGTCAACAGCTCCTCCTTCACATTCTCCCGCAACTGGGGCTACGAGGAAAAGGCTAAGAATTCCGAGCCCACCCGCTGGCGGTGATGCAGGGCAGTCTGGAGCGAGTGCTGACATCTGGTCCGGACTGAAGGACCTGCCAACGATTACTGACATGTCGTCTACTGTCCCTGCATATGATTCTGTCACCATTGAAGGAATGGTGGAGGATTATATGAGTGACAGCATCCAAGTAGGCACGTCAGACAGTCCGTACGTATACTGGCAGGAAAAAGAGGCAATTTAGAGGCCCTTGCACAAACTGACTTTATTTGACCTAAGTTGTCCCCCCTCCAGTGTGTACTCCGAAAGAGTGTTTAGTGCAGCCGGTCACCTTGTCAGCGATCGGCGTACAAGGTTACTTCCACAAAATGTGGAGAAGATGATGTTCATCAAAATGAATTATAATCAATTCCTCCGTGGAGACATTCACCATCAATTGCCTCCATAAAGTACACAGGGACCTGAGATGGTGGATTCCAGTGGGGACGAATTAATACTCTGTGAGGAGGGGGATGTACACAGTGAAAAGGGTGAGGAATCGGAGGATGATGATGAGGTGGACATCTTGCCTCTGTAGAGCCAGTTTGAGCAAGGAGAGATTGATTGCTTCTTTTTTTACTGGGGGCCCAAACAAACCAGTCATTTCAGCCACTGTCGTGTGGCAGACCCTGTGGCTGAAATGATGGGTTTGTTAAAGTGTGCATGTCCTGTTTATACAACATAAGGGTGGGTGGGAGGGCCCAAGACAATTCCATCTTGCACCTCTTTTTTTATTTTTATTTATCTTAGCATCATGTGATGTTTTGGGCCAATTTTTTTAAGTGCCATCCTGTCTGACACTGCAGTGCTACTCCAAGATGGGCCAGGTGTTTGTGCCGCCCACTTGGGTCGCTTAGCTTAGTCATCCAGCGACCTCGGTGCAAATTTTAGGACTAAAAATAATATTGTGAGGTTTGAGATGTTCAGAATAGACTGGAAATGAATGTAAATTATGGTTATTGAGGTTAATAATACTATAGGATCAAAATTACCCCCAAATTCTATGATTTAAGCTGTTTTTGAGGGGTTTTTGAGAAAAAAACACCCAAATCCAAAACACACCCAAATCCGACAAAAAAATTTCAGGGAGGTTTTGCCAAAACGTGTCCGAATCCAAAACACGGCCGTGGAACTGAATCCAAAACCAAAACACAAAGGGGGTAATTCTGAGTTGATCGCAGCAGCAAGTTTGTTAGCAATTGGCAGGGCCGGTGCAAGGTTTCTTGTCACCCTAGGCAAAACTTCTGCCTAGTGGCCCTCAACACCATCAATTACCACTTTCCCAGTCAGTAAGGTGAAAGCGCAGAGGCGGTGTCTTATACGTTTCCCAGCCGTCTGACTGCATTGAGTATGACAAGATGTATCACTCAAAGACATCCTAAATTATTTGATGGGTACACTCAGTGGCACCCCCTTCCCAGATCCTGGCACCCTACCCAGCAGCCTATCTCTTTCTATTTCATTCTGTCTCTCATACATACATCCATACACTGCCTCTCTCATGCATACATACATCCAAACACTGTCTCTCTCATACTTACATACATACATTGCCCCTTTCATACATATACTGTATATCCATACTCTGCCTCTCTCATACATACATACATACATACATACATACACTTCCCCTTTCATACATATATACATCCGTAATCTGCCTCTCATACATCCATCCATCCATACACTGCCTCTCTCATACATACATACATACATACATACATACACTGCCTATCTCATACTGTATATACATCCATGCACTGCCCCTGTCATACATACATACATACATGCATGCATGCATACATACATACATACATACATACTGTACATACACTGCCTCTCTCATACATACATACATACATACATACATACACTGCCTCTCTCATACATACATACATACATACATCCATACATACACTGCCCCTTTCATACATATATACATCTATACACTGCCCCTTTCATACATAGATACAGCCATACACTGCCCCTTTCATACATAGATACAGCCATACACTGATGCTTTCATACATAGATACAGCCATACACTGATGCTTTCATACATACATACATACATACAGTATATATATCCATACACTGCCTCGCTCATACGTACAGACATACATCAATACACTGCCTCCATACATACATACATACATACATACATACAGCCATACACTGCCTTCATACATACATACATACACTGCCTCCGTACGTACATATATACATCCATCCATACATACATACACACACTGCCTCCATACATACATACATCCATACACTGCCTCCGTACATGCGTACATATACACATCCATACATACATCCATACACTGCCTCCATACATACATACATACATACATACATCCAAATACTGCCTCCGTACATGCTTACATGTACACATCCATACACTGCCTCCGTACATGCGTACATATACACATCCATACACTGACTCCGTACATACGTACATATACACATCCATACACTGCCTCCACACATGCGTACATATACACATCCATACACTGCCTCCGTACATACGTACATATATACATACATCCATACATACATACACTGCCTCCATACATACATGCACTGCCTCCATACATACGTACATACATACATACATACATACGCTGCTTCCGTACATGCGTACATATACACATCCGTACACTGCCTCCGTACATACGTACATATATACATACATACATACATACACACACAGCCTCCATACATACATACACTGCCTCCATACATACGTACATACATACATACACTGCCTCCGTACATGCGTACATATACACATCCATACACTGCCTCCGTACATATACACATCCATACACTGCCTCCGTACATCCGTACATATACACATCCATACATACATCCATACACTGCCTCCGTACATATACACATCCATACATACATACATACACTGCCTCCGTACATGCGCACATATATACATCCATACACTGCCTCCGTACATACGTACATATGCACATCCATACATACATCCATACACTGCCTCCGTACATACGTACATATACACATCAATACATACATCCACACACTGCCTCCGTACATACGTACATATACACATCCATACATACATACACTGCCTCCGTACATGCGTACATATATACATCCATACACTGCCTCCGTACATACATCCATACACTGCCTCCGTTCATACGTACATATATACATCCATACACTGCCTCCGTACATATGTACATATATACATCCATACACTGCGTACGTACGTACACATACATACACTGCCTCCGTACATGTACACATCCATCCATACACCGCCTCCATACATACATACGCACATATATACATCCATACACTGCCTACATACATACAGCTACACTCTGCCTATATATATATATATATATAAAATATATATATCTCCATCCACACATACACTTCCTCCATATATACATACATCCATATTTACACTGTTTCCATACATAAATCCAACCCCTCTCTTCCCCCATCCAGGGCGGCAGACTTTGGTCATTACCTCTTCCCCGGGGTGTGACTCCAGGCAGGGTCAGCTGTATCAAAGGGGTGGCTGCATTTTACCGCTGGCAAGGAAGTAGTGGAGGGATTACTTCTCCCCGCTGCTGTCATCTCCCGGCTCATGACGTCCGGGTTAACATTGCTTGGCTGCTGCTTCTGGCGGGGAGGCACTGCTCACGTTGCTGCTGCTGGCGGGCGGCTGTGATGGTTGAGGGGCGGGCGGCTGCTGCCTCTAATTAGTAGCCGGCACTTATCCTCAATCCTCCCGCCCCTCTACGACCCGCAGAAACACAAAAACAAAACTGGTGCTGTGGGTTGCGGGGAAGGGGGACAGTGGCGGACGCTCATTGCTCATGTTGTGCTGCTGACTAAGTGCCGCCCTCCAGCGGCCGGCGCTCCTAGGCAGCTGCCTAAAGCTGCCTAATGGTAGCGCCGGCCCTGGCAATTGGGCAAAACCATCTGCACTGAAGGGGGGGGGGGAGATATAACATTTGCAGAGAGAGTTAGATTTGGGTAGGTTATTTTGTTTCTGTGCAGGGTAAATACTGGCTGCTTTATTCTTACACTGCAATTTAGATTTCAGTTTTAATATACCCCACCCAAATCTAACTCTCTCTGCACATGTTATATCTGTCCCCCCTGCAGTGCACATGGTTTTGCCCAATTGCTAACAAAATTGCTGCTGCGATCAACTCAGAATTAGGCCCAAAACCCGAAAAATTTCCGGTGCACATCTCTAACATATATATATATATATATATATATATAGGAAAACAGAAAGGCGGCCTGACGACGGGGCTGCGTCCCCGAAACGTTGATGTTTCTACTGACAATAAAGTCACTGCATTTTACTTTCTAAGTAACGCTCTGTGTGCCGCCTTTCTGTTTTCCTGTACTACTGGGCTGCAACCCTTGGGAAGGCACCGTGAGCAAGATATTCAGCATCAAGGGACTGCGAGTGGCGGGTCATACTGCTACTATATATATATATATATATATATATGTGTAAAAACAGGGATTAATACTGCGCCACATGTGATAAAAAAACAGATGTGTAATAAAACAGGCTACCCTAAATGATACTTCCCAGTGCTAATAATGGGGCGTCAGCTTAGTCCCTCAATAAACCAGGGGTGGTAAACCCTGAGATGAATTATGTGAGATATGGGGGGAGAGGGACATATAGCGACCGCTGTATCAATAAATATTTTCAGGCCTCCACAATAATAAAATCTAATTTAATAATGAACACAAAGATGCATAAAAACATACATAAAAATGGGACAACAATAAATACACAGCTGGACTAAAAGCACTAAATGAATTAAGAACTACAGTAAAAGTATTTAAAATCAAATTTTCCTTATCTTTGGAGTGAGGTAGGTACAGGTCACCCAACGCGTTTCGTCTGATGAGACTTCTTCAAGGGGTAAGGACAGAATGAGTGTGGCACGGCTATTTATAGCCATACTATTCAGTGGGAGGGGTGTGACACCATAGAAGGTCATATGACCTAATTAACTGTAAATCACTTAGAGAGCATCAACATTATAGTCAGAACATTGCCAGGTTCCCTGGGACTAGGAGCACATAGCAGTAGAGCAAAACGAATAGGCTACAAGTCATTCAAGAGCTTAAACATAATGAAAAAGACGATTTTCGGTGACTTCCGCCACACTTCCGGGTGCGGCGGATGCGACATGTCACTTCCACCCCACTTCCGGTCTCAATTGCGCATGCGCCCGCGGCGTTTTTCACCACTTTAGACAGCACAAGAGACTCATAGAGGGGATGTGCAATTTGTCCATATAGCAGTGGCCATGTTTGAATGGATTATATCAGTATCTTCCATGTTGCGGCGGCCATTTTCTTGGAGTCCATAATAGTCAATATACAAGTACTCCAGAAATCCACATAGGAGAAAACAGACAAATAAATGTATCAGCGGCATATCATTAATTATGAACCTCTCATCCTCTTAATTAGAGTACAGGTTGAGTCTCCCTTATCCAAAATGCTTGGGACCAGAGGTATTTTGGATATGGGATTTTTCCATATTTTGGAATAATTGCATACCATAATGAGATCATGGTGATGGGACCTAAATCTAAGCACAGAATGCATTTATGTTACATATACACGATATACACACATCCTGAAGGTCATTTTAGCCAATATTTTTTATAACTTTGTGCATTAAACAAAGTGTGTGTACATAAACACAATTAATTTATGTTTCATATACACCTTATACACACAGCCTGAAGGTCATTTAATACAATATTTTTAATAACTTTGTGTATTAAACAAAGTTTGTGTACATTGAGCCATCAGAAAACAAAGTTTTCACTATCTCAGTCTCACACAAAAAAGTCCGTATTTCGGAATAATCCGTATTTCGGAATATTTGGATATGGGATACTCAACCTGTATAGGGCCAATAGTAAACCAGCCCATTAGTGGATAATGCAGATAGTAATCAACAAAGGTATATGGTTACAAGGTATATGTATTAAAATATATTTCAGTATATTTCATAAAAGTGGGATATACATTAGTAATCGAATGTCCCAATGATGAACAAATGTTATTTAGGATATTCATATTAGAGATGAGCGCCTGAAATTTTTCGGGTTTTGTGTTTTGGTTTTGGGTTCGGTTCCGCGGCCGTGTTTTGGGTTCGACCGCGTTTTGGCAAAACCTCACCGAATTTTTTTTGTCGGATTCGGGTGTGTTTTGGATTCGGGTGTTTTTTTCAAAAAACCCTAAAAAACAGCTTAAATCATAGAATTTGGGGGTAATTTTGATCCCAAAGTATTATTAACCTCAAAAAACATAATTTACACTCATTTTCAGCCTATTCTGAACACATCACACCTCACAATATTATTTTTAGTCCTAAAATTTGCACCGAGGTCGCTGTGTGAGTAAGATAAGCGACCCTAGTGGCCGACACAAACACCGGGCCCATCTAGGAGTGGCACTGCAGTGTCACGCAGGATGTCCCTTCCAAAAAACCCTCCCCAAACAGCACATGACGCAAAGAAAAAAAGAGGCGCAATGAGGTAGCTGACTGTGTGAGAAAGATAAGCGACCCTAGTGGCCGACACAAACACCGGGCCCATCTAGGAGTGGCACTGCAGTGTCACGCAGGATGTCCCTTCCAAAAAACCCTCCCCAATCAGCACATGATGCAAAGAAAAAGAAAAGAAAAAAGAGGTGCAAGATGGAATTATCCTTGGGCCCTCCCACCCACCCTTATGTTGTATAAACAAAACAGGACATGCACACTTTAACCAACCCATCATTTCAGTGACAGGGTCTGCCACACGACTGTGACTGATATGACGGGTTGGTTTGGACCCCCCCCAAAAAAGAAGCAATTAATCTCTCCTTGCACAAACTGGCTCTACAGAGGCAAGATGTCCACCTCATCTTCACCCTCCGATATATCACCGTGTACATCCCCCTCCTCACAGATTATCAATTCGTCCCCACTGGAATCCACCATCTCAGCTCCCTGTGTACTTTGTGGAGGCAATTGCTGCTGGTCAATGTCTCCGCGGAGGAATTGATTATAATTCATTTTAATGAACATCATCTTCTCCACATTTTCTGGATGTAACCTCGTACGCCGATTGCTGACAAGGTGAGCGGCGGCACTAAACACTCTTTCGGAGTACACACTTGTGGGAGGGCAACTTAGGTAGAATAAAGCCAGTTTGTGCAAGGGCCTCCAAATTGCCTCTTTTTCCTGCCAGTATAAGTACGGACTGTGTGACGTGCCTACTTGGATGCGGTCACTCATATAATCCTCCACCATTCTATCAATGTTGAGAGAATCATATGCAGTGACAGTAGACGACATGTCCGTAATCGTTGTCAGGTCCTTCAGTCCGGACCAGATGTCAGCATCAGCAGTCGCTCCAGACTGCCCTGCATCACCGCCAGCGGGTGGGCTCGGAATTCTGAGCCTTTTCCTCGCACCCCCAGTTGCGGGAGAATGTGAAGGAGGAGATGTTGACAGGTCGCGTTCCGCTTGACTTGACAATTTTGTCACCAGCAGGTCTTTCAACCCCAGCAGACCTGTGTCTGCCGGAAAGAGAGATCCAAGGTAGGCTTTAAATCTAGGATCGAGCACGGTGGCCAAAATGTAGTGCTCTGATTTCAACAGATTGACCACCCGTGAATCCTTGTTAAGCGAATTAAGGGCTGCATCCACAAGTCCCACATGCCTAGCGGAATCGCTCCGTGTTAGCTCCTTCTTCAATGCCTCCAGCTTCTTCTGCAAAAGCCTGATGAGGGGAATGACCTGACTCAGGCTGGCAGTGTCTGAACTGACTTCACGTGTGGCAAGTTCAAAGGGCATCAGAACCTTGCACAACGTTGAAATCATTCTCCACTGCACTTGAGACAGGTGCATTCCATCTCCTATATCGTGCTCAATTGTATAGGCTTGAATGGCCTTTTGCTGCTCCTCCAACCTCTGAAGCATATAGAGGGTTGAATTCCACCTCGTTACCACTTCTTGCTTCAGATGATGGCAGGGCAGGTTCAGTAGTTTTTGGTGGTGCTCCAGTCTTCTGTACGTGGTGCCTGTACGCCGAAAGTGTCCCGCAATTTTTCTGGCCACCGACAGCATCTCTTGCACGCCCCTGTCGTTTTTTAAAAAATTCTGCACCACCAAATTCAAGGTATGTGCAAAACATGGGACGTGCTGGAATTTGCCCATATTTAATGCACACACAATATTGCTGGCGTTGTCCGATGCCACAAATCCACAGGAGAGTCCAATTGGGGTAAGCCATTCCGCGATGATCTTCCTCAGTTGCCGTAAGAGGTTTTCAGCTGTGTGCGTATTCTGGAAAGCGGTGATACAAAGCGTAGCCTGCCTAGGAAAGAGTTGGCGTTTGCGAGATGCTGCTACTGGTGCCGCCGCTGCTGTTCTTGCGGCGGGAGTCCATACATCTACCCAGTGGGCTGTCACAGTCATATAGTCCTGACCCTGCCCTGCTCCACTTGTCCACATGTCCGTGGTTAAGTGGACATTGGGTACAACTGCATTTTTTAGGACACTGGTGAGTCTTTTTCTGACGTCCGTGTACATTCTCGGTATCGCCTGCCTAGAGAAGTGGAACCTAGATGGTATTTGGTAACGGGGGCACACTGCCTCAATAAATTGTCTAGTTCCCTGTGAACTAACGGCGGATACCGGACGCACGTCTAACACCAACATAGTTGTCAAGGACTCAGTTATCCGCTTTGCAGTAGGATGACTGCTGTGATATTTCATCTTCCTCGCAAAGGACTGTTGAACAGTCAATTGCTTACTGGAAGTAGTACAAGTGGGCTTACGACTTCCCCTCTGGGATGACCATCGACTCCCAGCGGCAACAACAGCAGCGCCAGCAGCAGTAGGCGTTACACGCAAGGATGCATCGGAGGAATCACAGGCAGGAGAGGACTCGTCAGACTTGCCAGTGACATGGCCTGCAGGACTATTGGCATTCCTGGGGAAGGAGGAAATTGACACTGAGGGAGTTGGTGGGGTGGTTTGCGTGAGCTTGGTTACAAGAGGAAGGGATTTACTGGTCAGTGGACTGCTTCCGCTGTCACCCAAAGTTTTTGAACTTGTCACTGACTTATTATGAATGCGCTGCAGGTGACGTATAAGGGAGGATGTTCCGAGGTGGTTAACGTCCTTACCCCTACTTATTACAGCTTGACAAAGGGAACACACGGCTTGACACCTGTTGTCCGCATTTCTGGTGAAATACCTCCACACCGAAGAGCTGATTTTTTTGGTATTTTCACCTGGCATGTCAACGGCCATATTCCTCCCACGGACAACAGGTGTCTCCCCGGGTGCCTGACTTAAACAAACCACCTCACCATCAGAATCCTCCTGGTCAATTTCCTCCCCAGCGCCAGCAACACCCATATCCTCCTCATCCTGGTGTACTTCAACACTGACATCTTCAATCTGACTATCAGGAACTGGACTGCGGGTGCTCCTTCCAGCACTTGCAGGGGGCATGCAAATAGTGGAAGGCGCATGCTCTTCACGTCCAGTGTTGGGAAGGTCAGGCATCGCAAACGACACAATTGGACTCTCCTTGTGGATTTGGGATTTCAAAGAACGCACAGTTCTTTGCGGTGCTTTTGCCAGCTTGAGTCTTTTCAGTTTTCTAGCGAGAGGCTGAGTGCTTCCATCCTCATGTGAAGCTGAACCACTAGCCATGAACATAGGCCAGGGCCTCAGCCGTTCCTTGCCACTCCGTGTGGTAAATGGCATATTGGCAAGTTTACGCTTCTCCTCCGACAATTTTATTTTAGGTTTTGGAGTCCTTTTTTTTCTGATATTTGGTGTTTTGGATTTGACATGCTCTGTACTATGACATTGGGCATCGGCCTTGGCAGACGACGTTGCTGGCATTTCATCGTCTCGGCCATGACTAGTGGCAGCAGCTTCAGCACGAGGTGGAAGTGGATCTTGATCTTTCCCTAATTTTGGAACCTCAACTTTTTTGTTCTCCATATTTTATAGGCAGAACTAAAAGGCACCTCAGGTAAACAATGGAGATGGATGGATTGGATACTAGTATACAATTATGGACGGACTGCCACGGTTAGGTGGTATAAAAAAACCACGGTTAGGTGGTATATATTATAATAATAATACAATTATGGATGGACGGACTGCCTGCCGACTGCCGACACAGAGGTAGCCACAGCCGTGAACTACCGCACTGTACACTGGTTGATAAAGAGATAGTAGTATACTCGTAACAACTAGTATGACACTATGACGACGGTATAAAGAATGAAAAAAAAACCACGGTTAGGTGGTATATATTATAATAATAATACAATTATGGATGGACGGACTGCCTGCCGACTGCCGACACAGAGGTAGCCACAGCCGTGAACTACCGCACTGTACACTGGTTGATAAAGAGATAGTAGTATACTCGTAACAACTAGTATGACACTATGACGACGGTATAAAGAAAGAAAAAAAAATACCACAGTTAGGTGGTATATATTATAATAATAATACAATTATGGATGGACGGACTGCCTGCCGACTGCCGACACAGAGGTAGCCACAGCCGTGAACTACCGCACTGTACACTGGTTGATAAAGAGATAGTAGTATACTCATAACAACTAGTATGACACTATGACGACGGTATAAAGAATGAAAAAAAAAACCACGGTTAGGTGGTATATATTATAATAATAATACAATTATGGATGGACGGACTGCCTGCCGACTGCCGACACAGAGGTAGCCACAGCCGTGAACTACCGCACTGTACACTGGTTGATAAAGAGATAGTAGTATACTCGTAACAACTAGTATGACACTATGACGACGGTATAAAGAATGAAAAAAAAACCACGGTTAGGTGGTATATATTATAATAATAATACAATTATGGATGGACGGACTGCCTGCCGACTGCCGACACAGAGGTAGCCACAGCCGTGAACTACCGCACTGTACACTGGTTGATAAAGAGATAGTAGTATACTCGTAACAACTAGTATGACACTATGACGGTATAAAGAATGAAAAAAAAACCACGGTTAGGTGGTATATATTATAATAATAATACAATTATGGATGGACGGACTGCCTGCCGACTGCCGACACAGAGGTAGCCACAGCCGTGAACTACCGCACTGTACACTGGTTGATAAAGAGATAGTAGTATACTCGTAACAACTAGTATGACACTATGACGACGGTATAAAGAAAGAAAAAAAAATACCACGGTTAGGTGGTATATATTGTAATACAATTATGGATGGACGGACTGCCTGCCGAGTTCCGACTGCCGACACAGAGGTAGCCACAGCCGTGAACTACCGCACTGTACTGTGTCTGCTGCTAATATAGACTGGTTGATAAAGAGATAGTATACAATACATACAACAATATACTACTATACTGGTGGTCAGGCACTGGTCACCACTAGTCACACTGGCAGTGGCACTCCTGCAGCAAAAGTGTGCACTGTTTAATTTTAAATTAATATAATATTATGTACTCCTGGGGGCTCCTGCTATAACAACCTGCAGTGCTCCCCAGTCTCCCCCACAATTATTATAAGCTTTGCCTTTTATACATTGATGTGCAGCACACTGGGCTGAGCTGAGTGCACACAGACTGAGTCACACTGTGTGACTGGCTGCTGCTGTGTATCGTTTTTTTTCAGGCAGAGAACGGATATAGCAGAGAACGGATATATTATATTAAAATAAATAAAAGTTAACTAACAACAACTGCACTGGTCACTGTGGTAAACTCTGTCTGACTCTGCACAATCTCTCTCTCTCTTCTAATCTAATTTCTAATGGAGAGGACGCCAGCCACGTCCTCTCCCTGTCAATCTCAATGCACGTGTGAAAATGGCGGCGACGCGCGGCTCCTTATATAGAATCCGAGTCTCGCGAGAATCCGACAGCGTCATGATGACGTTCGGGCGCGCTCGGGTTAACCGAGCAAGGCGGGAGGATCCGAGTCTGCTCGGACCCGTAAAAAAAACATGAAGTTCGTGCGGGTTCGGTTTCAGAGAAACCGAACCCGCTCATCTCTAATTCATATACCTATTAAATTTAATGGAACAAGTAAACGAACATGCGGAATGACAGTGCGTGAATGTGAGACAGTCCGTATTGCTATTAATAGTGCATATTACTATAAAATAAATAATTGCGAGTGGACAAACTATTAGTGTAATTGTTGACGATGCTAATTGTAGATAAATGACGGCTCAGAGTACATTACCTTCCTTAGGCCTCTATTAATATCCGTTCCATACAGTACCTGATCTTCACAGGTGGTCCCCCTCACTGGTACTGATCAGGCCCACGCTGCTTGGCTTCCAAGATCGGATGTATTTGGGCATTTCCAGCGAGGTTTGACTGTACCGACGTTGTGCCTTAATATGTAATTGCTCCACACCGTGTTAATAATCTATATTTATACAATCTTAATTGTGAAATCTTACGTGAATGTATATGTAGTGAATTAATATTTCTGCAGTGAGACGAGTGGAGTAATGGGAGGTGTGGCGGGGGGGAGGTGGGGGGGGGGGGAAAGAGGAGGGCAATTACGTGAGGGATGGTGGTGTGAAGGAGGGGGGGTTTGGGGGGGGGGGTTGGGGTTAATGCAGATGGGGATTAGTGCACAGAGGAGAGAGACGAATCAAGAATAAATTACCGTATATTATAAAAAGGGGGCAATCTCGTAATTATCATTGAATCCTTTTGGTTGGAGTGTCTGTAGTTCGAATATCCAGAACATCTCTCGACGTGAGAGTTTATTGGCAAGATCTCCTCCTCTGTCTACTAACTTCACCAGTTCGATGGATTTAAAAGTCAGGGCTTCTGGGTTGGAATTATGTGCAGAAATTAAGTGTTTGGAGACCGCATGACTCTCCACCTTATTCTTAATATTTCTCACGTGCTCTTGTATCCTTAACTTCAGGGGTCTTTTCGTCTTTCCTATGTACTGTTTACTGCATTCGCATTCCAAAAGGTATATGACGATTGGGTGTTGCAATTCATATAGTCTTTAATTTTGTGGTCATTTTTCTTTTCACTGTCCGTGAATGTTTTTCTGTTAGGGTGTAGATATCTGCATACGTTGCACCATCCACATTTATAGGAGCCAACACATTTAGGCCATGTGTGGTCATTCTCTTTATTTGTCTTCAGCATACTAGGGGCTAGTAGATCCTTCAAGTTGCGTGATTTTTTGAAGACTATTTCGGGATGAGGAGGGAGGATTTCTTTAAGAATGGGGTCCATAAGCAATATTCTCCAATGGTTCCTAAATGATTCTCGGATATATTTCTCATGTTGGTTAAAGGTAGTTATAAATGCTGTGGAGGCTTTAGTTTTCTCTCTTGTTTTATATTCCAATAACCTTGATCTTTCAACCTCATTGGTTCTGCTAATGGCTTTTTCCAATATGGTATCTGGGTATTCTTTCTTTTTGAATCTATCCCGATACATCTCCATCTGTTCCTGGCAGTCCTCTGGTTTACTGCAGTTTCTTTTAATTCAGCTGAACTGGGACAATGGGATGTTGTTCTTCCAGCTTCTAAGATGGCCACTCTTGTAATGAAGATAACTATTAATATCAACATGTTTGATAAAGTTTTTGGTGGTAATTTTTCCATTTTCTCCTGTGAGAACCAGATCCAAGAATTCTATGTGTGTCTTATTTGTATTGGATGTAAAAGTGAGATTCAATGGATTGGTGCTGATATGTTTAAAAAATTGGTTAAAATGTTCCAAATTTCCATCCCAGATTAATAAAATATCATCTATGTACCTTCGATAAAAAAATATATTTTGTTAAAATCGTGATGGTCATATATAAAAGCTTTCTCCCAACATCCCAGAAAAAAGATTCGTGAAACTGGGCGCGAAAATTGTGCCCATCGCTGTACCACACCGTTGGAGATAAAATTGGTCTAAAAATTTAAAATAATTGTGACGAAGAATAAAAAACAAGATGTCGCAATTAAAATCCTTGTGGCTATCTGTCAGTCCTGTGTCATTGTCCAAAAACTCCTTACAGGCTGCCACTCCCTTCGCATGTTCAATACATGTGTAGAGTGATTGAACATCTATCGTGACCCACATGTATGAGTCCTTCCACTCAATATCTTTTAGAAGGTTCAGTACTGACGTTGTATCTTTGAGGTATGAAGGGAGATCCTTCACATAGGATTTTAAAAAGACATCAGCGTATTCTGATAAATGAGAGGTGAGTGAGTCTATACCCGCAACAATTGGTCTTCCGGGCGGGTTATCCAAGCTTTTGTGTATTTTTGGTAAAAAGTAGAAAATGGGGGTAGTGGGGTCTGGTCTCATTAAGAATTGGTACTCCTCTTTCGTAATAATCTCTGTTCTTAGTCCATGTAGTAGGAGTGTCCTCAATTCTTCAATAAATTCATCCTTCGGGTCTCCTGTTAGTTTGGAATATGATTGTTCGTCTGACAGTAATCTCTCGGAAGTGGGGCGGAAGTGACGTGTCGCGTCCGCCGCACCCGGAAGTGTGGCGGAAGTCACCGAAAATCGTCTTTTTCATTATGTTTAAGCTCTTGAATGACTTGTAGCCTATTCGTTTTGCTCTACTGCTATGTGCTCCTAGTCCCAGGGAACCTGGCAATGTTCTGACTATAATGTTGATGCTCTCTAAGTGATTTACAGTTAATTAGGTCATATGACCTTCTATGGTGTCACACCCCTCCCACTGAATAGTATGGCTATAAATAGCCGTGCCACACTCATTCTGTCCCTACCCCTTGAAGAAGTCTCATCAGACGAAACGCGTTGGGTGACCTGTACCTACCTCACTCCAAAGATAAGGAAAATTTGATTTTAAATACTTTTACTGTAGTTCTTAATTCATTTAGTGCTTTTAGTCCAGCTGTGTATTTATTGTTGTCCCATTTTTTATGTATGTTTTTATGCATCTTTGTGTTCATTATTAAATTAGATTTTATTATTGTGGACGCCTGAAAATATTTATTGATACAGCGGTCGCTATATGTCCCTCTCCCCCCATATCTCATATATATATATATATATATATATATATATTTATTTTGTGACAAGAACACTGGGATAGTGTTTGAGGGCAGCTATGTTTGTCCCAGGTTCTTGTCTTACATGTATTAGAAAAAATGAAAACTTCTGGGAATATGTTTTGTTTTGTTTGAACCTTTTCAGTTTGTTGGAAAAGCTGGGTAAGGTCCCTGAAAGAGAGATGGGACAAGTTCCAGACATTGGGCCCAGTTCGGGTCTTTGGCCTCACAGAAGGCTAATCAGGCTTTCAGCTGTGTAAGAGTGTTATAGAGCTGCTGGCCTGATTAGGGTGTGCAGACTGCCTGGGAAGACTGCAGGATCTCTGTGTGAGAGACACGCTTCCTGATACAAGTGAGCTATACAGGGTACTGGAGAACTCTGTGTTTTTTGTTTAGTGATAGTTAGGAACATCTTGTGTTTAGTTAGTGCCGGACAGGCAAGGTATTTTCTTTTGCTGTTTGTTTTATTTTCTGTCTAATAAACAACTGGCTGGGGCCAGTTGTACCGGAAACTGGACTTGTGTGGTTCCTCAGCTGCTGCAGGCTGCCATTTATCCCAGGAAATGGCACCTTGTACCCTTACAGCGTTACAACTTATATACATATATATATGGAACAGTTCCAATACGCTATTCTATCTTGTATAGACACACATTATTATATTGTGTACAAATGTGTAAAAATAGTAGTAATTGCAAAGGCTGCATTGCACTAACACTGGGCCTGATTCAGATCTCGCTGCTCCTGCTGTTGCAGTCGCATAGTACCGATGTTTGGTACTTTGTGCATGTGCAGTACGGATTCTGCATCAGCGGAAGCAGAAAGGCTGCAGACGTCAAGTGATTAAAAGTCTGCAGCTATCTGGGAGCAGGGAGGGGGCGGCGATGGTCTCTATTTCCCAAAATGGAGGAATGTCGCCAGCATTTTTTGGGAGTGTTGAGGCCAGGATCTCCGTCTTCAGACGGAGATTTCCTAGCCTCTTGGAAGGAGCTGCAGCAGTCGGCTTCTGTGACCCTATTAAGGGCCGTAGACAGCCTGCTCAGGCCCGGAACTGCAGGGGGAGGGGTCTAATAACTGATCTGTGACCATGCCCCCTTTAAAAATAAATATGAGAAACCTATTGTCTATGTGCTGCAGAGTGGCACTGATCTACATGGGGGGCATCATGTGTCCCTCAGCCAGGAACAGATCCAGGGGGACATGATTGCTAACCTCCCTTGCAGGCAGATGAGACTGATGCACTCAGTATCAGCAGCCTCCCTGGACCCACTGGGAAGAGAGCCTGCAGGCTGACAGGTAAGAAGGAGGGGGGGGGGGTGCAGATCCGAGCCCCTCCAACATGCCGGGGCCCAGGTAATTAGTACTTGCTACCCCTCCATCTTAGCACCATTGACCCCATGGGTCAACCAGCCAGCCGATGGTGTGGCAAGTGATCCAATGTGGAGTCCAATTGTAGGGAATACAGAGTAGAAGATAGTGTAAGTAAGAGAAGAAAAAGCACATGAGAGAAGAGGGCCCTGCTTGTTAGAGTTTACATTCTAAAGGGGAGGGGCAGACAGACAGACAGACAGACAGGGATGTCACAGAAGGGATAGACAGTGAGCATGGAAAAGAGAGTTAAGATAAGAGATGGCTGGGTTTGATGAAGAAGTGGGTCTTGAGAGCATGTTTGACGTTTTGTAGAGAGGTGGAGAGTCCGGTAGAGAGAGGTAGAGAATTTCATAGGGAAAGGTATCATCATGGCCAAAATCTTGATGGCAGGAATGGGAGGAAGTCATCAGTTGGCAGGACAGACGGCGTGTATTTGTGGAGCGAAGAGGGCAGATGGAAGTGTAAAGGGAGATAAGGTCAGATACAGTATGTAAATGGGAGAGGAATGGGTTAGGGCAGCAGTTCCCAAACTTTTTTGAATCATGGCGCCCTAGAGTATCAGAATTTTTTCACGGCACGCCTAGGCCAAAAGTTTTTTATTGAGAATTTTAGAAAACAATAAGTAAATTTTGTTTATGTGTCATCATTAGTTTCTTTAGTGAGGTGCGGGACAAGATTTGCTTCTGTTTGTCCTCATATTTTATAATTGGCAGCCAAAAGCACTGGTATTGTCTATTACTTTGACCAAAAATATTTTGAATTGGTCCTGGACCACCAATCCAAGGCAGCCCTGCTAGTGTCCTGAGGCACCCCAGTGTGCCTAGGAACACAGTTTGGGAGCCACTGGGTTAGGGCTTTGTAAGTGAGTGTGAGATTCTGAAAGGGAGACAGTGTAGGGCTTGTAAGAGAAGGGAAGTGGACATAGGGCCTAGTTCAGACCTGACCGTAGTCGTGCAGCAGCGATCAGGTCTGAATTAGCCCCATAGTACATTTGGAAAGGAAGATGAGCCAGGCAGCCACACTGATAGATTGAGGTGGAGAGAGGAGTTTGTCAGGAAGGCCAGTTAGGAAGGAAATACAGCAGTTCAATCTGGAGATGACCAGTGAGTGTATGAGAGTCTTGGTAGCATCCAGGGTGAGAAACGGTCTGATCCTGAAAATATTCTTGAGATGGAAACAGCAGGGCTGCGAGTTAAAAGTGTGGTTTGAAGGGGAGCTCAAAGGCAGCGTACTTGGGGGCTAGAGTAGATAGTTGTGCCATCAATAGATAATGAAATTGTGGGAGGTGAGGCTATGCGGGAGTGTGGAAAGATGATCAGCTCAGTCTTAGACATGTTAAATTTGAAATAGCGCTGGGACATCGAAGAAGAGAAAGCAGAGTGACAGGTGGAGATACGAGTGAGGAAAGAGGGGGAGAGGTCAGTGGAGGAAAGGTAGATTTGAGTACTGTCAGTAAAGAGATTATATTGAAAACATTATCAGAATGGTGAAACGTCAACATTGTCAGAATGTGGATATTACAGTTAGGCTGCGGGCGAGAGGGATAGAGTAAGGTTGTGCGGGGGAGCGCAGATTTATTCTGTGAGTGTGGGGGGGGGATAAGGCACACATGGGAACGATAGGGTTAGGGGTAGGGATTATTGTAAATATAGCATGGAAATACCTACCAGAATGCTAGAGTTCTGACCTGGAATTGATGGTCACATCACCTGGACCGTAAGCCCCGCTGCAGCCACCAGGAGTCACGGCTGACCCACCAGGACGAGATGCCAGTATTCTAACATGTCGACTTTTCATTGCTGTTTACAAGATGAATGGAGATATGGTTAGCATGGATATTATGACCATGTCCACATTCTCATGTCAATACAATGAATGTTGACATTAGGACTGTCAACACTGGGTACCTAACCAAAGAGGATTACAGTTCTCTCTACAGCTGGCATTGCATAAATACTGCATACTTGCCCACCTTCCCAGAATGTTTAGGAGACTCCATTATTTTTACAGAGTTCCTCAAGCTCCCAGAAGGTGGTGGAACCCCCACAACCTTCCCAGTTCCTAGCAAAATGGGCAGGACTAGGGGGCTGGCATGTTGATGACGTATCTCTCTTTGCAAATTGCATCATAATAGCCCCGGCCCCTCTGCACAATGCCACAGTTCATGGCATTGTGTTGTGTCAGATGGGTTCAAATTACACAATTTACCCATAGACCACCACCCCAATCCCCACCCCTCCCCAGGCAGAAGCTCCAAGGTCAGCAAGCGTGAAATACCTTTGCCTCTCCTACCTACCATTGATCCCATGTAAATAACAATTTGCACCAACTGTCACCTATGATGGAGCAATTTGCACGTATTCACTTCTCCTTAATCCTTGTCCCACTCATTTCATTAGGAAGTGGGCGAGATGCAGGAGGGTACACACCTCTTCTGGAAGTCCATGGGGCTGCACAAAAATGTGGGAGAAAAATAGAAGTTCTGGGAGAGTTGGTAAGTGTTGCATACAATATGAAATTGTGGCTTTGTGTAAAATAAAATAGACCTAAAAATAGACCAAATACTATGCATGGTTAGAAAGGAGGACTATGCAAGTACGTGTATGGAGATTTATGTGAACCTGACATATGAGCCTGCTTAATCCTGTAGAATTCGAGATGGGTGAAGAAAAGAGCATACTAACATTGGTCAAGTACAGACTGACATAGACCAAGGACATGTTTGTACAACAGACGTAGACTGGCAAAGAGATGCAGATATGCCTGTCCATATATGTTACTAGCAGCCGGTATCCCGGCTGTCAGGATCGTAACAGCGGGATCCCAGCCACCAGTTTGCCAGCAGCGGAGTGAGCGCTAGAAAGCCCCTTGCATGCTCACTGCACTCGCCACGCTGCGGACACGGTGGCTCGCTGCGCTCGCCACAGGATCTATTCTCCCTCTATGGGTGTCATAGACACCCACAGAGGGAGAAAAGGCTGTGATGCCGGTATTCAGGCGGCGGCATTTCACGGTCTGTTGGGATTCCGGCATCGTCATTGTGTATTTCAGTAAATGGGTTTTTTTCAGTACACAAGATGCATGACATAAACCAGGCATACACTTTATGGTACTGGCGCAAAACTGCATGTATCTTATGGTGATTATGCATCGACTACATTAATTATTTATGTGTTTTCTTTTTGTGTAATTAAGTCCAATATTCATCCAGCTCAGCCACTTGGTTATTTTGTGTACTAGGCTGCCCACAGCGGGTTTCATTTGTGATGCACAAAAAGGCTGAGGCGCTGCAGAATTTCCCCTTAGGTAGTGCACTGTGCCTTTATTGAGGGTGGTCTTCAGTTTGCCGGCTGTCGGGATCCCGGCGCACAGTATACCGGTGCAGGAATCCCGTCAGCCGGCATACCGACACCTTTTCTCCGTCTTGGGGGTCCACGACCCCCCTGGAGGGAGAATAGATAGCGTGGTGTGCTACGTGCACCGTGCCTGCAGCGTGGCGAGGGCAGCGAGCCCGCAAGGGGCTCATTTATGCTCGCCCAGCTGTCGGTATGCCGGCAGTCGGGATTCCGGCGCCGGTATGCTGGCCGCTGGGAGCCCGGCCGCCGGCATACCCTACTACATCCCTTTATTGATGGTGTCTTTATAGGGGCCTGTATTTAGTGTCTCTGTCACTTCACCTTATCTCCATCTGCATCACACTGCACTCCCTCCCTGCTCTCCTGCAGTTACCCCTCCTAGTTTAGAAGCCCACACCAACACTATGCCCTGTTTATCCCTTCCATCCAAAATAATCTCAACTCAATGCTACAGCAATTGTGATAATCTCATTTGCATCTCTCCCTCAAATTCACACCCCCTATCCTGTGCCCTATGTAATGCCAGATCTGTTTATAACAAACTGGTCCCCACCCATGACCCTTTCTTCTCCAACTCCCTGCATCTCCTAGTCATTACTGAAACCTGGATTACCCCCTCTGACACTACTTCTCCTTCTGCTGTATCTGCTGGGGGCCTCACATTCTCACATACACCCCGACCCGGGGGTCGCTAAGGCGGTGGTGTTGGGGTCCTTTTACCCTCCAGTTACCAGCTCATACCCCCAGAACCATACCTTACATTCTCTGCATTTGAGGTCCATGCTATACGCCTCTTCCAACCTGTCCATATTTGTGTTGCTGTCATTTACCGTCCTCCTGGCTTGCACTCCAAATTTCTTGATAACTTTGCTTCCTGGCTTCCTCACTTCTGATATTCCCTCCATTTTATCTTAAGAGATTTCAACATCCCAATCGCTATGCCCACAAAATCCCCTGCCTCTAAACTCCTTAACCTCACATCTTCATTTGGTCTCTCCCAGTGGACCTCCTCACCTTCCCATGTGAATGGGGGCTAACTTGATCTGGTCCTCACTCACCGTTTAGATATTTCTGATTTCTCCAATTCCCCTTTTCCCCTCTCTGACCACCACCTGCTCTCCTTTAACATATTTCTCTCTGCTACGCCATCTCTACCTCCTAAGGCTACCATTACTAAACGTAACATTGAGGCTATCAATACCACTACCCTATCCTCCCTGCTCGACTCACTTCTATCTCCTATACTGTCTCTCTCATGCCCTGAACAAGCTACATCCCTATACAATGCTTCCCTTACTTCTTCTCTTGACTCTGTCGCTCCACCAACCACTATTCACCCTCGCAGTTTAACACCTCAACCCTGGCACACCAAATGCACCAGATATCAGCAAAAATGCTCATGTACTGCTGGGCAACAGTGGAGGAAATCACGCTCTAAGGCAGACCTCCTCCATTTCAATGCTTATGCTCTCATCCTTCAGTGCTGCCCTTTCCCTCGCAAAACACTCATGCTTCAAGAACCTCTTTCCTCCCAGTCTTCAAACCCCAAGTACCTCTTTGCCACTCTCAACTTCCTCCTCTCTCCACCCCCACCTCGTCTCCCCTCCTCATTCTCTGCAAATTGACTGTGCCACTTTCTTTACATCCAAAATTAACTCCATACGTCAGGACATCACATCCCACCAAACCATCAGCAACCAGCCACCTCCTTTCCCTAACCACCCCTTCCTTCCCCTTCCCTCTCACAAACTCTGACATCTTACTCCCATGTATCTGGTGAGGAAGTCATGGCCCTCATCCGTTCAGCACCCCCTCCACCTGTTCACTTGATCCTATCCCCTCCTGCCTCCTTCGCTACCTCTCTCTCTCTCTGTCTGCTCCCATCTTGCCCACCTCCTCAATCTCTCCCTCTCTTCAGGCACTGTCTCCTCTGACTAGAAGCATGCACTCGTCTCCCCTATTCTTAAAAAACCTACCCTTGATCCACACAATCTCTCCAACTATCGACCGATGTCTCTCCTCCCTTTTTCCTTCAAGCTCCTTGAGAATATTGTCTATAACCGCCTTACTGCCTTTCTCTCCTCCCATTCACTAGCTTGGCTTCCATCCTCTCCACTTCATTGAAACTGCCCTCACAAAATTCTGCAATGACCTCCTTTCTGCTAAATCCAAAGGCCACTACTCTTTGCTTATTCTCCTTGACCTCTCTGTTGCTTTTGACACTGTGGACCAACCTCTCCTTCTGCAAATACTTCACTCCCTTGGCCTACGTGATACTGCCCTCTCCGCTATCTTCCTACCTCTCTGACCGTTCCTTGTCTGTCTTCTTTCATGGCTCTGCCTCCCCCCCCCCCCCCGCTTCCACTAACTGTAGGTGTCCCCCAAGTTTCTGTTCTTGGTTCTCTCCTTTTCTCTCTCTATACACCCTGAAGCCAACTCATTCGCTCTTTTGACTGACAATATCATCTCTATGCTGATGATACTCAAATCTACCTTTCCTCCCCTGAACTCTCACCTGCTCTCCTCACTTGTGTATCCAACTGTCTCTCTGCTATCTCTTGGATGTCACAGCGCTTTCTTAAACTTAACATGTTTAAGACTGAGCTGATCATCTTCCCACACTCCCACATAACCTCACCTCCCGCAATTTCATTATCCATTGATGGCACTACTATCTCCTCTAGCTCCCAAGTGCACTGTCTTGGAGTAATCATTGACTCCTCCCTCACTTTCAAATGACCCATTCAGCACCTCTCACAAAGCTGTCATTTTCATCTCAAAAATATTTCCAGGATCAGACCCTTTCTCACCATGATGCCACTAAGATCCTTAGCCACTCACTGTTCATCTCCAGACTGGACTACTGTAATCTTCTCCCATTGGGCACCCCTGACAAATACCTCTCTCCACTCCAATCTATCCTCAATGCTGCTTCCCAGCTCATGTTCCTCACCAAACGTACTACATCCACATCCCCCCTCTTCAAAGCCCTTCACTGGCTCCCCTTCCCCTTCAGAATCCATTTCAAGCTTTTCACACTCACTTACAAAGCCCTCACCCACTCCTCTCCCAGTTACATCTCTGACCCTATCTCCCTTTACACTCCCGCATGTCCTCTTCGCTCTGCTAATGCACGGTGCCTCTCTTGCCCACTGACTACCTCCTACCACTCATACCTCCAAGATTTTGCAAGTGTTGCTTCCCTTCTCTGGAATTCTCTACCTCTCCCCCACAGACTCTTCACCACTCTACAAAACTTCAAACAGGATCTCAAGACCCACTTCTTCACCAAAACCAGCCTAAGCCCTCTGGGGCCCATGCTTACTTTCTACACCGTCTGTGTCACCCCTGTCTGTGTGACCCTCCCCTTTAGAATGTAAGCTCTCACATGTGCTTTTTCGTCTCTTACTTAACTTATCTTCTTTTCAATACTCCCTTTGATGGCACCAAATCCCTCAGTTTTCTGCCACCCTGATACTTATTACAGTGCTGTTTACTGACACAGCTATGTTTATATACCCTGTACTTGTCCTATATTGTATTGAATTGATAGTCACTGTCTGCTTGTTTTGCTTATTTGTTTATGTATTCTGTAACTGAGCGCTGCGGATCCCATGTGGAGCCATATAAATAAAGGATAATAATGATAATAATAAATGATGTACGTGTGTCTAGATGTCCATATCTCCTGTTTGACAGAACAGTGTAGGTGTCCCCATAGCATGTACAGAGCAGTCACCCATAAAGTTCAAAGCAAACACACACACAAAGTACAGAGCAGACACACACACATATTACAGGGCAGACACATACAAAGTACAGAGTAGGTAAATACAAACAACAGAACAGATACACACAAATTACAGAATAGGCATACACACAAAGTATAGAGTAGACACACAGAAAGTACAGAGCAGGCACATACAAGATACAAAATAGGCACACAGAAAGTACAGAGTAGGTGCTCACTGTTCGCCGGTCCATGGTGTGGTATGTATGAGCAGCGGTGAAGGATGAGGGGTCGCAGCATGAGGGGTATTTGTGAAGCGGGGGAGACCCGGCGGCGTGGTAGCAGCGGCGCATGCACAGCACATGGATGTGGTATTTTTCACAGAAAATACCCAAGTATGTCTGTGGAGTGACATCACAGGAACAGAGCTTTATCGCAAGCTCTGTCCCTGCATGCGATTATTGATACATCCATGCATTGTAATCAATAATCGCATTGCGAATTGGGCCGACTTTATTACAACACATCCATCTCATTAATTTGTGATAAAGCAGGCTCCTATACAGCTTGTGTTGGTACTGTGAGCCCAATAAGTACCAATAACTGCAAAATCTCTCCACTCTACTGTACCTTGGGCCTAATTCAGACCAGATCGTAGCAGGAAATTTGTTAGCAGTTGGGCAAAACCATGTGCACTGCAGGGGAGGCAGATATAACATGTGCAGAGAGAGTTAGATTTGGGTGGGTTATATTGTTTCTGTGCAGGGTAAATACTGGCTGCTTTATTTTTACACTGCAATATAGCTTTCAGCTTGAACACACCCCACCCAAATCTAACTCTCCCTGCACATGTTATATCTGCCCCCCTACAGTGCACAAATTTGCTGCTACGATCAGGTCTGAATTACCACCCATATGCCATCTTGAAAGGAGTATCAATTGGTAGGACTTGCACGTACTGCCCCTATAAGCTGTCCTACTTAGTACATATGTATACATAATCAAATATAAAATATTGTCATAGATAGCCAATTTAATAGAATAATAAAAAACGTCACTATCATCAAATGAGGGCTTATAACCAATTAATAAAAATAATAAAATTAGGCAGGGGCGTCCGTTCCTGATGTGCCTGGGGGCACCCTCACCGCTAAATCCGTCCCTACCCCTATATGTTACATATGAGAGGTTACCTGGTTGGGGCAGAATATGAGGAATCTGGTCTTCACCTTGTTACTAGTGATGTGCACCGGAAATTTTTCGCGTTTTGTGTTTTGGTTTTGGGTTCGGTTCCGCGGCCGTGTTTTGGATTCGGACGCGTTTTGGCAAAACCTCACCGAAAAATTTTTGTTGGATTCGGGTGTGTTTTGGATTCGGGTGTTTTTTAAAAAAAACCCTAAAAAACAGCTTAAATCATAGAATTTGGGGGTCATTTTGATCCCATAGTATTATTAACCTCAATAACCATAATTTCCACTCATTTCCAGTCTATTCTGAACACCTCACACCTCACAATATTATTTTTAGTCCTAAAATTTGCACCAAGGTCGCTGGATGGCTAAGCTAAGCGACACACGTGGCCGACACAAACACCTGGCCCATCTAGGAGTGGCACTGCAGTGTCAGGCAGGATGGCCCTTCAAAAAAATAGTCCCCAAACAGCACATGATGCAAAGAAAAAAAGATGCGCACCAAGGTGGCTGTGTGACTAAGCTAAGCGACACAAGTGGCCGACACAAACACCTGGCCCATCTAGGAGTGGCACTGCAGTGTCAGGCAGGATGGCCCTTCAAAAAAATACTCCCCGAACAGCACATGATGCAAAGAAAAAAAGAGGCGCACCAAGGTGGCTGTGTGACTAAGCTAAGCGACACAAGTGGCCGACACAAACTCCTGGCCCATCTAGGAGTGGCACTGCAGTGTCAGGCAGGATGGCCCTTCAAAAAAATACTCCCCAAACAGCACATGATGCAAAGAAAAAAAGAGGCGCACCAAGGTGGCTGTGTGACTAAGCTAAGCGACACAAGTGTTCGACACAAACACCTGGCCCATCTAGGAGTGGCACTGCAGTGTCAATCAAGACAGGATGGCCCTTCCAAAAAATTGTCCCCAAACAGCACATGATGCAAAGAAAAAAAGAGGCGCACCAAGGTCGCTGTGTGACTAAGCTAAGCGACACAAGTGGCCGACACAAACACCTGGCCCATCTAGGAGTGGCACTGCAGTGTCAGGCAGGATGGCCCTTCAAAAAAATACTCCCCAAACAGCACATGATGCAAAGAAAAAAAGAGGCGCACCAAGGTGGCTGTGTGACTAAGCTAAGCGACACAAGTGGCCGACACAAACACCTGGCCCATCTAGGAGTGGCACTGCAGTGTCAGACAGGATGGCCCTTCAAAAAAATTGTCCCCAAACAGCACATGATGCAAAGAAAAATGAAAGAAAAAAGAGGTGCAAGATGGAATTGTCCTTGGGCCCTCCCACCCACCCTTATGTTGTATAAACAGGACATGCACACTTTAACGAACCCATCATTTCAGTGACAGGGTCTGCCACACGACTGTGACTGAAATGACTGGTTGGTTTGGGCCCACACCAAAAAAAGAAGCAATCAATCTCTCCTTGCACAAACTGGCTCTACAGAGGCAAGATGTCCACCTTATCATCATCCTCCGATTCCTCACCCCTTTCACTGTGTACATCCCCCTCCTCACAGATTATTAATTCGTCCCCACTGGAATCCACCATCTCAGGTCCCCGTGTACTTTCTGGAGGCAATTGCTGCTGGTGAATGTCTCCACAGAGGAATTGATTATAATTCATTTTAATGAACATCATCTTCTCCACATTTTCTGAAAGTAACCTCGTACGCCGATTGCTGACAAGGTGAGCGGCTGCACTAAACACTCTTTCGGAGTACACACTGGAGGGGGGGCAACTTAGGTAGAATAAAGCCAGTTTCTGCAAGGGCCTCCAAATTGCCCCTTTTTCCTGCCAGTATACGTACGGACTGTCTGACGTGCCTACTTGGATGCGGTCACTCATATAATCCTCCACCATTTTTTCAATGGTGAGAGAATCTAATGCAGTGACAGTAGACGACATGTCAGTAATCGTTGGCAGGTCCTTCAGTCCGGACCAGATGTCAGCACTCGCTCCAGACTGCCCTGCATCACCGCCAGTGGGTGGGCTCGGAATTCTTAGCCTTTTCCTCGCACCCCCAGTTGCGGGAGAATGTGAAGGAGGAGATGGTGACGGGTCACGTTCCGCTTGACTTGACAATTTTCTCACCAGCAGGTCTTTGAACCTCTGCAGACTTGTGTCTGCCGGAAAGAGAGATACAACGTAGGTTTTAAATCTAGGATCGAGCACAGTGGCCAAAATGTAGTGCTCTGATTTCAACAGATTGACCACCCGTGAATCCTGGTTAAGCGAATTAAGGGCTCCATCCACAAGTCCCACATACCTAGCGGAATCGCTCTGTTTTAGCTCCTCTTTCAATGTCTCTAGCTTCTTCTGCAAAAGCCTGATGAGGGGAATGACCTGACTCAGGCTGGCAGTGTCTGAACTGACTTCACGTGTGGCAAGTTCAAAGGGTTGCAGAACCTTGCACAACGTTGAAATCATTCTCCACTGCGCTTGAGTCAGGTGCATTCCACCTCCTTTGCCTATATCGTGGCCAGATGTATAGGCTTGAATGGCCTTTTGCTGCTCCTCCATCCTCTGAAGCATATAGAGGGTTGAATTCCACCTCGTTACCACCTCTTGCTTCAGATGATGGCAGGGCAGGTTCAGGAATGTTTGGTGGTGCTCCAGTCTTCTGTACGCGGTGCCTGAATGCCGAAAGTGGCCCGCAATTCTTCGGGCCACCGACAGCATCTCTTGCACGCCCCTGTCGTTTTTTAAATAATTCTGCACCACCAAATTCAAGGCATGTGCAAAACATGGGACGTGATGGAATTTGCCCACATGTAATGCACGCACAATATTGCTGGCGTTGTCCGATGTCACAAATCCCCAGGAGAGTCCAATTGGGGTAAGCCATTCTGCGATGATCTTCCTCAGTTTCCGTAAGAGGTTGTCAGCTGTGTGCCTCTTCTGGAAAGCGGTGATACAAAGCGTAGCCTGCCTAGGAACGAGTTGGCGTTTGCGAGATGCTGCTACTGGTGCCGCCGCTGCTGTTCTTGCTGCGGGAGGCAAATACATCTACCCAGTGGATAGTCAATTGCTTATTGGAAGTGGTACAAGTGGTCTTCCGACTTCCCCTCTGGGATGATGACCGACTCCCAGCAGCTACAACAGCAGCGCCAGCAGCAGTAGGCGTTACACTCAAGGATGCATCGGAGGAATCCCAGGCAGGAGAGGACTCGTCAGACTTGACAGTGACATGGCCTGCAGGACTATTGGCTTTCCTGGGTAAGGAGGAAATTGACACTGAGGGAGTTGGTGGTGTGGTTTGCAGGAGCTTGGTTACAAGAGGAAGGGATTTAGTGGTCAGTGGACTGCTTCCGCTGTCACCCAAAGTTTTTGAACTTGTCACTGACTTATGATGAATGCGCTGCAGGTGACGTATAAGGGAGGATTTTCCGAGGTGGTTAACGTCCTTACCCCTACTTATTACAGCTTGACAAAGGCAACACACGGCTTTACACCTGTTGTCCGCATTTGTGTTGAAATAATTAAACACCGAAGAGCTGATTTTTTTTGTATTTTGACCAGGCATGTCAAGGACCATATTCCTCCCATGGACTACAGGTGTCTCCCCGGGTACCTGACTTAAACAAACCACCTCACCATCAGAATCCTCCTTGTCAATTTCCTCCCCAGCGCCAGCAACACCCATATCCTCATCCTGGTGTACTTCAACAGTGACATCTTCAATTTGACTATCAGGAACTGGACTGCGGGTGCCCCTTCCAGCACTTGCAGGGGGCGTGCAAATTGTGGAAGGCGCAAGCTCTTCCTGTCCAGTGTTGGGAAGGTCAGGCATCGCAACCGACACAATTGGACTCTCCTTGGGGATTTGTGATTTTGAAGAACGCACAGTTCTTTGCTGTGCTTTTGCCAGCTTAAGTCTTTTCTTTTTTCTAGTGAGAGGATGAGTGTTTCCATCCTCATTTGAAGCTGAACCACTAGTCATGAACATAGGCCAGGGCCTCAGCCGTTCCTTGCCACTCCGTGTCGTAAATGGCATATTGGCAAGTTTACGCTTCTCCTCAGACGCTTTTAATTTTGATTTTTGGGTCATTTTACTGAACTTTTGTGTTTTGGATTTTACATGCTCTCTACTATGACATTGGGCAGCGGCCTTGGCAGACGACGTTGAAGGCATTTCATCGTCTCGGCCATGACAAGTGGCAGCAGCTTCAGCACGAGGTGGAAGTGGATCTTGATCTTTCCCTTTAACCTCCACATTTTTGTTCTCCATTTTTTAATGTGTGGAATTATATGCCAGTATCAATAGCAATGGCCTACTACTATATTTACTGCGCAAAACTAAAATGCACCACAGGTATACAATGTAGATGGATAGTATACTTAATGGATGACGAGTGACGACACAGAGGTAGGTACACATCAGTGGCCTACCGTACTGCTATATATAGTATACTGGTGGACACTGTCAGCAAACTGCAAAACTAAAATGCACCACAGGTATAGAATGTAGATGGATAGTATACTTAATGGATGATGAGTAACGACACAGAGGTAGGTACACAGCAGTGGCCTACCGTACTGCTACATATAGTATACTGGTGGACACTGTCAGCAAACTGCAAAACTGTCTAAAATGCACCACAGGTATAGAATGTAGATGGATAGTATACTTAATGGATGACGAGTGATGACACAGAGGTAGGTACAGCAGTGGCCTGCCGTACTGCTATAAGTATATATATAGTATACTGGTGGACACTGTCAGCAAACTGCAAAACTGTCTAAAATGCACCACAGGTATAGAATGTAGATGGATAGTATACTTAATGGATGACGAGTGACGACACAGAGGTAGGTACACAGCAGTGGCCTACCGTACTGCTATATATAGTATACTGGTGGACACTGTCGGCAAACTGCAAAACTAAAATGCACCACAGGTATAGAATGTAGATGGATAGTATACTTAATGGATGATGAGTGACGACACAGAGGTAGGTACACAGCAGTGGCCTACCGTACTGCTATATATAGTATACTGGTGGGCACTGTCAGCAAACTGCTAAACTAGTCTAAAAAAATGCACCACAGGTATACAATGTAGATGGATAGTATACTTAATGGATGACGAGTAACGACACAGAGGTAGGTACAGCAGTGGCCTACTGTACTGCTATATATAGTATACTGGTGGACACTGTCAGCAAACTGCTAAACTAGTCTAAAAAAATGCACCACAGGTATACAATGTAGATGGATAGTATACTTAATGGATGACGAGTGACGACACAGAGGTAGGTACAGCAGTGGCCTACCGTACTGCTATATATAGTATACTGGTGGACACTGTCAGCAAACTGCTAAACTAGTCTAAAAAAATGCACCACAGGTATACAATGTAGATGGAAAGTATACTTAATGGATGACGAGTGACGACACAGAGGTAGGTACAGCAGTGGCCTACCGTACTGCTATATATAGTATACTGGTGGACACTGTCAGCAAACTGCTAAACTAGTCTAAAATGCACCACAGGTATACAATGCAGATGGATAGTATACTTAATGGATGACGAGTGACGACACAGACGTGGGTACAGCAGTGCACTCTGCACTGTACTACTCCTATATAATATTAATTATACTGGTGGTCCCCTGTCCCCACAATAAAGCAGCACACTGTGAGCACAGATATGGAGTGTTTTTCAGGCAGACAACGTATACTGGTGGTCACTGTCAGCAAAACTCTGCACTGTACTCCTGCTATAGCTGCTCCCCAGTCCCCACAATTAAGCAGTGTGAGCACTCAGCACAGATATATCATGCAGCACACTGAGCACAGATATGGTATGGAGCGTTTTTTTCAGGCAGAGAACGGATAAAAAAAACTGGTGGTCACTTATCAGCAAAACTCTGCACTGTACTCCTAACAGCTGCTCCCCAATCCTCCCCACAATCAAGCAATAAAAAACAAACAAGAATCAACTGTCTTCTACAATAAACGGAGAGGACGCCAGCCACGTCCTCTCCCTATCATCTCCATTGCACGAGTGAAAATGGCGGCGACGCGCGGCTGCTTATATAGAATCCGAATCTCGCGAGAATCCGACAGCGGGATGATGACGTTCGGGCGCGCTCGGGTTAGCCGAGCAAGGCGGGAAGGTTCGAACCTGCCTCGGACACGTGTAAAATGGGTGAAGTTCGGGGGGGTTCGGTTTCTCGGAAACCGAACCCGCTCATCACTACTTGTTACCAATCTTAAGCAGCATACTTGTTCTTCCTCTTATCCACACTATTTATTTATTTACTTATTATTTATTAACAGTTATTTATATAGCGCACACATATTCTGCAGCGCTTTCCAGAGAATATTTGACCATTCACATCAGTCCCTGCCCCAGTGGAGTTTACAATCTATATTCCCTACCACATGTACACGCACACACTAGGGTTCATTTTTGTTCGGATCCAATTAACTTACCAGTATATGTTTGGAAACTGGGAGGAAACTGGAGTACCCGGAGGAAACCCATGCAAGTACAGGGAAAATATACAAACTCCACATAGTTGGGTCATGGTGAGAAGTGAACCCATGACCTCAGTGCTGTGAGGCAGCAATGCTAACCATTACACCATCCATACTGTCCACGCTACAACAGAGAGGCAAGGATTCCTATCCCTAGATACACTAAATGAACAGTTTAGTACATCAAATAATTACTATATTATTGATCCTGAAAGAATGCTTATAGTCTAGGTCATGTTCTTTTAAGTGATAGTTATAGGATCTCTCAAAATATAAATCTTGGATGTTACAGTGGTCCACAATGAAGGTATAAAGAAAATATTAATCTTTTAATATTCAGTCACAATAATAACCCTTAAGATGTAGATTACTTGGAATAATTCAATTATAGTAATATGCTACATGGATTTACAATGTAATCTCTCTTGGTAGCAGAAATAATACTTTACAGTAAATAATATCTCAATGCTTTTACCACAAATCTAACATAAGTTACTCCTGCAAACAAATGTGGTTTTGGTGTACTCCTACAAACCTATTGACTATTGTGCAATTTTCCTACCGATACTTGCAGCTGCATTTGTAATAGTCACCAACCTCCAAAACTATCTCCCTGGGCGGGGCACAATTATTACAATCTGCATTTTTAATGCAGATTTGATACATATTTTCATCCTAAATTGCAATGTGAAAACGAATATTTTCACGTGAATGTAGTAAAATCCTTTTGCAAGGAGACGGGCTCTGATAAAAGCCTGCCATTGTGAAGAGCTGGAAGCAGCTTGATAGCCTAGCAGTATTCAACTATTGGTTTCCACTGGTGGTGCTTAGCATCAATGGCATAGTACCACTGACAGGAAAACATCAATGGTTTGACCCACTGAATGACATGCCTGCTTTGTGATATGGCAAACGGTGTGTGAATCAGAGAAGGGGACAGGCTTGAATGGCATAACATGGGACAAGGATAAGCTTCATGTCCCTGCAGAAGAAAAGAAAAAAACATTGCTGCCTCTGGCCCTCATTCCGAGTTCATCGCTCGCTGCTGTTTTTCGCAGTGCAGCGATCAGGTTACTACTGCACATGAGTATGCACCGCAATGCACACGTGCGTCGTACGGGTACAAACAGCATCGTTGCTGTGCAATGCTTCTAGCGACTAATCCATTCGCACAACCAATCGCATGGAGATTGACAGGAAGAGGGCGTTTATGGGTGTCAACTGACCGTTTTCTGGGAGTGGCAGGGAAAACTCAGGCGAGTCCAGGCGTTTTCAGGGCGGGTGTCTGACGTCAATTCCGGGACCGGACAGGCTGAAGTCATCGCAAGGGTTGAGTAGACTGCAAAAAACTTTTTCGTACTGCTCGGCTGCACATGTGATTGCACACTTGCAAAGCGAAAATACACTCCCCCGTGGGCGGCGACTATGCGTTTGCACGGTTGCAAAAAGTAGCTAGCGAGCTATCAACTCGGAATGAGGGCCTCTGTGCTAAAGATAGACTGAAACCATTGTTTCAAGTAAAACAAGACCAGCCCTGCAGCTACTTACCCAATGTGATGGATCCAGCGATGAAGGTCCCGGGTGTGACGTCAGACATCCGCCCTCCAAACACCTGGACACGCCTGCGTTGGACTCACCACACCTGGAAAATAGTGAGTATCCACCCCGGAACGCCTCCCGCCTGTCTGTCTTCTTGCGATCGCCACTGCGATCACTTTTATTGCTGGTGGCATCGCGGCCCAGCGAGACTCACATGCGCAATGTGTACGCTGCACATGCGCATTTCCAACCCGTTCGCACCACAACGAAGAACCACTGCGTGCGAATGGGTCGGAATGACCCCCAATGTACAGAGCAGGCACATACAAAGTACAAAACTTACAGAGCAGATGCACACGTAATGTACACAGCAGGCACATAGAAGATAACAAAGCAGGCACACACAGTGGACACATCAAGCACACACAAAGAACAAGAGCAGAACTTCAGCACAGATTACAGAGCATACACACAGTTGCCACTAGTTTTGAAGAACACTGCACAATAAACAAGATTGTGGCTAGTGGTATAACGGGTGTAGTAGGGTATGCCGGCGGCCGGGCTCCCGGCGACCAGCATACCGGCGCTGGAATCCCGACCGCTGGCATACCGACAGCTGGGCGACTGCAAATGAGCCCCTTGCGGGCTCGCTGCGCTCGCCACGCTGCGGGCACGGTGGTGCACTACGCACGCCACGCTATTTATTCTCCCTCCAGGGGGGTCGTGGTCCCCCAAGAGGGAGAAAAAGTGTCGGTATGCCGGCTGTCGGGATCCTGGCGCTGGTATACTGTGCGCTGGGATCCCGACAGCCGGCAAACTGAAGACCACTCGGTATAACATTATACAAATGATATGCAGAGGCAGAGAGGGCACATTGTTAGAGTCTGCGCTGTGGTTGACAGACATTTCTAAAGGATATCTGCAACACTTGATAGGATTTGGTGTCTTTCTTTCATAAACTTAGGGAAGCATTCGAAAAACATGAACAATTTTAAATGTAAAATGGATAGTTCTAGAGCGGTAGTAGGTTATACTTTATGTGAGAATGTGTGCCACTTCAGATTTTTCTGCCTGCCTGAATACCTGGGCTGAATACTACTTTGCAGAGGAGTCAGGGGTTCATGCAGGCAGAGTTCTATGTACCCCATCTCTACGATGGCCAGTATTCTCCCAATATATTGAGAGGTGGGCATAGGCGTGCGCAGCACATTTTATTAGGGGGTGCACCATTGGAGGGGTGTGTCTAGCACCGCCTTTTGGGCTTGTCTAGAACCATCTATTGATGGTCAACGCAATATAAATTTTCCACCCTTGTACCAATCCTAATAAAGCAGATACATTGTCAGATGTTGTGGTGTGCACCAAACAAACACCCCTGATGGCACTCACTGCAATTACACTGCTCCTCCTCAGCCTGGTCTGGCTACCCCTCACTTTTCCCTGCAAGCTGCAGCAGCTTACTTACAAATCAGTCACTCACTGACACTGACAGTCACAGACTAGTACTGCTTCCGCTGCTGGAATAATGAGTGACGTGTCAATGCTGCTGCTGACCGCCTGCCAGTATTGAATTTGTCTTCCTAAGAGTAACGCTGGCTGCATGCTGATCCTCATCAGTGGCTGGCATTGTCATAGCATAGAAGGAGAGAGGTGGGCGTGTGGCGGGTGTGACGGGTGGGCGTGCGAGCAGCATGACGTCATCACGTCACATCACGCTGTTTTTGTACATGGAGGTGGAGCCGGGAGTTTGAAAGCCGGTGGCAGTGGCACCCTTGATTAACCCAGGCGTCCAATCAGTAATGCAGTCCTGACAGGGTGCAACGCAGAGGGGACAGTAATCAGCCTGCTCGGCGATCGCTGCGTCAGGCATGTGAGATCAGGGTGCCAGATATTAGGGGGTGCCTGTGCGCACCAGGCACCCCACCTGCGCACACCTATGGAGGTGGGTTTACACACACCAAGGCTATTTTTTGATTGAAGCAAGCATGGGGAGAGTATACAAACTCTGCACAGTCAGGGCCGTAGTGAGAAGTGAACTCAAGACCTCAGTGCTGTGCGGCAGTAGTGCAATCCATCACCCCATCCGCGCTTCCATATTCCCCTGTATTTAAAACACATTTCTCAGCATGACATACCTGGGATTTGAACTCAAAAGTTCATGCACTGCAGTCAGACACCTAGCGCATGGAGGTGTTTGCTCCTGCATAGGAAGCCTGGGTAGGTCTAACTACATGAAGCTAAATGTAATTATCATTAAAAAACCATTGCAACTAAGCAAATCTATGTATTGTGTGGCTGCACAGGACATGAACAAACAAAAAATGTTTTATTGAACTGAAACAGTTTGCAATTTATTTTGAATTCATATTATGGGTCCGATTTATCATCATCCGCATCTGAGGAAGCGTATTTGCTGTGATAAAATCGACCCAATCGCAGTGCAATAATTGATTACGTTGCACAAATGTATCAATTATCGCATGCTTGCAAGAGAGCTCTATCTAGGGAGGCCAATCCCGGGCCGTTTTTTCAATCCCGGGATTCCCGGGATCCCCGGGATTGAGTTGGTCAATGAAAATATTATTTATTCTATACTTTTTCTAAGATAAAAATGAATAACCAGTACAAATAAAAAGGTGTGAAAATGACTTGCTTTTATTGTCCTTATAAAAATAGAAAATACAAGTATTAAATCCTTAAAAGGCAAGCTTAAATTATTCAAGTATCAACAGAATGGTGAATGGACCTTGATCGGAGCCAGACTATCAAATATCTAAATCAGACACTGAGCATAGCAGCAAGTATTAAAGGCTATTATTATTTTATTCTTAGCCTTTATTTATATGGCGCCACAAGGGTTCCGCAGCGCCCAATTACAGAGTACATAAACAAAATAATAAAAACTGGAAAATAGTGAGTTATAGTTGAACACAATATAGGACAAGTACAGGGTATATAACATAGCTACAGCAGCAGACGACACTGACATAAGTATCAAGGTGGCAGAAAACCGTGAGATTTGGTGCCATCGAAGATGGTTTAAGTAAGAGAAGGATATGCACATGAGGGTTGACGGCCCTACTAGTGAGAGCTTACATTCTAAAGGATATAGGGCAGATGTACTAAGCCTTGGAGAGTAATAATGTGGAGAGAGTTGAAGTAAAAGCCAATCAGCTCTTAGCTGCCATTTTTCAAACACAGCCTGTAACATGGTAGTTAGGAGCTGATTGACTGGTACTTTATATCTGTCCACTCTCTCCAATGGGCTCTACACACTGGCCGACATGACTGCACAATATGAACGATCTCGTTCATTAATGAACGAGATAACGTTCATATCGTGCAGTGTGGAGGCTCCAGCGATGAATGATGCGCGGCCCCGCACTCGTTCATCGCTGGTCCCCCGTCGGCTGTGCATGCAGGCCAATATGGACGATCTCGTCCATATTTGCCTGCACTTCAATGCAGCCGGGTGACGGGGGGAGTGAAGAAACTTCACTCCCCCCGTCACTGCCCCCCCGCCGCCGGGTCACTCATCGGCCGTATCCTCCGTCGGGCAGCTCGGCGGCAGATCGGCCAGTGTGTAGGGCCTACAAGGCTTATTACATCTCCCCCTATTTGCCTTTAAAAGTCAAACTTAACAGAATAACGTGGACCCACACTCCTTGGCCTGAGTCTGACTATTACCATCTGGCAGTCAGCACTCCAGGCTGTCACTGCGTCAGCAGCACACAATATAGTATTATTATCCACAGGAATAACATAACATTTATGGACCAGCAGCACAAGTCCACAGAAAAATAATAACTCTTCAGAGACCCACGGCCGTGCCTAGGGTTGTTGCCACCTCATCCCTTTAATTCTGGACACACATTAATTACACAGGTTCTGTGGCTGATTAAAACCAGGTGAAGTGGTGGAGTCTTTAAGTCATCCAGCCACAGAATCTGTGAAATTAATGTGTGTCCAGAATTAAGGGATGAGGTGGCAACCCTAGCCGTGCCCCAACAACATCACAGAATTTAACATCATTTATGGCCCAGTGCAGCACAGGCCCATACAAAAATCTAAAACTATTTATTTTTCCTTGTGGGCCTGTGTTGGGCCATGAATAATATTTTATTCCTGTGGTGTTAGGGCTCAGACTGGGGCCCCACCACCACAGGTATTAAAAAATAAAAAATAAAAATTCATGGCCCAACAAAGTCCCACAGGAAAAAAAGACAATTTTCATGGTCTCAGCCAGGCCCCAACAGTGCCCACAGGAATAAATTAACATTCATGGCCCACACTGGCCCCAGACCCCCACAGGAATAAATAACTTTCAGGGCCCCCAGTCGAACCCTGTCCCAGCCACCCTTACACACCACAAAAATCAAATAAAATATACATATTCATGGCCAGCACCACAGTAAATAAAATTGTCATGCTGCACCATTGCACTCCCTTGGAATAAAATAATTTCACTGACTCACCCTCTTCCAGTGTGACTCCAGTGACAGTCTTCCCCCCCCCCCCCAAAAGAGCAGCAACAGGGGGGTGCCCACAATGTGATGGAAGCAGGACCCAGGCAGCGGGCACTGTCTTACTGAACGTGGGGTCTGAGCGGTGTGGTGCTGGTCACTGCAGGCATCCCTCCTCCTCCCATCCCTCAGGGTCCCGACTCCATCCTATCTATATAGTCTCCAGTCCAGGGCTGGCCAACCCAATACTGATCGCGGCGCGGGGCATCGGTGCACAGACGGCTAGCATGAGTGAAGGGGCGTCCCGGCGCAGGGCTGCGCTGTGCGGCTGGCAGGGCTGAAGGGGCGTCCCAGCGTGGGGCTGCGCTGTGCAGATGGCGGGCTGGTAAGGCTGGAGGGTCATCCCGGCGCGGGGCTGTGTGCGGCGCCATGCACGGTCGTGCAGCTTCTGAGCAGAGTGCTCAAGATGCTCAGCGCTACCCGGTAGAAAGAGAAACCACGCATGCGCAGCTCAATCCCAAAATCCCGGGATTGGAAGCCCCAATCCCGGGATTGAAATCCCGGCAATTTTGGCCCCCACCCTAGCTCTGTCCCTGCGATGACACTCCGCAGCCAAATTGCAGCTGCCCTGCAGCCCCCAACCCTGATCATACTCACCAACACCCGTGGATCAATGACCAGAGCTCCTGGAGGGCTTCCGGTCATCAGGGCTCCCTGCTGCCGTGACCTCCGGCGCTGTAAAGTGAGCTGCCGCTTTATAGCATTACTTTACTGCACCGTAGGTAGATCACAGGAGCAGCAGGGAGCCCCGATGATCGTCAGCCTGCACCAGAGCACCGATAACCGGTCCCTGCGTAGGTAAGTATGTTTTCTTTTTTTTCACAGTGATCAGCTCGTGTGTCTGCCTAGGGGCAGTGAAAGGTGTGCAGGAGTACAGGATCCGCAGTGAGCCCTGTGATTATGCCAGCAGGAGCTGGCGTAATTATCACAGGGCTCACTGCAGTATATTTTTTGCAATTGTTTTTTTTAGTAAATTTGTCCACATCGCATTTTTCATTATAAGTATGGCAAATGCTATCTGGTTACTAGAAAAGTGAATTAAAGGGTCTGGAGCAGTTTTTCACGAAAACAGCACCAAAAGCCCTTTAATACATTCAGGTGATACTAAAATAATGCGAAAACACAATTTTTCACATTATTTTAGTAAAAACAAAATGTTACTAAAAATGCCCATCTCTTTAAACTAGCAAGGAATACTGGGGATCATTCCGAGTTGATCGCTAGCTGCCGCTGTTCGCAGCGCAGCAATCAGGCTAAAAATAGGAATTTCTGCGCATGCGTATGGTACAATGAGCATCGTGGGTTTGCACAGAGTCTTACGAAGATTCCAGTCGCACGGTCGAACGCAGGAAGATTGACATGAAGTGGGAGTTTCTGGGTGTCAACTGACCGTTTTCAGGGACTGCTTAGAAAAACGCAGGTGTGCCAGGGAAAACGCAGGCATTGCTGGGCGAACGCTGGGTGGTTGTGTGACGTCAAAAGCCGTCCCTCCATAGTTAGAATCAACGCACACGAAGAGTAACTACAGGACTGGTCTTGTTATTAACAAAATGATTTTGCAGGCGCTCTGCTGCACAAGCGTTCGCACTTCTGCAAAGCGAAAATACACTCCCCAGTGAGCGGCGACAATGCGTTTGCGCGGCTGCTAAAAACTGCTAGCGAGCGATCAACTCAGAATGACCCCCACTGGCAAGTATTGGGGCTTTACTACACAGCAGTGTTGAGGTGCATATTGTATGGGGAGCCACTATACCATGCTGATCACATGCACAGTACATTAAAGCTGCATCAATGACACGTGTGCTAACATAGGAATCAATGATCCTGAAGGCTGCTCATTTTTAATGCAGTGCATTCAGTCAACTTAGTAACCTGCAAGTTAAACAAAAAAATATCATACTGTATCTGTGATGTAAATTACATGCTAGCACCCTGTCCTCTAAATAATAAAATGTACCTCTTAGAACTGATAAGTCTCTATTCTGTACTTTAATCGCTGGGACATGCTGACCCCAACGTCCTGGTCTAAATGATCAGGTAGGAATTTGCACATTTGGAATTCAGTATCACTGATGGTGAGCAGAGTACTCAGCATTGGTTAAAGGGGTCATTCAGATCTGATTGCTGGGCTGCGTTTTTTGCTGTCCTGCGATCAAATAGTCGCCGCCTTCAGGGGGAGTGTTTTTTCGCTGTGCAAGCGTGCGTTCCTATGTGTTAGCAGAGCTTCTAAAAATTAGTTTGTGCAGTCTCTGCGCAGCCCAGGACTTACTTTTACAGTGCAATTAAATCCTGCTGATCGGGGCCGGAGCTGACGTCAGACACCCTCACTCAAGACGCTGGGACGCGATTGCGTTTTTCCGGACACTCCCTGTAAATGGTCAGTAGCCACACACAAACGGCTTCCTCCTGTCATTCACCTTGCGTATGCCCGTGTGGATGGTCCTTTGCACCATTCCGTCGCTGATCGGCGATACCCGTTGTAGCTGTCCGACGCGCCTGCGCATTGCAGTGAAAACGCATGCGCAGTTTGGACCTGATCGGCATAGCAGCAATCAGATCTGAATTACCCCCAAAGTCGTGTACGCATGCTGCTCATACAGTGTGGGCATAGTGGTTAGCATTGCCTCACAACACTGGGTCATGGGTTTGATTTTCAAATAGAGCAGTGGTTCTCAAACTCTTTTGAATTAATGTGTCCTAGAGTATCAGCATTATTTTCACGCCACTCCTAGAATTAAAGATACTTATTGGGAAAATCTGAAAAAAAAAAAAAAAAAAAAATTGTGGCTACATGTCATCCTCAGGTTCAGTTATGTGGTGGTGGACAGGGTGCACTTCTGCTTGTCCATATATTTTATGATTGGCAGCCACCAGCACTGGTTTTCCTAACACATTGATCATAAATAATTTGATTAATTGTGGCACCTCCTATGTGTGCCCCATGGTTCCCCAGGGTGCTATGACACTCAGTTTTGGAACCACTGATCTAGTGCACTGAATGTGTGAAGTTTGCATGTTCTTCCCTTGTTTGTGTGGTCTTCCTCTGGGTAATCCAGTTTCCTCCCACACTACAAAGACACATTGGAAACACACTGGGGCAGGGATTGATGTGAATGAGTAAATATTCTTATGCTTTGTAATATGTAGGCACTATATATAACTAATAATAATAATAATAATAATAATAATAATACTACTACAGTGCTTGCCTCTTGAAGAGAGAAGGTTCTTTGTTTGATCAGATTCAGTTACTGAGATATATAACAGTACAGAATGTATGTAACTAACAATAGACAATGAGGGGTTATGTTTGTAAAACAGGTCCTATAGATTATTATTTGTATTATTATTATTATTATTATTATCATCATCATCCTATATTTATATGGCGCCACAAGGGATCCGCAGTGCCAGTTACACAGTACATAACCAAATGAGCAAACAAGAAAACAGCACTTACAGTTCTTTTAGAATGTAATCTCTCACGAGCAGGGCCCTCTTCCCTCATGTGCTTATCCTTTATCTTACTTTAATAATCTTCAACTGTACCACATCCAGCAGTCTTCTGCCACCTGATACTTATTCCAGTGTCATCTGCTGATGCAACTATGTGTATTTACCCTGTACTTGTCCTATACTGTCATCAACTGTAAGTTGCTGTTTTCCTGTTTGATTATTTATGTACTCTGTAATTGGGCACTGCGGAACCCTTGTGGCGCCATATAAATAAAGGATAATAATAATAATAATAATAATAATAATAATAAGGCAATACAGAACAGGTATGGAAAGCCAGTGGTTAGATGCCATAAAAGTGAGTATGGAGTATAAGATAGCGTAAAGCCCCGTACACACGGGGAGAGGTGTGTGCTGAGCAATCTATCACAGACTACTCAGAATACATCTCCCCCCCGCTCAGCACACAGGGCGATGTGTGCTGAGCGAGGGAGGGGGGCGCGGTGGAGGCCGCTCATTTCACCCAGCGGCCTGCTAGGCCAATCTAGCACCGGCGATAGTAACGCGCAGTGCCGCGCATCGCTATCGCTGTGGGACATACACACGGAGAGATCCGTGCTTAACTTCTAAGCAATCTAGTCAGATTGCTTAGAATTTAAGCACGGATCTCTCCATGTGTGCCCCCTTAAGTAAGAAAAGGAAAGGCACATGAGGAAAGAAGGCCCCCATGCTCTTGCAAGTTACAATCTAAAGGTGACGGGGTGACAAACCGGGGTGACACAGAAGGGGTAGACAGTGAGCATTGACAAGAGTGTTTGGAGGAGAGTTGGCTGGGTTTGGTGAAGAAGTGGATCTTGAGAGCCTGTTTGAAGTTTTGAAGAGAGGTGGAGAGTCTAATGGGAAGAGGTAGAGAATTCCAGAGATAGGGAGCAGCATGTGCAAAATCTTGTAGGTAGGAGTGAGAGGAGATCTGTTGCATTTAACTATAAAGAAATGTGTCCACAAAGGTACAGTAAGTTGAATCCCACATTACAGCCTGCATTTGTTACATCTCTAGGTACCATTCCCATTTGCTAGGCATGTATACAGCTTATCTATATTTACAAATACTCATTTACGCAATAGGAAACCTCTACAAATATTTTATTAAGCATTTACGTGTAAAAAATGGGGTCGTTTTTCTTTAAATAAATCGTATCCACTGTAATGAAAATATAATACTGTCTGTTTTATGTTCTTTTAATGAGGAATCATATAATAAAATGATCTTACTTCCCATCATCTCCTCACACTTAGCACATACTAAAAATCTAATATATTGTGTAGAGTCCTAACAGAATATCAACTCGCACACACTCAGAATTATCTATCTGTCTAACACATGATCTCATTCTATTGTGTGGGATTGTCTGCTAAGCGGCCGTGTTACAAGGAACAAGTATTCAGTGCTGGGATATTGTAGGTTGAAGGTAAGACACAAAGGTACATGAGGGTTAACTGTGACCTTCCTGGTTATCAAGATGGATGGAGTGTGGAAACTGGGGGAGGAATATTAACCAGGGATTTGCCTCAGTCAATATTTACTGTTCCTTTGCTCTTCCTGGACTGATCGGTCAATATATCTTCATGTTCACCCTAACAAAACTCAATAGCCACTTGATATATTGATATCTTTTTGTGCTATTTACCTCAGTGACAATCCCTGCTGCAGCCTCCAGACTCATGAAGGTTTAGCAATGATGAAATTTCTGCAAGATACAAAGGGCCCTGGAGGACTTGGGAAATTAGAAAAAAGTTCACGTGGTGTTATGTAAATTTGCATGACATATTTAGGAAAGGTATGAGCCAGCTACCGCAATGTACACTAACATCAACCCATACAATGACAGACATGCTAAGGATTCAACCCAATGTGCAAAATGATCAAAGGCTTGATGAGATCCTTTAATAAAAAGCAAACATTGTAAATAATGGCTGATTATACTTCAATAAAAACTGCAAACTCAGCAGTAAAGTTCTACTTTACTCTCATTAATCTAAATGAATGTGTTTATAAAAGTGTTATGATGTGCGTTGTATTTCGTGCTGGAAGCCAGGTCACAGAGGGAAGGGGGACTCCATAGCTGTAGATGTTTAGGGCATGCAGGTACTGTTTTATTCCTTATCTCCTCTGACGCTTGTGTCCTCCGGCCTTCTGTGTCCTCCAGTATTCTGTGTTCAGGCAGCCAGTAAAAAAACCAGGAGCACCACTTCAAGATTAACCACATAGAACATTTAGAAACACTGAGGCTTGGGAATGTGATGCCACTAATGTTGTGCTACAGATGGGCATTATAATATGTAAACTTTCATCTTCTATCATTGCCATTTGGCATTGAAACTACACCATAGCAACTAAGTGATGCTCAGCTCCCCTGGTAAGGCTGACCTTAATGCTTTGCCAGGACACTGCAGAGGCAACTAATACCCCTTTCAGACCGCCAGCTTCTAACACGGGTTATTGCACATGAGCTCGCATAACCTGTGTTGTTGTGCGGTCTGAAAGGGCCCAGGGGAAATATCCCGGGTTGACCCGGTATTTGAAGCCTGGTAGCAACCAGGGTTGAACACGGTTTCAACCCTGGTCGCTGTGCGATGTGAATGGGTTGCTGAGTTGATGCGACTGGTTTCCTGTTCACACTGGATGGACGTGAGTCGCAGGGAGATCATCTGATCGCCCCGGTCCCCACAAGCATCACTGCTGAAAGCCACCAACCCGGCAATATGCCGGGCTGGAGACGCCAGTGTAAAGGGGAAAGAGGCGGATCACAACCGGGAAGCATCCGTATACGACTCCCGGGTGCGACACACCAATAGCGGCGTGAAAGGGGTTAGTATGACTGACTCGGCTTTCTAGCTTACACATGGGCAGTGGACTGGAAACTCACATTCAAGACTTACGTCGGCTATACATGTGTAGCTGGTCAATCTGATGGGCAACAAGACACTGCTTCGACGAGTACATACAAACTTGCCAGTGCAGGGGAGCGACGGAACGACGGAGGATGCCATGCAGCAGGGCCAACCAGAAACATTGCTAATAATCGTGGGAACGTGCAAATCGGGCATACACACTGCCCGATATACCCAATTTGTTGTTTCAATGTGCCCCGAAAACTACAACTCAGGCACTAGTCTGGTAAACATGCTGATCTGGAAGGGTGATGCTGTCACAAGAAAGAAGAAGAAAGAATTTGAATTTAATAAATTAAATATTTTACAAAATATAGTGGTGAAGCTATTGCTGGAGGTAACTACTGCTGGTCACAGGCTTATTAAATAGGGAGAAGCCCTATCAAGCTGAAAATATATATATTTTTTTGGCGTATTTAGGAATCTTCTCTCTATAATAGACCCCTATGGGCATGATTCTGAGTTGCACGCAATGCAATTCAACTGAACATGCATCTAAGAAGCTACAACGTCGCACAGCGCATGTGTACCACTCAGAGTTGCAGCTGCAATTGAGAAGCACAGTCCCAGAAATATATAGGAAATGTATTAGACATTCCTGGGTGGTGACTGGGAGGTGGAAGGGAGGTGACTATTTAGAAGTAGGGTGTTATGGGAGTGTTGTGGGAGTATCACATAAATGGTTGCAAACTCAGATGTTTAATCGCTTACACTGGAGGCCATACTCTGATGGAGAATCTACACCTAGCAAGGGGCTGGTGCAAGTTTTGATGGTGCTTTAGATGTTAGCATGTAAAAACACACCGAATGGGATTGTTGTATCTAAAGGCACAAAGTGGGCGTCCCAGCCCTGGAACAGTCATACACATGGCTGTACATAAGGAGAAGGCCAGATACAAGCTTTGGCATAAAGTCACAGATGTGACTAACCGCTATATGGAGCTTATCCATATTTACAAATAGAGAATTGCAAAGGAGCACACAGCTATGTAGAGAGAAGGTAAAATCTGCTCAAATGGATGTTTAAGTCATAGCAGCAGGAATGGTAGGTTAATGCTTTCTATCTTTTACTGAAATCCTTAGGTCCTGATGCCAGCCCCATAGGCTGCCCCATCCTTGTGACATTATATGGTGTCCCTAGTGACTGACTACCAAACTGGAATGCAGACCCTAGTTCCATATCCATTTCATAGGAAGAGAATAACTGTTCATTGTATGATATACGCAGCTAGGGCCATATTCAGTTAGCAGCATTGTGTGGTCACTATGTGCGTCTGTGCACATCACTGTCGAGCTTCACAGATTTTCTGTGCCCCACTATGGTACACAAAGAAATATCGCTGGTGATGGTGGAATTGAGATGCTAGCGTCTCACAATCATCTTCGCTAATTGAATACTGTGCAATTGGGCTGATTCAGAGTCAGACAATGCTAAAACCTCTTCAGTGTCTTTTGCCGATCTTTTATTAGCGGATGCTAATAAAGGGGGTCATTCCGAGTTGATCGCTAGCTGCTTTCGTTCGTTGGCAGCGATCAGGCAAAAAAATCGGCACTTCTGCACATGCGTATGCGGCACAATGTGCACGCACATCGTACTATTACAACGAACGATGTAGTTTCACACAAGGTCTAGTGAAGCTTTTCAGTCGCACTGCTGTCTGCAGAGTGATTGACAGGTAGAGGGTGTTTCTGGGTGTCAACTGACCGTTTTCAGGGAGTGTTCGGAAAAACGCAGGCGTGCCAGGAAAAATGCAGGCGTGGCTGGGCGAACGCAGGGCATGTTCGTGACGTCAAAACAGGAACTGAATAGTCTGAAGTGATTGCAAGCGCTGAGTAGGTCTGAAGCTACTCTGAAACTGCACAAAATAATTTTGTAGCCGCTCTGCGATCCTTTCATTCGCACTTCTGCTAAGCTAAAATACAATCCCAGTGGGCGGCAGCATAGCGTTTGCATGGCTGCTAAAAACTGCTAGTGAACGATCAACTCGGAATGACCCCCAAAGACCCTTCCTTGGTGTACAAGTGTGCGCCTAAATTTTAGAGATGTGTACTGGAAATTTTTCGGGTTTTGTGTTTTGGTTTTGGATTCGGTTCCACGGCCGTGTTTTGGATTCGGACGCGTTTTGGCAAAACCTCCCTGAAATTTTTTTGTCGGATTCGGGTGTGTTTTGGATTCGGGTGTTTTTTTTACAAAAAATCCTCAAAAACAGCTTAAATCATAGAATTTGGGGGTAATTTTGATCCCATAGTATTATTAACCTCAATAACCACAATTTTCACTCATTTCCAGTCTATTCTGAACACCTCACACCTCACAATATTATTTTTAGTCCTAAAATTTGCACCAAGGTCGCTGGATGACTAAGCTAAGCGACCCAAGTGGCCGGCACAAACACCTGGCCCATCTAGGAGTGGCACTGCAGTGTCAGACAGGATGGCACTTAAAAAATTAGCCCCAAACATCACATGATGCAAAGATAAATAAAATAAAAAAGAGGTGCAAGATGGAATTGTCCTTGGGCCCTCCCACCCACCCTTATGTTGTATAAACAGGACATGCACACTTTAACAAACCCATAATTTCAGCGACAGGGTCTGCCACACGACTGTGGCTGAAATGACTGGTTGGTTTGGGCCCCCACCAAAAAAGAAGCAATTAATCTCTCCTTGCACAAACTGGCTCTACAGAGGCAAGATGTCCACCTCCTCCTCATCCTCCGATTCATCACCCGTTTCACTGTGTACATTCCCCTCCTCACAGAGTATTCATTCGTCCCCACTGGAATCCACCATCTCAGGTCCCTGTGTATTTTCTGGAGGCAATTGCTGGTGAATGTCTCCACGAAGGAATTGATTATAATTCATTTTGATGAACATCATCTTCTCCACACTTTGTGGAAGTAACCTCGTACGCCGATCGCTGACAAGGTGAGCGGCTGCACTAAACACTCTTTCGGAGTACACACTGGAGGGGGGGCAACTTAGGTAAAATAAAGCCAGTTTGTGCAAGGGCCTCTAAATTGCCTCTTTTTCCTGCCAGTATACGTACGGACTGTCTGACGTGCCTACTTGGTTGCGGTCACTCATATAATCCTCCACCATTCTTTCAATGGTGACAGAATCATATGCAGTGACAGTAGACGACATGTCAATAATCGTTGGCAGGTCCCTCAGTCCGGACCAGATGTCAGCACTCGCTCCAGACTGCCCTGCATCACCGCCAGCGGATGGGCTCGGAATTCTTGGCCTTTTCCTCGCAGCCCCAGTTGCGGGAGAATGTGAAGGAGGAACTGTTGGCGGGTCACGTTCCGCTTGATTTGACAAGTGTCTCACCATCAGGTCTTTGAACATCTGCAGACTTGTGTCTGCCAGAAAGAGAGATACAACGTACGCTTTAAACCTAGGATCGAGCACGGTGGCCAAAATGTAGTGCTATGATTTCAACAGATTGACCACCCATGAATCCTGGTTAATCGAATTAAGGGCTCCATCCACAAGTCCCACATGCCTAGTGGAATCGCTCCGTTTTAGCTTCTCCTTCAATCTCTCCAGCTTCTTCTGCAAAAGCCTGATGAGGGGAATGACCTGACTCAGGCTGGCAGTGTCTGAACTGACTTCACGTGTGGCAAGTTCAAAGGGTTGCAGAACCTTGCACAATGTTGAAATCATTCTCCACTGCGCTTGAGTCAGGTGCATCCCCCCTCCATTGCCTATATTGTAGGTAGATGTATAGGCTTGAATGGCCTTTTGCTGCTCCTCCATCCTCTGAAGCATATAGAGGGTTGAATTCCACCTCGTTACCACCTCTTGCTTCAGCTGATGGCGGGGCAGGTTCAGGAATGTTTGCTGGTGCTCCAGTCTTTGGAACGCAGTGGCTGAATGCCGAAAGTGGCCCGCAATTCTTCGGGCCACCGACAGCATCTCTTGCACGCCCCTGTCGTTTTGTAAAAAATTCTGCACCGCCAAATTCAATGTATGTGCAAAACATGGGACGTGCTGGAATTTGCCCACATGTAATGCACGCACAATATTGGTGGCGTTGTCCGATGTCACAAATCCCCAGGAGAGTCCAATTGGGGTAAGCCATTCTGCGATGATGTTCCTCAGTTTCTGTAAGAGGTTGTCAGCTGTGTGCCTCTTATGGAAAGTGGCGATACAAAGCGTAGCCTGCCTAGGAACGAGTTGGCGTTTGCGAGATGCTGCTACTGGTGTCGCCGCTGCTGTTCTTGCTGCGGGAGGCAATACATCTACCCAGTGGGCTGTCACCGTCATATAGTCCTGAGTCTGCCCTGCTCCACTTGTCCACATGTCCGTAGTGGACATTGGTTACAACTGCATTTTTTAGGACATTGGTGACTCTTTTTCTGACGTCTGTGTACATTCTCGGTATCGCCTGCCTAGAGAAATGGAACCTAGATGGTATTTAGTACCGGGGACACAGTACCACAAGCAATTCTCTAATTCCCTGCTAATTAACATTGGATACCGGACACACGTTTAACACCACCGCAGCTGCCAAGACCTGAGTTATCCGCTTTGCAGCAGGATGACTGCTGTGATATTTCATCTTCCTCTCAAAGGACTGTTGGACAGTCAATTGCTTACTGGAAGTAGTACAAGTGGTCTTCCGACTTCCCCTCTGGGATGGCGATCGACTCCCAGCAGCAACAACAGCAGCGCCAGCAGTAGTAGGCGTTACACTCAAGGATGCATCGGAGGAATCCCAGGCAGGAGAGGACTCATCAGACTTGCCAGTGACATGGCCTGCAGGACTATTGGCTTTCCCGTCTAAGGAGGAAATTGACACTGAGGGAATTGGTGGTGTGGTTTGCAGGAGCTTGGTTACAAGAGGAAGGGATTTAGTTGTCAGTGGACTGCTTCCGCTGTCACCCAAAGTTTTTGAACTTGTTAATGACTTCTGATAAATGCGCTCCAGGTGACGTATAAGGGAGGATGTTCCTAGGTGGTTAACGTCCTTACCCCTACTTATTACAGCTTGACAAAGGCAACACACGGCTTGACACCTGGGGCAATATTTACTAATATTCGTGTTTGAGTCAGTTTGTGTAGTGTTTTTTAAACTCGTTTTGTATCGGGTGCATTTTCATGCAACTTTTTGAAACTATATACGCAAAGTTACGAAGAAGTCGACTTTATGGTTTTCGTGTTTTCCGATGTCGATGCCAGTCGGGTTTTTTTTGGACCATTCTCATCCGTCATTATCATTTGCGTACATCTTTTGGTTGTTTTTACCGGTATTTTTTCTAAGTGAAACGCGGCAGGGTTTTTTTAAGACCCCGGCCGCATTTTCACTTTTAGTTTCGTTTTTCATCCCCGTTCATGATTGGTTGTGTTTCAGATGGTAGGAGTGTCTGTGCGCAACCATATAAATATGCCCCAAACCGTCCGCACCTCGTGGGTTTAGTTAGTGGTGAGGAGGAGGGAGGTTGTGCTGTGGAAGTAGGTGAATTTGTGGTTTGGTGAGGAGTGTTGGTAGCGATTTCTGAGTGTGGTATTGTGTTTGAAAGTCGTCTTGTCATTCTTGTAGTCTTGTTTTTTGTGGTTTTGTCTCATTTTTTGTCCAAGTTATTTTTCTTTATAGCCCCTTGTCAGTGTTTGTGTGTGTGTGTGTGTGTGTGTGTGTGTGTGTGTGTGTGTGTGTGTGAGTTGTGTAGTGGTAGTGGAGGAGTGTGTTGTTTGTCTTTTTTTTTTCTGTGTTAAGTGTTTAGACACACAATTATGTGTGACTCAGAGGTGGGTGAGGTGGAGGGTGTGAGTGAGGGGGAGGAGGTCGGTCAGGTGGAGGAGGTGGGTGAGGTTGCTGCAGCAGCCTCAAGTGACAGTGATAGTGACAGTCAGACAGCTCTGCAGCCACGCACCACTACTAAGACTGGGCGGAATGTAAAGTTTAGTTTTGCTGAAAATGTGGCATTGGTGCGTGAGCTGATGAAGTATCAGCGGCAGCTATTTGGGCCTGAGTCCGCCAAGGTGCCAACATGGAGGAAGACGGTGTTGTGGGCGAAAGTTGTTGCTGCTGTCAATAGTGAGGGGGTGGTCAAGCGGACGGAGGACACGTGCCGCAAACGGTACTATGACATAAAGCGACGTGTCAAGTCCAAAATAGCCAAGGAGGCGAAGTCGGCTCGAAAAACCGGTGGTGGCCAGCCCTATATTGCAAGATATCTGGAGTATGAGGAGCCCATGCGGAGTGTAATACCTCCTGAAGTAGTCTCTGCAACCCATGTCTGGGATTCAGATAGGCCCAGGAAGAATGGTGAGCATGTGTTTTTGAATTAACATTCTATGACCTTTTTTTTTTTTTTAAATGTGTGTCATGTGACGTTGCATATTACTCCCATCTTCAAGTGTGTGTCAGCAAATATATTGTTTTGGGTAATGTTTTATACAAAAGCCAATGTAACATCTTACTTTATTGTATGTCATGTGTTTTTTTTCCAGTATATTTTGCATGTGTAGTTTGGACTTGGTGTGTCATTGAATTGTCCTGCAATAATGTTTTCCTTTTGGACATTTTTTGTTTTTTAAGTTGGACTATGTTTTATATTTAGGTTATCCATGTGCAATGTTTCAAAAACAGTGGTTGTCATGTTAGAGGCTGGAGTAGTGTAAAGTGGTTTGAAAACCACTTACATGTGTAATGTCATTATTACAGAATGTAATATTTTTTATTCAAAAAACACTATTTGTTTGTTCAGTTTGAGTTTGTATTTGTACCGTGACACAACACTGCAGTGTAATTTTTTTTTTTTTGGCTCATATAGTGGCAATGTGTGTTTGGAGTGCCACATCACAGAGCAATTTATATATTGCATCTGTAATATTTTTCCTTTCATTACAAAATGAAGATGTGTGTGTTTGTGGTTGTTAATGTATGTATTTTTACTTGTGGCCTATGTCAGTGTCCTGTACATGTTTTCCTGTGTTGAACTTTCCATAGGGCATATGGCTATTGGACAATGTTGATTGTTTTATGTAGTGTTTTTTTTTGTTTCCGGTCCTTATGTTTTTCATAAAAATAAAGCAAGCATTTCTTAAAGAATACATGTTTATAAGCATAATGGGTGGATGTATCAACAATAGCATGAATACATGAGTGTTTTTTTTTTTACAGTGTTTGAAAAAAGCAGTACTACTCGTCCTCCAGTAACTCCCAGCACATCTGATGATGATGACGCTGCGGAAGCAGGTAAAGTGTCCATTGTAGTATAGGGTATGTTTGTAAAGGAATGGCCATAACAAAATTTCACTTTCATTAATAGGTCCATCAAAAGAAGTCTGGAGCAGCAGAAGTGGGACTTCTGTAAGACATCACCACAAAAAACCTGTGGCAGCAAAGAAAGCAAGGTCTGATGTCCAGGGCCAACCACAGCAGGCTACCCCGCCACGAAGATTATCGACAGTATGTTCGGTCCCCCCACTCCAAATTTTGGACGCACCTCCAAGACGTCATCCACACTCCCCTCATCTTGATTGTGAGTATCAAACTGAAATAAATGTAAACAATTTTAGATCGTAATCAAACTTTTTCTTAACCGCATTAAGTCAAAACACATCAAAAACTTATATACTTACCAAAGTAAGCAAAACATGAAATGGAATCCAAGCAAAATGGCCTTGTCCACATCCATTAAAGATATGTATGTCCACTTGAGCCATACGGTAGCACATTGTGTGTAAGATGCTGCAACAGAAACTCATGTTTAATGTTTGCAAAAAGTAAGGTTGTTTATCAAATTTTCAAATGTGTGTTTGAGCTCACATTGCCAAATACATATAAAAACATTACTATGTTTGTTTTAGAAAAGCTATAAGGTAACACATTATGGATTACAATGTGTTTTTATGGTGGAGTATGTCTGATCTACAATAAAACTAAAGTGTTTGCTTTCACAATAAAGTAACCAGACACATTTGCCACAAACAGGCATATGTGTGTATTTAAGTTATGAGTGATGATGTTGCTAGGCAGAATATCTGAAAGCAACAGTGAATGACATGTGTTCCATGTGTAGTGATTTGTTTTCATTTATCAAACATATGGATAGCTAACGGCGAATTTTTCCACATTTCAGCTTCTAGTCCTGGTAACAGCATCCCTCCGCAACAACAGCAACACAGTGACATGGAGGAGACAATCATCTTAGAAATGCAGCCATTAAGCCAAGGAATCAGCCCCCCAGCACCTGTGAGTACACCACCACAGCAAAGCACACTACCACCACAACACAGCCCAACAACATCAGTATCACAAGGCCCTGATCAGGTGTTTTGGACCATTTGGGCTAGACAGCAGGCCACTAATGAAGATAGCCTGCGTAGGCAGACACAAATGTTTGCAAGCCTACCATGTCACCTCAGAAGAATAACCAGAAATATGAGTAGACAAAATTAACAAACAACCAGAATTGGAAATACCATGGAACTCATGCGTACAGACATTACACAGGTCATGGGCAACTTACAGTGCATAATGGAAGAACAGCACAGACTAATGGAAGAACAGCACAGACAACAGCAAAGTTATATGAACATTTTTCAAAACAATCAAAAGATTCATGAAAGTTTATTCCGAATTGTAGCCAATCAAAATGCAGCTACACGTGAACTCAATGCCACCCTCACTAGCCTGAATGAAATACTCAGATCCATGCACCAACAGCAAACAAGCAGCAGTTCTGGTACGACTACTCCAAATATCACGCCAGTCTCATCACCACGAAGACGCTCCACCAGAGCACGACAACATGACAGTGCTAAAGGCAAAGGGCAGGACAAGCAGGCACCCAAAAAAAATTAACACAAAACAAACAAATTTTAAATTTCTGAGAAGTAATTCAAAATAGTTAGTAAGTGTATGTTTGGCAAAATATATATAACACTTAGCTCCTTGACAATTTATACAACATCATTAATTATAAGTGGTACAAACAACAGCATAACATTTGTACACACATTTATTCTTTACCATCTTTGTTTTCTTTTGGAGGAGGGAAATGTTGTTGTAGCTGCACATACATGTTAGCAGGAAGTAACCAGACCACTTTATATTTTTTCTAATCATTACTCTTTCTAGATTCTAATCATTCTCCTATCCTGCACACACAATGATTGCCAGGCAGCCACATACATGTTAGCAGGAAGTAACCAGACCACTTGATTTTTTTCTAATCATTACTCTTTCTAGATTTCAATCATTCTCCTATCCTGCAGCCAATCCACATTACAATGTGATTGTTAACTATTTTACCTTTTTTCTCTATACAACATTACAAGAATAACACAATTGAGTTGCGTAAAAAGCTTTTAATATGTTGTCATTGAATTGAGATAATTCATTGCCAAAATGAATGTCATTATTGTTGGGCCATGTTTGTGTGTGTTAAAAATGAGTAATAATGTTATTACACATGATGCAGAAACCAAAAAATAATAAATTTTTAACCAAAAAAAATAATGTGTATAATAATGTATATATGTGGCTGTGTATTTACTTACAAATCAGCAAGTTTACTGCAGGAAACATTACAAAATAAATAATTTTGGATGAGAGTAAGTTTGTGTCCCTTAAATATGATGGAGCATCACACATAGGGACACGTGTATTCCTCAAGGCTAAGATATTATATGTTGAGGACTGTTTATTTAGAACACAGGTTCTCAAACTCGGCCCTCAGGACCCCACACAGTGCATGTTTTGCAGGTCTCCACACAGAATCACAAGTGACATAATTGGCTCCACCTGTGAACCTTTTAAAATGTGTATGTGAGTAATTCATACACCTGTGCTTCTACTGGGTTACCTGCAAAACATGCACTGTGTGGGGTCCTGAGGGCCGAGTTTGAGAACCTGTGCATTAGGACGTTACACACAATCATAAAGTAAAATACTAAATAAATTACTATGTGGATTATGTGTGCTTGTAATAAATTATCAGTGCAAGTTTACGAACACTTATCCAGACTTAATGCATGCCACTCATAATCTGTTGCTTTGATTTTTAAAATAAACACAATACACATGCGACATTAGTTTTGCATAAAGCGAGGGTATGTTTGTATGTCTCAAGGAGACAGACACATTCTGAGTAATGGTTTTTACAATAAAAATGGCCCAACATCTATTTCTGATTACACAACAAATGAAATAAGCAAACCAAACTTACCTTAGAAATAGCGAGTGATGAGCTTTTGCCTAACCTGCCTCCCTACATCTGTACTCCAAGTATCACCAGATGTCTCTAATTCCTCTGCTTGCTGGCTACTTTCTTCATCCTCCTCCTCCTCAACATGTGGCAGATGTTGTTGCAAACACATGTTATGAAGAAAGCAGCAGCAGAACACAATTTGAGTCACCTTCGAGGGACTATAAAAACAAAAGGCCACCAGACTTATCCAGACACTGAAACCTAGATTTCAGCACACCAAAACATCTTTCTATCACATTCCGCGTGGACTTATGTGCATGATTGTAATTGTGTTCAGCAGGGGTATCAGGTCGGGACAAAGGAGTTAGAAGCGAAGAGAAACAGCCATATCCTCCTTCACCTAAAAGACAGATATAGTAACGTGATTCATGTTAAGATTCAGCAACACATAAGTAACACACTGTGGGGCAGATGTATTAACCTGTAGAAGGCATAAGGAAGTGATAAACCAGTGATATGTGCAAGGTAATAAAGGCAGCGGACAATCTGTTCCTAAATGTTCATTTACATATTGGAGCTGATTGGCTGGTGCCTTTATCACCTTGCACATATCACTGGTTTCTCACTTCCTTATGCCTTCTACAGGTTAATACATCTGCCCCTGTATTTGGACAAAGTATACGCAGGCCTACACATATCAAATTACATACCCAGCAGCCATCCATCTGGCATTTGTCCGTCCTCAAACTTATCAAAGAGGGATGACTGACTGAGGATGAAGGAGTCATGGCAGCCCCAAGGGTAACTAGCAACAACACTCATTATTTTGAGATTTGCATCACAAACCACCTGCACATTTGTGGAGTGTTCTTGATGGCGATTAGTATATATGTGCTGCCTGCCCCTAGGTGGTCTCAGCTGAATGTGTGTGCAATCTATGGCTCCAAGCACATTGGGCATGCCAGCCAGCTCATAGAAATCTACCCTGACGGCATGCCACTGAGACTCCTGGGTAGGAAAGCAGATTGAGGCATCGATGTGGGGCTGCAAAACAGCCAACACCTGTGTGTATATTTGAAAGAACAATAAACATGAGATTTTAGGACAGAACTGTCCACCGAGAAATTAAAACAAACAAAAAAAAGAAGAGGTAGTTAGGTATACATCACCTGTGTTAATATTCTCGAAAATGAGGGCTGTGAGATTCCTATGACATCCCCAGACACAGCCTGAAAGCTACCAGTAGCCATAAAGTGCAACACAGCCAGGAGTTTGTGCAGGCCTGAGACAGAGCGAGAGCGTGCTGTCTCAGGGTCTAGGCCCAGTTTGACAAGGTCATACAGACGGAAAATGTTGTTACGATTTAGACAGAACATCTGTATGACCATATCATCGGACAATGCGTTCAAGTTTAAACGCCCCCTAAAAAAACGAGTCCTGCGCAGCCTCCGCGGAACCTGTACAACCTGCTGACCATGTTGTCTGAGGAATCCCACAGCACACAAAATATCACTGGTCCATAGTCCTGCTGCCATTTCTGAGTGTAGGTGGATTGAATTGGGCCTAACATCCTTTTATAGGCATCCGTATTCAGGTGTGATTGATTTTTGAGTTGCAACACATGTAAACACGCCTGAAAAAAGCAGGTCTATTTTTTTGCCGCTTTTTTTAACGATTCGCAAAAAAATACGACCGCATTTGAGCACTCAGAGACTAACACCCAAATACGAATGAATAGTGAATTCCCGTATTGTATGAAATAACCGCCGTGTTTGACCGATGGTCTATTCATTAGTATTTCTGAACTTTGCAAATTAAACCATTACGAATAGTCCAAAAACTGCCGAGATTGGTGCTTAGTGAATTTCCGGATTGGGACTTAGAAAAAAAAAACACAAATAGGGCAAACTCGGATTTTTAGTAAATATAGGCCCTGTTGTCCGCATTTCTGTTAAAATAATTCCACACCGAAGAGGTGATTTTTTTTTTGTAAGTTGACCAGGCATGTCAATGGCCATATTCGTCCCACGGACAACAGGTGTCTCCCCGGGTGCCTGACTTAAACAAACCACCTCACCATCAGAATCCTCCTTGTCAATTTCCTCCTCAGCGCCAGCAACACCCATATCCTCATCCTGGTGTACTTCAACAGTGACATCTTCAATTTGACTATCAGGAATTGGACTGCGGGTGCTCCTTCCAGCACTTGCAGGGGGCGTGCAAATGGTGGAAGGCGCCACCTCACCCCGTCCAGTGTTGGCAAGGTCAGGCATCGCAACCGATACAATTGGACTCTCCTTGGGGATTTGTGATTTAGAAAAATGCACAGTTCTTTGCTGTGCTTTTGCCAGCTTAAGTCTTTTCATTTTTCTAGCGGGAGGATGAGTGCTTCCATCCTCATGTGAAGCTGAACCACTAGCCATGAACATAAGCCAGGGCCTCAGCCGTTCCTTGCCACTCCGTTTCGTAAATCGCATAATGGCAAGTTTACACTTCTCCTCAGACGCTTTTAATTTAGATTTTTGGGTCATTTTACTGAACTTTTGTGTTTTGGATTTTACATGCTCTCTACTATGACATTGGGCATCGGCCTTGGCAGACGACGTTGATGGCATTTCATCGTCTCGGCCATGACTAGTGGCAGCAGCTTCAGCACGAGGTGGAAGTGGATCTTGATCTTTCCCTATTTTACCCTCCACATTTTTGTTCTCCATCTTTTAATGTGTGTAATTATATGCCAGTAATATATCAATAGCAATGACATACTGTACCGTACTGCTATATATATATATATATATATATATACTGGTGGTCAGCAAAATTCTGCACTGTCCTCCTACTATATACTGCGCGCAACTATAATGTAGCACAGATATGGGTAGTAAACTTGACGACACAGAGGTGGAGCAATGGACTACTGTACCGTACTGCTATATATATACTGGTGGTCAGCAAAATTCTGCACTGTCCTCCTACAATAAACTGCGCACAACTACAATGCAGCACAGATGTAGATAGTATACTTGACGACACAGAGGTAGAGCAATGGACTACTGTACCGTACTGCTATATATATATATATATATATATATACTGGCGGTCCGCAAAATTCTGCACTGTCCTCCTACTGTATACTGCGCACAACTACAATGCAGCACAGATATAGATAGTATACTTGACGACACAGAGGTAGAGCAATGGACTACTGTACCGCACTGCTATATATATATATATATATATATATACTGGTGGTCAGCAAAATTCTGCACTGTCCTCCTACTATATACTGCGCACAACTACAATGCAGCACAGATATAGATAGTATACTTGACAACACAGAGGTAGAGCAATGGACTACTGTACCTCACTGCTATATATATATATATATATATATATACTGGTGGTCAGCAAAATTCTGCACTGTCCTCCTACTATATACCGCGCACAACTACAATGCAGCACAGATATGGATAGTATACTTGACGACACAGAGGTAGAGCAATGGACTACTGTACCGTACTGCTATATATATACTGGTGGTCAGCAAAATTCTGCACTGTCCTCCTACCATATACTGCGCACAACTACAATGCAGCACAGATATGGAGCGTTTTCAGGCAGAGAACGTAGATATTTGCAGCACACTGAGCACAGATATTTGCAGCACACTGAGCACAGATATTTGCAGCACACTGAGCACAGATATTTGCAGCACACTGAGCACAGATATTTGCAGCACACTGAACACAGCAACTGAGAGAACGCAGCCACGTCCTCTCGCTATCATCTCCAATGCACGAGTGAAAATGGCGGTGACGCGCGGCTCTTTATATGCAATACAAATCTCGCAAAAATACGACAGCGGGATGATGACGTTCGGGCGCGTTCGTGTTAACCGAGCAAGGTGGGAACATCCGAGGCTGGCTCGGACCCGTGTAAACCACGTGAAGTTCAGGGGGGTTCGGATCTCGAGGAACCGAACCCGCTCATCTCTTCTAAATTTGCAAGGACTGAGATGCCCACTATGCGTTTTTAGATGCCACACTCTCATTTGATGCATACTTAGTTGCTACCATCAGACACACCACTAAAAATTGCACCTGCCCCCTGCTAAGTGCAGATTCTACATCGGAGGTTGACTTCCAATGTAAGTGATTAAGGTGTCTATTTACTAAGCCTTGGACGGAGATAAAGTTGATGGAGATAAATGACCAGCCAATCAGCTCCTAACTGCCATGTCACAGGCTGTGTTTGAAAAATTACAGTTAGGAGCCGATTGGCTGGTACTTTATCTCCGTCCACTTTATCTCCATCCAAGTCTTAGTAAATAGACCCCTGTGACGCCCCCATAACATGCCCATCACAGTACACCTCCGTGCAACTGAAAATCCAGTCACCACCAAGGAACGGCCAGTACATATCCAATACATTTCTGAGAATGTGTGTTGTGTGGTGTATATAGGAACTGATTCAGAGATGGACGCAGATCGCTGCACACGCAGCAAGATCTGCATCCATTTCTGCGCATGCTGGGGGCCACCCAGCACAGGGCAAGGCCACCCAGTATGTGTGGCAATGCCTCCCAATGCATCCACAATTATATTGCAGATGCATCAAATTAAGGTTGACCCATTGGAGAGCAGCCTGGCTGCACTGTCAGATGGTCAGCTGCCAATTTATTTAATGTGATGTCATTCAGCCACCCCGAAAACACTCCTGGCATGCACCCGTTTGGCCCACCTCGCCCGCCGCCTGCTGCTGTCAATAATCTTGTGGGATGCAGCCGCAAGGTGTTCTTCGGCTGGTGCTCATGTGCACATCACTTGTAGGCAGCCACTGTGTACAAACGCATGGCTGTGTTCGGGTCTGAATGACCCCCACAGTTCCTATTGCTGTGTGTGTATTCTAGAGGAGGGATACATGGATCTTATGCCTCTCAATCACTACTGGAACTCTGTGAGAAACACACATTGGACACATGCACTTGTGACAGTTGAAAAGCATCAAGCATTTGTGCGGCTATCAGCACTGCAGGCGAATAGGTTCCATAAAGTCTATCTGAAATATCACATAAATACCATCAGATTCTCAGACACACTTTCTGTAACTAACAAATACATCACTTCTTTTTCAGATTCTTTATTATAATAATTGCATTATCAACTATATTAATGAATAATAGACAAATGCTCACATCAGTGCTTGACCAAACAGGATAATCAATATGTGGACAAATGTTTGGGCAGTCAACAATATGGTATTGAGGGTTCTTTTCAGATCTAAATATTACTCGGTTTACTTTCCTTTTGTGAATTCAGTCACATGAGAGAATGATTGTGATTTTATTGCTTGTACAGGGTGCTATACACAAGCATTAATCTGAGTAATCATCACTATTATATTCATCTTGTTTATACAACGTGACATCTTTCAGACAGATAATGACTCATGACACATTACAATTGGAAACAGTTATTTGTTTAACTTTATTTTGGCTGTGTGTCCATTTACATAGCAGTTATATTTGTTTTTAGCTCCATAAGGGGTATGCAGAGCCACCCTTATAATGTAAGAATTAACATAGAACTGGATACAGGAGATAACAAGAGCACAATACCCAAAACACATGAGGAAACCGGGTCCTGTCCAAAAGAACCTGCATCTATCATAGATGCTCCAGTGGGGAATTGTTGTTTAACGCCAGCCTTAGCCATCTGGGAGATGCCATGATGAATATTTTAAAGGAGAACTTGTCAGCATATTCTCTACTCCTTATTATTGCTCTGTTACATAGTATTAATTTACAGGCAGAGGGTGCGAATTGCCTTTGCCGTGGCATTTAAACGCCAACAATGCAACCCTATCTTACACCCTCCGACCGTATGGCCGAATCTGGCATTTGCATAAAAGTGATCACGACCACATGGGGTAGCGAACACTTTTGCGCAAGATTTATTTATTTATTAACAGTTTCTTATATAGCGCAGCATATTCCGTTGTGCTTTACAATTAGAACAACAGTAATAGAACAAAACTGGGGAACAACAGTCATAGAACAAAACTGGGTAAAAACAGACAGACATTGAGGTAGGAAGGACCTCCTCGTAAGCTTACAATCTATAGGGAAATAGCCATTGATACACAAGGATAGATGTTACCTATTGCATAATGGTCCACCAGATTGCTAGGTTCTTAATGGGTTGTATGACATGATCTCCCAGCAATGTTGGCCAAGTGTCAGGAGGGTGTGAGAGTAAAGAAAGACAAGATAATTAGATATGGAAGCACTGAAGGTTATGTGAGTTGGTCTGGAATTTGATAGGCTTGTATGAAGAGGTGAGTTTTCAAGGAACATTTAAAGGTTTGGAGACTAGAGGAGAGTCTTACTGTGCTTGGGAGGGCATTCCACAGAGTGGGTGAAGCCCGGATAAAGTCCTGTAATTTTGAGTGTGAACAAGTAATGAGTGTGGATGAGAGACGTAGATCTTGTGCAGAGTGGAGAGGTCGGGTAGGGAGATATTTTGAGATGAGTGAAGAGATGTACATTGGCGTAGTTTGGTTAATAGCCTTGTATGTAAGTAAAAGTATTTTATATTTAATACGATAGAATACCAGTAAACAATGGAGGGCCTGACAGAGCGGACCTGCAGACGAGTAACATCTAGCGAGGAAGATTAGCCTCGCAGCTGCATTCAAAATGGATTGTAGTGGTGAGAGCCTATGTTTGGGAAGACCGGTCAGGAGACTATTACAATAATCAATGCAGGAGATTATGAGAGCTTGGATTAGAGTTTTTGCTGTGTCTTGTGTAAGATATGGTCGTATTGTGGATATGTTTCTTAGATGTATTTAACATGATCTTGAGACAGATTGAATGTCACCTAGGCAGTGAGCTTGTGAGGTAGGGATGATTGCTGAGTTATCAACAGTGATCGAGATATCAGGTTGGTAACTACTATTGGCCGGTGGAAATATAATTAATTCTGTTTTGGAAATATTAAGTTTGAGGGGGCGAGATGTAATCCAAGATGAAATGGCAGAAAGGCATTCAATGACACGGCCCAATACAGATGGTGACAAATCTGGGGAGGATAGGTAGGTTTGAGTATCATCCGATGGTACTGCCATAAAGTGCAGTGGCTGCCGCGTTTACTTGGCATGGCGGGATCATTTGCATTCAATTGAATTACCCTATAGTGCCCTGTACATCATATTGCACATACACTGAAGAAACCAATCGCAGGCCGAGCATGTGCCTCACCATGCATATGCACCATAATGGAGGATACTAGAGTGGATAATTCGCTCCATTCATGAAATAGAAGTTTTGGCAAGTAACTGGTTGGTTACTGGGCAGAATCTTCTCATGGAAGTTTAGCCTGACTTTTATGTTTGAGGTGTGCGGATGGAGGTGGGAAGTCGGTTTCAGATGGATCTTCTGAACCCGGCATAGGTTGGACATACCTCCCAACATTTGGATGTGTGTAGGAGTAACACCATGGCGCTGTGAATTCGCACCTGCCCAAAAAGGGGGCGTGGTCTATAGAAAAAGGCGTGGTTTCACAGGAGTGCTGCGATCGTGAGCCACACCATCATTTTCCGGCACTATGGGGGCATGGCCAGAGCTCTGTGAGCTGCTGGCATGCCCCTAGTCCCTCTGACTCCGATGAATAGACGCAGTGTGCACGTGCACAGAGTCTATTCACCGCTGCTCTGGGTGTGCAACAGTATGCTTGAAAATGAACAGATAGCATTAGGTTGTAAATCTGGCTTCTGTGGACGTCCATAATTGTGGCAACTTTGCGTCCGACTCAGCTTCAGGCTCAGAGTATTTCAAATAAAATGTAAAAAGGAAAGCACGATTTCCTTGCACCTGACTCGGGTGCTGGATCAGAGAGGGCACCAGGACAGTCACTTTAACAACCCCGCCCCCCCCCCCAACACCTCCCCTCCCTCTGCGGATGTGCTTGCAAGGAGCCAGGTGCATTGCAGTGATAATAAACTACAGTTCCCAGCAGCCCTTGCAAGGGCTGTAGTTTACGTTCAGTTTATTAATTGCAGTGCGTCCTGCTCCTTGCAACTGCAACCAGAGATGGAGGTGGTGTTCGGGGGAGCCAGATTAAGAGGGATCAGAGGGGGAAAGTAACCTCAGCCCCCCAAGTCATTCATCAGCAACGTCCAGTCACAGTGCAGCCGAAGCTACAGTCAGAAAAGGGGGCGGGGCTACAAGGCCAGCACAGCCAGCATGGGAGAGAGGAGGAGAGTGGAGACCTCACTTTTCAGCATCAGCCTGAGCCCAGGGGCAAATGCAGGATTTGCACAAGGGGGTTTCCAAAGAGGGGTGGAGCCAACCACGGGGGTGGAGACTGAGGTGACCCAGTATATGCTGGGTCTGTTAAACTAGTGTAGATAGGTGGCTGGGCCACCTTGGGGCATCACCATCTTACATTTACTTTTAACACTTATTTCACATTGTGTTTGTTTTATATTTATGTAGCTTTTTTCACATAATTTTTACACTTATAACACTGCTCAGCTAAACTTCACATTCTAACACTCTGACACTTTACTGCTGTCCTCTTCTTTTCTTTTACATTCAGCAGCCTCTTTCATTTGCTCAAGACTGATCTTTCACTCCTATCCTTTTTCTGTGTGATGCCCTGGGGTGGTTTGGCTGGGGTTGTCTGGGGGTGCTCTGCGTCCCGGAGGTGAACCCCTATAGTGTTAGGGACCTGTCCGATGAGGTCACCGTGAAGCAGGTGGGCAGGCTCATATACTGGTCAATATATGCCAAGAACCTCAAATATTATATTATGGTTATAATAATTTTAATGGTGTATGGTGCACCTGCACCCTTTGTTCCTATGTTGTAGTATTACAGTACTTAGTCCCAGCAAGGTAGCACATCCCATTATAATAAGCTAGGGTGTGCAGTCCAGGCCCCGTTTCTAAATAGATAAATGAGCCAGCACAGGGTAATAAATGTGAGCTCCCGCTCCCCGTTACTTGTGTAGCGGGAAGGTGACAATACGCTCCGGCTATCATCGCAGGCTATGGGAAACAGCTGCGGGAGGCTGAGCTATGCTGCGACGAGTACGCATCACAGCAACGCCACACTATGCAGCCTCCCACAGCAAGGATGTTAGAGGACACTTTTGTATATATGTGTGTGTGTGTGAATATATGTATATATGTATATATATATAGGAATCTGTGGTATTCTAGAGAGGGGTTAGCCTCGGCCCGCTCCCAATCAATAAAAACCAGGCGGCACTCCAGGGACTTGTAAACTCAAATAGAGTGTATTAATGAATCAAAAAATTGTGAACAAAGGCATATCTTGCCGACGTTTCAGCGCCACGCAGGACGCTTTTCTCAAAGCTATATGCAGTGCAGGAACCAAAAAACAAACAGAATGTGACACATACCTTTATGTGCTGGTAAATCATTCAGACCGCGCGTTGGGACAGCGGGAGCCAGCGTCCGGCGGGATTTCCGGTAAGTTCCTGTACCCCGTTACCAGGAAGTGACGTCCTGTGGTAACCAGGCAACCGCGGGCGTCACCACCGCCGCTAGTAACCCGCTGTTCCTGGCGGAAAATACATAACATAAGTGCTGGTGACAAGTAACTAAAATTTTATATATATATATATATATATGTGTGTATATATATATATATATATATATATATACATATATACACACATATGTACAATATATATATATATGTGTGTACCAAAGGAGCTAGCAGCGCCACAGATATAGTATCTAGGTTAAAACGACAGTATGGGAAAATTTGTGTTCTAAAATGATTATCAAAATATGACCTGGTGGACACTCCCTTAAGTATTAGGGCGTCAGCTTATAAACCTCAAAAAAGTAGATAGGCACTGGTATATATGCCTAGAAGTGCAAAATGGTGTGGGGGGATGAGGTGTTAGCAAGCGACCAAAAGGTGTCAGATTAATATTGTAAAACCAGGTATTATGAAAACATAAAATTTATTCAAAAATACAAAGCACTAAAAAGGGGGTAATAATGGGATCATAGCAATTAAAATTTAAAAAAGCCTAATTCAGAGTATTTTAAAAAAACAAAGGCAGAGCTTTTTAAAAAATTCAGGGACATGAATGTCGAAGTACATAAAAGGTAAAAAACACGTAAGAGATAAGGTATAAAATGTAAACAGTATATGATAAAAGAGGTAAAAAGGTAAAAAATATGTGAAGGTAGCTTAACTTCAGTGGTTGAGGTATAATCAGAGTGTCACCCAACGCGTTTCGTCCTACATGGACTTCATCAAGGGGTGGTGAGAGGCTAGAGACAGAGCATATTTATACCTTAAGACTAGGGGAGGTACTATCAACCTCACTTCCTGTTAGTTAATTAGTGTGGTATTAGCATATGGTCAAAGTGCATAATTGCATATATAAACATAAACCTAGTCTATTGGAAGAACCTGCTGTTATATTTATAGTTAGAAACGAGGCAGTTAATTGCTTCAAAAAGGCAAAAAACGGACGAGTTCGTTGATTTTCGGGTCCGGGCAGTGGGGAGCGTCACATCCGCCCCACATCCGCCCCGCTTCCGCCCCACTTCCGGCGTTGTAAAGTCAGTTCTGCGCCTGCGCCGGCTGGTCATATTGCGGCTGAGGTCTTCAGTGGTCGTCACCTGAATGCGGCGGCCATCTTTCTGGTTGTCAAACACCTAAACTTGTAGACCTCCGCCGGCGGAATGAATAGGAATGGAGTCTTGTGGATTTCTTTATTCCGATGCGTGTTGGAAATGCGTCCATGGTCTTTTTTTATATATAGTGGTTTACATATTAACGGTGTAGCTCCCCGAGGAGTTCATGGAAGAAAAAGGAAAAAAGGCAAATGAGTAGATGGGGGTGACGGTTCGATTATAAAAGATTCATAATATAGAAAATGGAACATTAGTAACTTCAGATGCGGGTAGATGATAATTAAAGCGAATGAATTATGTCAATAAGGCTTATATATATAAACAGGATAGGACTATGTCAGAAATTAGCCCGCAGGAACAGAAGGGAATAGTGAGTTATAGTTAGGTGGGCAAATTGGAATAAGTCCTGGGCTACCTCCTAGGTAATAAATAAAGCATCCAATTAGTTTCTGAGAGACCCCAAAAAGAGAATTCCCTGTTGCCTCCGAGTTTACAACACCCGGTGTCCCAAGGAGGTCTCCCATCCTTGTACTGACCGGGCCCAACCTTGCTTAGCTTCCAAGATCGGGCGGTGTTGGGCATCCCCAAGGTGGTATGGTTGTAATAATTAGGGCAGGGATGAAGCCAAGGTCTCTCATCACAGTGGACACAGTATTGAATAAGAGATCCCCAATAGCCATGGGGGATAGAACTAGAAGGTATAGTACAGAGTAGAAGAGATAGATACGTTGCTGGTAAGAAAAAGTAAGAGTAGGAAGGAGGATGGTACGTTTTATCGTGTTAGTGCCCTAGAATACAAGGCAGTACACAATACGTTATCTCGGCTCCTGGTATTCCCTGGGGGTCTCCCATCCAGGTACTGGCCAGGACAGGTCACAATACCGCTTATAAGGTCGGCCCAAGTATAAGTGGTCATATTGGTATTCGTGCGGGGACATAAATGGAAATTACAGAGGCGGAGAAAGAGGATAAATAAGCAGAGGGATTTCTTACATCACAGGAAAGGTGCTATTTCATATCCTTCGTTGAAGCCATCGGGATGAAGTGTGTTTAGTTCGTATATCCAATACATCTCCCTCCTGGAGAGAAGGTTCGAAAGGTCTCCTCCTCTATCTCCTAGCGCCACCAGTTCAATACCCTTGTATGTAAGCGCCTCCGGGTCAGAGTTGTGACACAGGTTGAAGTGTTTGGAAACTGCATGAGTGAGGACCTTATTCTTAATGTTCCTGACATGTTCCTGGATGCATAATTTGAGGGGTCTCTTGGTTTTCCCAATATATTTCAGTCTGCACGGACATTCCAGAAGATATATCACTGATGGGGTATTGCAATTGATGAATTGTTTGATCCGATATTCCTTATTAGTTTTATTGTTGTGGAATGATTTCCTGTTCTGGTGAAGATATCTGCATACATTGCAACGACCACATTTGAAGCTTCCTACACATTTAGGCATGGTGTTTCGGACATCTGGATTCCTCAGCATGCTTGGGGCTATTAGGTCTTTTAGACTCCGGGATTTTCGAAAGACCAATTGGGGTTCCTTGGTAAGGTAGTCTTTCAGAATGGGGTCCATTAACAATATGTTCCAATGCATCTTGAGGACATCCTTGATAAGGTTTTCATGTCTGCTGTATGTGGTGATGAATTTGACTGTTTCCTCCTTTGTGTCCTTTGTTTTATACTTTAGAAGGTCTTTTCTTTCCAATGTTTTGGTCTTGATGGTGGCTTCTTCCAGGAGTCGGGTTGGGTATCCCTTTTCCTTGAATCTTCCTTTGTACTCTCCAAGTTGTTGGTCTCTATCCTCTGTTTTCTTTCAATTCCGTGCTATTCTAGTAAACTGGGAAAGGGGGGTATTGTCCTTCCATTGTTGGCGGTGGTTGCTCCTGTAATGCACATAACTGTTCATGTCCACCTTCTTTATGTAGTTGCTTGTAATGATTTCCTCCCCTGAGTGAGTAAGAACAAGGTCCAGGAACTCGATTCGTTCCATATCATCGTTGGCCGTGAACCTTAAGTTCATGGTGTTGTCCGAAATGTAGGTTAAAAATTCTTTAAAACTCAACTGGTCTCCTTCCCATATTATTAGGATATCATCTATATAACGTTTCTAAAAAATGATATTTTGTTGGTATGGGTGGTTGGTAAAAATGTATTTGTTCTCCCATTGTCCCATGAATAAATTGGCAAAGCTCGGTGCAAAAATGGTGCCCATGGCTGTTCCACATATTTGGAGATAAAACCCATCTAAAAAGGTAAAATAATTATGTTTAAGTATAAAATTCATAAGTTCGCATAAAAACAATCTATGATCTTCTGTGATACAAGGGTCCGAGGAGAGGAAATTATTACATGCCTCGGTGCCCTTTTCATGCTCTATGCAGGTATATAAAGACTGCACATCAATTGTGACCCACCTATAGGTGTCCTTCCATTGTAGTGGTTCCAACAGGTTCAGGACTGATGTGATGTCCTTAAGGAAAGCCGGCAGGTCCATCACGTATTTCCTCAAGAATATGTCCACATATTCTGACAAATGTGAGGTCAAGGAGTCAATGCCTGCCACTATGGGCCTGCCTGGGGGGCTGTCCAAAGATTTATGTACTTTCGGGAGAAAGTAAAATATGGGGGTAGTGGGGTTGGAATTTAGAAGATATTGGTATTCATCCTTGGTAAGTATCTCCTTTCTGAAGGCCTTCAAAAGCATTAGCCTCAATTCTTCCACAAATGGTTCCTTAGGGTCACTGGGCAATGGGATGTATGAGGATCGATCTCCTAGCAGTCTGATTGCTTCTGTGACATATGCCTCTCTGTCCATAATGACCAGCCCCCCCCCCCCTTTGTCAGCAGGTTTTACAACAATGTTTTTATTTTCTTGTAGGTGTTTAATGGCTTCCGTCTCCCTGTTGGTAAGGTTCTTCTCCTTTACTGGTGGAATGTTGGCATCACAAAAATACTTCTTTACTAGCTCGTAGAAAAGGCCCACATTATGACCCTTTGATTCCAAAGGGTAAAATTTCGAGGTGGGTTTCAAGCCGGATTTCGATTGTTCATAATTTTGTATCACAGCATCCTCTTTTTTTAGAAAATGGCGTTTGAGGGTGATTTTTCTTATGAATTTGTTCAAATCAATGAAAACATCGAACTTATTCATACCCTTCGTGGGTGCAAATGAGAGGCCTTTGTTAAGGAGTGTAGTGTCATGATTCGTCAAAGTGTGACTAGAAAGATTAAAGATGCCTTTTGGTATAGGTGGTTCTAGGCGAGGTTTCGTCTTTTGTACAGCCTTTTCCCGCCTACCCCCACGGCATCCTCTTCTTCTTCGAATCTTCTTTTGCGAGGTGATGTGTTTGTAGCTTTCATTCTTGCAGGTGTTTTCGTAGCGTCTCGGGGGTGATGATTCACACCTGGTGATAAAAAAGACTCCTCTGTGTTGGAGTCAAGTCTCTGTAACGTTGAAAATCTATTATTAGTTTTAAGATTGTGAGATTCCTGGGTCTCCTTCTTAGTGGTTGTTCTAGGGCCTCTGTTTTTAGTGGGGACCGTTTTCCAATATTCCCTTCTTCCTTTGGGGGCTTGCTGTCCTCCTCCAGAAAGACGGCTCCAATTCTTGACCATGCTGTTTTCGTAGTCATGTCTGTCTCTAGCGAAGTTCCTTTCTTTATTTCTGATGACCTCATCTTCTATATGATCCAGCTTTTTATTCAATACCTTTTCATTAATCCTGAAGTCCTCTTTGTCCTTATGTACTTCCATTTTATTCTCAGCCTCTTTAATCTCAGCTTCTAGGTCTGAGATAATACGTTTTTTTTCCGTGATTAATAGTTTCATGAGATTTACTGAACAGTTATGTAGTGTCTTGTCCCATTCTTGTATGAATTCTTGGTTATCCTTACCAAAGGTGGGCTGTTTCATAATCCTTAGGCCCCTCGGGACTCTATTTACACTAACATAATGTTCTAAACCCCTGATGTCCCACCATGCTTTAACTTCCTTGGTTAGCAATCTCTCAATGTTCCAAAACATGTCATCCAGATCGTCATTGGTAGGTCCAGTTTCGGGGATAATAGTCTCATTGAAAAATTTTTGGCAGAAATTACTCCTTTTGTTAGTGCGTTCGTTTATTCCAAACATACTGTGTTCGATACCAGTTCCCTCCAGGCAGCTGGAAGCAATAATACCAAAGACAAATATGTGTACCAAAGGAGCTAGCAACGCCACAGATATAGTATCTAGGTTAAAACGACAGTATGGGAAAATTTGTGTTCTAAAATGATTATCAAAATATGTCCTGGTGGACACTCCCTTAAGTATTAGGGCGTCAGCTTATAAACCTCAAAAAAGTAGATAGGCACTGATATATATGCCTAGAAGTGCAAAATGGTGTGGGGGGATGAGGTGTTGAGGTGAGGTGTTGGCAAGCGACCAAAAGGTGTCAGATTAATATTGTAAAACCAGGTATTATGAAAACATAAAATTTATTCAAAAATACAAAGCACTAAAAAGGGGGTAATAATGGGATCATAGCAATTAAAAATTAAAAAAGCCTAATTCAGAGTATTTAAAAAAAACAAAGGCAGAGCTTTTTAAAAAATTCAGGGACATGAATGTCGAAGTACATAAAAGGTAAAAAACACGTAAGAGATAAGGTATAAAATGTAAACAGTATATGATAAAAGAGTTAAAAAGGTAAAAAATATGGGAAGGTAGCTTAACTTCAGTGGTTGAGGTATAATCAGAGTGTCACCCAACGCGTTTCGTCCTACATGGACTTCATCAAGGGGTGGTGAGAGGCTAGAGACAGAGCATATTTATACCTTAAGACTAGGGGAGGTACTATCAACCTCACTTCCTGTTAGTTAATTAGTGTGGTATTAGCATATGGTCAAAGTGCATAATTGCATATATAAACATAAACCTAGTCTATTGGAAGAACCTGCTGTTATATTTATAGTTAGAAACGAGGCAGTTAATTGCTTCAAAAAGGCAAAAAACGGACAAGTTCGTTGATTTCCGGTCCGGGTAGTGGGGAGCGTCACATCCGCCCCACATCCGCCCCGCTTCCGCCCCACTTCCGGCGTTGTAAAGTCAGTTCTGCGCCTGCGCCGGCTGGTCATATTGCGGCTGAGGTCTTCAGTGGTCGTCACCTGAATGTGGCGGCCATCTTTCTGGTTGTCAAACACCTAAACTTGTAGACCTCCGCCGGCGGAATGAATAGGAATGGAGTCTTGTGGATTTCTTTATTCCGATGCGTGTTGGAAATGCGTCCATGGTCTCCCATCCTTGTACTGACCGGGCCCAACCTTGCTTAGCTTCCAAGATCGGGCGGTGTTGGGCGTCCCCAAGGTGGTATGGTTGTAATAATTAGGGCAGGGATGAAGCCAAGGTCTCTCATCACAGTGGATACATCCCATTGCCCAGTGACCCTAAGGAACCATTTGTGGAAGAATTGAGGCTAATGCTTTTGAAGGCCTTCAGAAAGGAGATACTTACCAAGGATGAATACCAATATCTTCTAAATTCCAACCCCACTACCCCCATATTTTACTTTCTCCCGAAAGTACATAAATCTTTGGACAACCCCCCAGGCAGGCCCATAGTGGCAGGCATTGACTCCTTGACCTCACATTTGTCAGAATATGTGGACATATTCTTGAGGAAATACGTGATGGTCCTGCCGGCTTTCCTTAAGGACACCACATCAGTCCTGAACCTGTTGGAACCACTACAATGGAAGGACACCTATAGGTGGGTCACAATTGATGTGCAGTCTTTATATACCTGCATAGAGCATGAAAAGGGCATCGAGGCATGCAATAATTTCCTCTCCTCGGACCCTTGTATCACAGAAGATCATAGATTGTTTTTATGCGAACTTATGAATTTTATACTTAAACATAATTATTTTACCTTTTTAGATGGGTTATATCTCCAAATATGTGGAACAGCCACGGGCACCATTTTTGCACCGAGCTTTGCCAATTTATTCATGGGACAATGGGAGAACAAATACATTTTTACCAACCACCCATACCAACAAAATATCATTTTTTAGAAACGTTATATAGATGATATCCTAATAATATGGGAAGGAGACCAGTTGAGTTTTAAAGAATTTTTAACCTACATTTCGGACAACACCATGAACTTAAGGTTCACGGCCAACGATGATATGGAACGAATCGAGTTCCTGGACCTTGTTCTTACTCACTCAGGGGAGGAAATCATTACAAGCAACTACATAAAGAAGGTGGACATGAACAGTTATGTGCATTACAGGAGCAACCACTGCCAACAATGGAAGGACAATACCCCCCTTTCCCAGTTTACTAGAATAGCACGGAATTGCAAGAAAACAGAGGATAGAGACCAACAACATGAAGAGTACAAAGGAAGATTCAAGGAAAAGGGATACCCAACCCGACTCCTGGAAGAAGCCACCATCAAGACCAAAACATTGGAAAGAAAAGACCTTCTAAAGTATAAAACAAAGGACACAAAGGAGGAAACAGTCAAATTCATCACCACATACAGCAGACATGAAAACCTTATCAAGGATGTCCTCAAGAAGCATTGGAACATATTGTTAATGGACCCCATTCTGAAAGACTACCTTACCAAGGAACCCCAATTGGTCTTTCGAAAATCCCGGAGTCTAAAAGACCTAATAGCCCCAAGCATGCTGAGGAATCCAGATGTCCGAAACACCATGCCTAAATGTGTAGGAAGCTTCAAATGTGGTCGTTGCAATGTATGCAGATATCTTCACCAGAACAGGAAATCATTCCACAACAATAAAACTAATAAGGAATATCGGATCAAACAATTCATCAATTGCAATACCCCATCAGTGATATATCTTCTGGAATGTCCGTGCAGACTGAAATATATTGGGAAAACCAAGAGACCCCTCAAATTATGCATCCAGGAACATGTCAGGAACATTAAGAATAAGGTCCTCACTCATGCAGTTTCCAAACACTTCAACCTGTGTCACAACTCTGACCCAGAGGCGCTTACATACAAGGGTATTGAACTGGTGGCGCTAGGAGATAGAGGAGGAGACCTTTCGAACCTTCTCTCCAGGAGGGAGATGTATTGGATATACGAACTAAACACACTTCACCCCGATGGCTTCAACGAAGGATATGAAATAGCACCTTTCCTGTGATGTAAGAAATCCCTCTGCTTATTTATCCTCTTTCTCCGCCTCTGTAATTTCCATTTATGTCCCCGCACGAATACCAATATGACCACTTATACTTGGGCCGACCTTATAAGCGGTATTGTGACCTGTCCTGGCCAATACCTGGATGGGAGACCCCCAGGGAATACCAGGAGCCGAGATAACGTATTGTGTACTGCCTTGTATTCTAGGGCACTAACACGATAAAACGTACCATCCTCCTTCCTACTCTTACTTTTTCTTACCAGCAACGTATCTATCTCTTCTACTCTGTACTATACCTTCTAGTTCTATCCCCCATGGCTATTGGGGATCTCTTATTCAATACTGTGTCCACTGTGATGAGAGACCTTGGCTTCATCCCTGCCCTAATTATTACAACCATACCACCTTGGGGACGCCCAACACCGCCCGATCTTGGAAGCTAAGCAAGGTTGGGCCCGGTCAGTACAAGGATGGGAGACCTCCTTGGGACACCGGGTGTTGTAAACTCGGAGGCAACAGGGAATTCTCTTTTTGGGGTCTCTCAGAAACTAATTGGATGTTGTATTTATTACCTAGGAGGTAGCCCAGGACTTATTCCAATTTGCCCACCTAACTATAACTCACTATTCCCTTCTGTTCCTGCGGGCTCATTTCTGACATAGTCCTATCCTGTTTACATATATATACCTTATTGACATAATTCATTCACTTTAATTATCATCTACCCGCATCTGAAGTTACTAATGTTCCATTTTCTATATTATGAATCTTTTATAATCGAACCGTCACCCCCATCTACTCATTTGCCTTTTTTCCTTTTTCTTCCATGAACTCCTCGGGGAGCTACACCGTTAATATGTAAACCACTATATATAAAAAAAGACCATGGACGCATTTCCAACACGCATCGGAATAAAGAAATCCACAAGACTCCATTCCTATTCATTCCGCCGGCGGAGGTCTACAAGTTTAGGTGTTTGACAACCAGAAAGATGGCCGCCGCATTCAGGTGACGACCACTGAAGACCTCAGCCGCAATATGACCAGCCGGCGCAGGCGCAGAACTGACTTTACAACGCCGGAAGTGGGGCGGAAGCGGGGCGGATGTGGGGCGGATGTGACGCTCCCCACTGCCCGGACCGGAAATCAACGAACTCGTCCGTTTTTTGCCTTTTTGAAGCAATTAACTGCCTCGTTTCTAACTATAAATATAACAGCAGGTTCTTCCAATAGACTAGGTTTATGTTTATATATGCAATTATGCACTTTGACCATATGCTAATACCACACTAATTAACTAACAGGAAGTGAGGTTGATAGTACCTCCCCTAGTCTTAAGGTATAAATATGCTCTGTCTCTAGCCTCTCACCACCCCTTGATGAAGTCCATGTAGGACGAAACGCGTTGGGTGACACTCTGATTATACCTCAACCACTGAAGTTAAGCTACCTTCCCATATTTTTTACCTTTTTACCTCTTTTATCATATACTGTTTACATTTTATACCTTATATCTTACGTGTTTTTTACCTTTTATGTACTTCGACATTCATGTCCCTGAATTTTTTAAAAAGCTCTGCCTTTGTTTTTTTTAAAATACTCTGAATTAGGCTTTTTTAAATTTTAATTGCTATGATCCCATTATTACCCCCTTTTTAGTGCTTTGTATTTTTGAATACATTTTATGTTTTCATAATACCTGGTTCTACAATATTAATCTGACACCTTTTGGTCGCTTGCTAACACCTCATCCCCCCACACCATTTTGCACTTCTAGGCATATATACCAGTGCCTATCTACTTTTTTGAGGTTTATAAGCTGACGCCCTAATACTTAAGGGAGTGTCCACCAGGTCATATTTTGATAATCATTTTAGAACACAAATTTTCCCATACTGTCGTTTTAACCTAGATACTATATCTGTGGCGCTGCTAGCTCCTTTGGTACACATATTTGTCTTTGGTATTATTGCTTCCAGCTGCCTGGAGGGAACTGGTATCGAACACAGTATGTTTGGAATAAACGAACGCACTAACAAAAGGAGTAATCTCTGCCAAAAAAATTTCAATGAGACTATTATCCCCGAAACTGGACCTACCAATGACGATCTGGATGACATGTTTTGGAACATTGAGAGATTGCTAACCAAGGAAGTTAAAGCATGGTGGGACATCAGGGGTTTAGAACATTATGTTAGTGTAAATAGAGTCCCGAGGGGCCTAAGGATTATGAAACAGCCCACCTTTGGTAAGGATAACCAAGAATTCATACAAGAATGGGACAAGACACTACATAACTGTTCAGTAAATCTCATGAAACTATTAATCACGGAAAAAAAACGTATTATCTCAGACCTAGAAGCTGAGATTAAAGAGGCTGAGAATAAAATGGAAGTACATAAGGACAAAGAGGACTTCAGGATTAATGAAAAGGTATTGAATAAAAAGCTGGATCATATAGAAGATGAGGTCATCAGAAATAAAGAAAGGAAATTCGCTAGAGACAGACATGACTACGAAAACAGCATGGTCAAGAATTGGAGCCGTCTTTCTGGAGGAGGACAGCAAGCCCCCAAAGGAAGAAGGGAATATTGGAAAATGGTCCCCACTAAAAACAGAGGCCCTAGAACAACCACTAAGAAGGAGACCCAGGAATCTCACAATCTTAAAACTAATAATAGATTTTCAACGTTACAGAGACTTGACTCCAACACAGAGGAGTCTTTTTTATCACCAGGTGTGAATCATCACCCCCGAGACGCTACGAAAACACCTGCAAGAATGAAAGCTACAAACACATCACCTCGCAAAAGAAGATTCGAAGACGAAGAGGATGCCGTGGGGGTAGGAGGGAAAAGGCTGTACAAAAGACGAAACCTCGTCTAGAACCACCTATACCAAAAGGCATCTTTAATCTTTCTAGTCACACTTTGACGAATCATGAGACTACACTCCTTAACAAAGGCCTCTCATTCGCACCCACGAATGGTATGAATAAGTTCAATGTTTTCATTGATTTGAACAAATTCATAAGAAAAATCACCCTCAAACGCCATTTTCTAAAAAAAGAGGATGCTGTGATACAAAATTAAGAACAATCGAAATCCGGCTTGAAACCCACCTCAAAATTATACCCTTTGGAATCAAAGGGTCATAATGTGGGCCTTTTCTACGAGCTAGTAAAGAAGGATTTATGTGATGCTAACATTCCACCAGTAAAGGAGAAGAACCTTACCAACAGGGAGACGGAAGCCATTAAACACCTACAAGAAAATAAAAACATTGTTGTAAAACCTGCTGACAAAGGGGGGGGGGGCTGGTCATTATGGACAGAGAGGCATATGTCACAGAAGCAATCAAACTGCTAGGAGATCGATCCTCATACATCCCATTGCCCAGTGACCCTAAGGAACCATTTGTGGAGGAATTGAGGCTAATGCTTTTGAAGGCCTTCAGAAAGGAGATACTTACCAAGGATGAATACCAATATCTTCTAAATTCCAACCCCACTACCCCCATATTTTACTTTCTCCCGAAAGTACATAAATCTTTGGACAACCCCCCAGGCAGGCCTATAGTGGCAGGCATTGACTCCTTGACCTCACATTTGTCAGAATATGTGGACATATTCTTGAGGAAATACGTGATGGACCTGCCGGCTTTCCTTAAGGACACCACATCAGTCCTGAACCTGTTGGAACCACTACAATGGAAGGACACCTATAGGTGGGTCACAATTGATGTGCAGTCTTTATATACCTGCATAGAGCATGAAAAGGGCATCGAGGCATGCAATAATTTCCTCTCCTCGGACCCTTGTATCACAGAAGATCATAGATTGTTTTTATGCGAACTTATGAATTTTATACTTAAACATAATTATTTTACCTTTTTAGATGGGTTTTATCTCCAAATATGTGGAACAGCCATGGGCACCATTTTTGCACCGAGCTTTGCCAATTTATTCATGGGACAATGGGAGAACAAATACAATTTTACCAACCACCCATACCAACAAAATATCATTTTTTATAAACGTTATATAGATGATATCCTAATAATATGGGAAGGAGACCAGTTGAGTTTTAAAGAATTTTTAACCTACATTTCGGACAACACCATGAACTTAAGGTTCACGGCCAACGATGATATGGAACGAATCGAGTTCCTGGACCTTGTTCATACTCACTCAGGGGAGGAAATCATTACAAGCAACTACATAAAGAAGGTGGACATGAACAGTTATGTGCATTACAGGAGCAACCACCGCCAACAATGGAAGGACAATACCCCCCTTTCCCAGTTTACTAGAATAGCACGGAATTGCAAGAAAACAGAGGATAGAGACCAACAACTTGAAGAGTACAAAGGAAGATTCAAGGAAAAGGGATACCCAACCCGACTCCTGGAAGAAGCCACCATCAAGACCAAAACATTGGAAAGAAAAGACCTTCTAAAGTATAAAATAAAGGACACAAAGGAGGAAACAGTCAAATTCATCACCACATACAGCAGACATGAAAACCTTATCAAGGATGTCCTCAAGAAGCATTGGAACATATTGTTAATGGACCCCATTCTGAAAGACTACCTTACCAAGGAACCCCAATTGGTCTTTCGAAAATCCCGGAGTCTAAAAGACCTAATAGCCCCAAGCATGCTGAGGAATCCAGATGTCCGAAACACCATACCTAAATGTGTAGGAAGCTTCAAATGTGGTCGTTGCAATGTATGCAGATATCTTCACCAGAACAGGAAATCATTCCACAACAATAAAACTAATAAGGAATATCGGATCAAACAATTCATCAATTGCAATACCCCATCAGTGATATATCTTCTGGAATGTCCGTGCACACTGAAATATATTGGGAAAACCAAGAGACCCCTCAAATTACGCATCCAGGAACATGTCAGGAACATTAAGAATAAGGTCCTCACTCATGCAGTTTCCAAACACTTCAACCTGTGTCACAACTCTGACCCGGAGGCGCTTACATACAAGGGTATTGAACTGGTGGCGCTAGGAGATAGAGGAGGAGACCTTTCGAACCTTCTCTCCAGGAGGGAGATGTATTGGATATACGAACTAAACACACTTCATCCCGATGGCTTCAACGAAGGATATGAAATAGCACCTTTCCTGTGATGTAAGAAATCCCTCTGCTTATTTATCCTCTTTCTCCGCCTCTGTAATTTCCATTTATGTCCCCGCACGAATACCAATATGACCACTTATACTTGGGCCGACCTTATAAGCGGTATTGTGACCTGTCCTGGCCAGTACCTGGATGGGAGACCCCCAGGGAATACCAGGAGCCGAGATAACGTATTGTGTACTGCCTTGTATTCTAGGGCACTAACACGATAAAACGTACCATCCTCCTTCCTACTCTTACTTTTTCTTACCAGCAACGTATCTATCTCTTCTACTCTGTACTATACCTTCTAGTTCTATCCCCCATGGCTATTGGGGATCTCTTATTCAATACTGTGTCCACTGTGATGAGAGACCTTGGCTTCATCCCTGCCCTAATTATTACAACCATACCACCTTGGGGACGCCCAACACCGCCCGATCTTGGAAGCTAAGCAAGGTTGGGCCCGGTCAGTACAAGGATGGGAGACCTCCTTGGGACACCGGGTGTTGTAAACTCGGAGGCAACAGGGAATTCTCTTTTTGGGGTCTCTCAGAAACTAATTGGATGCTGTATTTATTACCTAGGAGGTAGCCTAGGACTTATTCCAATTTGCCCACCTAACTATAACTCACTATTCCCTTCTGTTCCTGCAGGCTCATTTCTGACATAGTCCTATCCTGTTTATATATATAAGCCTTATTGACATAATTCATTCGCTTTAATTATCATCTACCCGCATCTGAAGTTACTAATGTTCCGTTTTCTATATTATGAATCTTTTATAATCGAACCGTCACCCCCATCTACTCATTTGCCTTTTTTCCTTTTTCTTCCATGAACTCCTCGGGGAGCTACACCGTTAATATGTAAACCACTATATATAAAAAAAGACCATGGACGCATTTCCAACACGCATCGGAATAAAGAAATCCACAAGACTCCATTCCTATTCATTCCGCCGGCGGAGGTCTACAAGTTTAGGTGTTTGACAACCAGAAAGATGGCCGCCGCATTCAGGTGACGACCACTGAAGACCTCAGCCGCAATATGACCAGCCGGCGCAGGCGCAGAACTGACTTTACAACGCCGGAAGTGGGGCGGATGTGGGGCGGATGTGACGCTCCCCACTGCCCGGACCGGAAATCAACGAACTCGTCCGTTTTTTGCCTTTTTGAAGCAATTAACTGCCTCGTTTCTAACTATAAATATAACAGCAGGTTCTTCCAATAGACTAGGTTTATGTTTATATATGCAATTATGCACTTTGACCATATGCTAATACCACACTAATTAACTAACAGGAAGTGAGGTTGATAGTACCTCCCCTAGTCTTAAGGTATAAATATGCTCTGTCTCTAGCCTCTCACCACCCCTTGATGAAGTCCATGTAGGACGAAACGCGTTGGGTGACACTCTGATTATACCTCAACCACTGAAGTTAAGCTACCTTCACATATTTTTTACCTTTTTACCTCTTTTATCATATACTGTTTACATTTTATACCTTATCTCTTACGTGTTTTTTACCTTTTATGTACTTCGACATTCATGTCCCTGAATTTTTTAAAAAGCTCTGCCTTTGTTTTATTAAAATACTCTGAATTAGGCTTTTTTAATTTTTAATTGCTATGATCCCATTATTCCCCCCTTTTCAGTGCTTTGTATTTTTGAATAAATTTTATGTTTTCATAATACCTGGTTTTACAATATTAATCTGACACCTTTTGGTCGCTTGCTAACACCTCATCCCCCCACACCATATATATATATATATATATATATATATATACTGTATATAAATACATATAAGACATTTAAATCTTTTTTGCAGGAGGAGCTACAAATACAAGTATTGTATTTTGGAGCAATCTAAAGTTGTAATACTTACAAGTGACTGAGCCTCCAAGAAGGGGATCCTGGCACTCAGACAGAAAGCAGCAGCAAGTTGAGGGACTGGCGACTGAGACAGTCACAGAGTGGAGACTGCAGCAGCTGCAGTGCCAAGATACACGCAAACTGATACCCCTTTTCCACTAGCTGTTTTTACCCGTGTTTTTGCACGGGGGCGTGCATCGACACGGGTTTTTAGGTGGAAGCGGGTCAACACGGGTTGAGTGACCCGGGAATCCAACCCGGCTATTTACCTGGGTAGAACACGGTAATGACACGGATAGCGGTGCAGTGGAAACGGTCATTACACGTGTTTTCAGACCCGAGTAACGCTCTGAGACGCTGATTGGTGCTTCTGGGGCACTGGAAGATGATGTCATCCCTGGGAGACACGCTGGGCACATGCAGGCACCGCAGCAGCAAACAACACTACGCTGGGCACATGCAGGCATTGAGGCAGCTTGCAAACAAAACACTCGGAAGTCACGCTGGGCATACAGATATTTTTATTGCAGCAGCTTCCAAACAAACAGACAATATACAGCAGCAGAAGCTCCAGCACAGCAACATGGCTAGCCATACCTGGTCAGACACAGAGATCAAAGAGCTGCTTAATATTCGGGGAGAGGAAGAAATTAGAAGGCAGGTGACTGGAACAGTTAAGGATGCTATCGTCTACAAGAACATATCCCTTATGCTGGCAGAAAGGGGCATCCAAAAAACCCAGCAACAAGTCGTTAACAAATTGAAGGCACTACGCAGACAATTCACCAAAGTACACGACCATTACCGCAAGAAAAGTGGTGCTGAGCGTATGGAATGGGCATATTATGACCTATGCTAACTATAGTGTCTTCGGCAAAACTGCGATAACAAATCCCATAGCACTATCGTCATCCAGCTCTGCCAGTCGCCAAATGTCAATCGACGAGGACTGTGACGAAACACAGCACAGCCTTCCCAGCTCACAATGCAGCCCATCATCCCCGCTGCTTATATCGGACAGCAGTTTCGAAGACTCGACCGTCAATGAGGATTCCATCAGTGCCACTATTGAGGACGTACCACAGTCTCAGGCGGAGACGTCGCAACCCCCCAATACCACGACTTTGCGCTCAAATAGTAAGTATTACCATTACAAATACAGTTGCAGCAGTCCCTATACAGAATCTATGTAAAGGCATGGTAATGTTGCAGAGTATAGCTAGTGTGCAGGTGGGAGAAGGCCACAAACACGTATATGCTACTACTGCTATTTTTTAATAGAATCATGGTAATGTTGCAGAGTATAGCTAGTGTGCAGGTGGGAGAAGGCCACAAACACGTATATGCTACCACTGCTATTTTTATATTGTTGCTTACATTCTGTTTCATCTCCTTCACAGTCTACAACGTTCCACAGCGGAAAAAGAAACTGAACAAAACTGAACAAACGGTCAGAGCAATGAAGTCCATTATCGTGGATCACCTGCGTGAGGCGGATAGTGAGCTCAATGCCCAGGAAGATGCACGGCTTGAGAGATTTCTTGCGTCAGAAAAAGAAATGCATCAATCTTTTATGAGGCAGTTAATGACCATGCATGATAGGCAGATGACATTTTTTGAATGCACGTTTGCACGTACCATAGGGAATACCACACAAGCACAACAGCAAGACACAGCCTACCCACAGCACCCATATGGTCCATACAACTATGAGCCTCCCTCAAATCCCCCAACACAAATCCCTCAATCCTCAGAATTTCGGGTATATAGACAACTGCCTTAGAGCAGCGGGTTATAAAACAATGTTTGTGTTTTAAGGTTCTGTTTGCACTGTATCCTCAACCCTGATACCTACAAATGCAAACATTATTTTGATTTTACAGAGTGCCCTGTTGGCACTTTAAACTTTTATATTGTTACCTCAGAAAATGGGCAGTGGGATCCAGATATTGGGGCTACCTTTTATATTGTTACCTCAGAAAATGTGCGGCAGTGTGATCCAAATATTGGGGGTAACCCGATACCTGCCAAACCAAACATTAGGTTTTTTTTTTACAGAGTGCCCTGTTTGCACTTTACTCTTTTACCTCAGGGCAGGTGTCTTCACCATGTGGCCCTCTAGCTGTTGTGGAAACACATAGCAACACATGCTGGTACATGTTGTTCCACAACAGCTGGAGGGACACATGTTGAAGACCCCTTGCGTTATGTGGAATTTTACAGTGTCATGTTTGCACTTAAATATTTTTTATTGTTACCTCAGAAAATGTGCGGCAGTGTGATCCAAATATTGGGGGTAACCCGATACCTGCCAAACCAAACATTAGGGTTTTTTTTTACAGAGTGCCCTGTTTGCACTTTACTCTTTTACCTCAGGGTAGGTGTCTTCACCATGTGGCCCTCTAGCTGTTGTGGAAACACACAGCAACACATGCTGGTACATGTTGTTCCACAACAGCTGGAGGGACACATGTTGAGACCCCTTGCGTTATGTGGAATTTTACAGTGTCATGTTTGCACTTAAATATTTTATATTGTTACCTCAGAAAATGTGTGCCAACTGTTTAAAAGAAAAAATATAATAACATAACTTTTGAACCAAATTTTTATAACTGAAAAACGAAATAAACAAAAATTGTTTGCACACAAAAACTTGTCTGTCTTCTCTACTGCAACATTGTTTGAAGATTAGCTGCAATGGTGACCCTTATGCACTCGCTGGCAGCGTCATGCCCCCCCACCAAGCCTGGTGCATCATGTACAGTGACCCCCGCCCCATGATCATGTACATTCCACTCGGGGAGAAAGTTTTCCTTTTGAATCTCACATATGTTATGGAGAATGCAGCAGGCTGCTACTATATCTGGCATTATTTTCAAGTCCACATCATTCCTCTTCATGAGGCAGCGCCATCGTCCTTTTAAACGCCCAAACGCATTCTCCACTGCCATACGGGCCGAACTTAGGGCATGGGTATATGATGTCTGTTCGGGGGATAAGTGAGCATGCTGGGTGTAGCCCTTCATTAGCCAGCGCTGTAATGGGTATGCTGCATCACCAATGAGGTGGACCGGGATGTCCACACCATGTACGATCACCGATTTCTGTTAATAAAACATTAATATTATTACAGGGGTAAAACTTGACTATTGGTTTATGGGCGAACATTAGTTTAAGTAGTAAATAATCTTACCTCTCGAGGGAAAAGCCATCCACCAAGCTTGTCCTCAGCAATACTGTAAAGATCGGAGTTGGCGAGAACCCTTGCGTCATGTGACCGTCCGGGCCACCCTATGAAGACATCTGTGAAACTAAAAATAAAGGTTTATGCATTATCATAAAACAGCCCAAGCCTATTTCAAACACATTAGTGAAACAGTGCTTACCGGTATTTGTGGTCCACTACAGCTTGCAGAACAATGGAATGCCAACCCTTATGTAATAGTCTGCTGGGTTGTCACGGGGGGCGATGATGGCGATGTGGGTCCCATCTATGGCACCAGCGCACTGTGGGTAGCCACGCTTCTTAAACCCTTTTATAGTCGCATCTAGCCGCTGTCCTTGTGGCAAGGAAATAAAGCGATGGTACATGGTATCCAGCAATGCCCGCGTGACCTGGTAGACAATCTTGCAGACCGTGCCAATCCCTACTCCAAATAAACTGGAAACTGTGCGATACTCTCCAGGGGTAGCATACCACCAGAGAGCAATCACTAATCTCCTGGCTGGCTCAATGGGCTTCCGGAACCTGGTGGTCTGCATGGTTATTGCGGGGGACAGTAGTTCCAAAACATACTCGAATGTAGCGCGAGACATCCTGAAGTTTGCCATCCACTGCTCCTCCTGATATGCTAGAATAGTCTGCATGAATGCTTCCCCATGTCTGCGATCTCTCATTCACATTCTTCGGCTTGGTGTAGAGTTCATTGTTATCAGAGAAATAACAACAGTGGATGATATACGCGCTCTCCTCCTTTTCAAATATTTGCGTCGATAGGTAGCCCTCTCTGCAAAGAATTGAGCTCTCCTTCTCCAGCTCTGCAGAAGGTAGCACAAGGTGAAAAGCTGCATCAAGCTGTCTGTAGCAGAAAGCAGCAGTAAACGGCAAACAGTCTGCGACTCCATGCTAGACACAGCTACTGCACCGGCGTCCATTGCTGCAATGCTGTGAGCAGGCCCCACCCCTCCGTTTTGGTCCTTTTGATGACATCATCTTGATGAGACAGTAAAAAGTCCATTTGTAATGACAGCAATAGGCTTTTACAGAGCTTACCCGGGTTAGGTGGAAACAGATCAGACACGGAATAACCCGTGTCGAAGTGTAGTGGAAACGGGGGAGCCGACACGGGTTGTAGCCGTGTTAAACATCCCGGATCGGACACGGTACGTAGGTGGAAAAGGGGTATAAGTGCACAGCCCGCGATTTGCGGGTCATTTGAAGGGGTGGAGCCTATTGCCAGGGGGCGGAGCTTAAATCGCGGGCCGCGACGACGGCTCTTTTACCTGAAAAAAAAACCAATCTGGTCTGTCGGGGGGGGGGGGGGGGGGGGGGGGGTTCTGGGTACTCAGAAACCCCCCTGCGTGCGCTAGTGGAGCCTGCCTAAATGTGTGACTCAGGGTTGGGGCACTCTATGTACTTTTGTGTGTGATTACTCTGTCTCCCTCACCCCTTTCTCCCATCTCTCTCTCCTTTCTTTCTTTCTTGTTATTTATATAGCGCACACATATTCTGCAGCGCTTTTATAGAGAATATTTGCCCATTCACATCAGTCCCTGCCCCAGTGGAGCTTACAATCTAGATTCCCTATCACATGTACACACAGACACATTCACTAGGGTTCATTTTGTTGGAAGCCAATTAACCTACCAGTATATTTTTGGATTGTGGTAGAAAACCGGAATACCCGGAGGAAACCCACGCAAGTACAGGGAGAATATACAAACTCCGCACAGTTAGGGCCATGGTGAGAATCGAACCCATGACCTCAGTGCTGTGAGGCAGCAATGCTAATCATTACACCGTCCATACTGCCCTGTTTCTTTCCCTCTCTCCCCTGTGGGGGGGCGTAATGAGGGGTACTACTGTGCAGTGTAATTAGAATAAGTTTGCACTACTGCGTGGCGCAGTTGTTATTTTTTTCCATAATTTTTTCCCCATTTTTTTTATTTATGCATTATTATTTTTTGCCAAATGCCTTGCCCGAGGTGCCGAAAATCCTAGTTTCGGCCCTGATTTAATGTAGCACACAATGAGCAATTGGAGGTAAAGAGATAACCAATCTGAGTAGAGACTCGCAAGCCGGGAACACACAAGAATAATCTCAGCCCTATATGTTGTTTCCAGACAAATTGGAATGACATATCAGCCCCACAGATCATTAGCGAAGTCTTCTGGATGGCCCTGCGGCAGGGTCGACCAGAAGACATTGCTAATGATGCCATGCTGCCAAATTCACCATGGCATCCTCCATCACTCAATCGTCCCCCCTTGCCCCTGCATCATGCAAGTGTGTATGCACTTGCCGATGCAGGGTCCCGTTGCCTGACGGATCGGCCAGCTACGCATTGTTCTGATGTGTAGCCGGCTTTTGGCAATCAGGAGATTTTGGATACACAGTACATAAGGTATTATGTAATAAAGCAATAAAAAGGTCCTTGATAGTATGTTGGCAAGTTCTCGTTAAAGGTGGTTGTACCGCTCAGCCAAGAACAAATAATATTTTAGAATAAAGGAAATGCTTTGGGCTGATGGTGTATAATCTAAAATGTGTGTGTGAACAGGTAATTGACATATGGATGGCTTGTTGTAACATAGACATTTGCTGGGAATGTGGGACAGGCTTTCTTATAAATATGGCAGAATACTTCAAAAAACTTCTAATGGATTTTTTGATTCGACAGAGCTATTTTGCCATTCATTGAAACAGAAGACAATACAGCTTAGCCATCACCATATTTCAATTTTATTTTTACTTTTATACTTGAACAGTAAGAGTTGCTTATGACCTGCATAAGTGTATAATGGCCCTCATTCCGAGTTGATCGCTCGCTAGCTGCTTTTAGCAGCATTGCAAACGCTAGACCGCCGCCCTCTGGGAGTGTATCTTAGCTTAGCAGAAGTGCGAACGAAAGATTAGCAGAACTGCTTGAAAATCTTTTCCTGCAGTTTCTGAGTAGCTCCAGATCTACTCCTAGATTGCGATCACCTGAGTCCGTTTAGTTCCTGCTTTGACGTCACAAACACGCCCTGCGTTCGGCCACCCACTCCCTCGTTTCCCCAGGCACGCTGCGTTTTCACCTGACACGCCTGCGTTTTTTTAGCACACTCCCGGAAAACAGTCAGTTACCACCCAGAAACACCCACTTCCTGTCAATCACTCACCGATCAGCAGTGCGACTAAAAAGCGTTGCTCGCCCCTTTGTAAAATTGCTTAGTTTTGTGTGAAATTAATTGGCGCGTGCGCCCTGCAGCCCATACGCATGCGCAGAACAGTCGATTTTTAGCCTGATCGCTATGCTGCGAAAAACAGCAGCGAGCTATCAACTCGGAATGAGGGCCATTATACACATTGGCAGCACAAATGTTGCTTTTTTTGTTGTGATGTGCTTGTACACAATTATGCATCAAAGAAATTGAAGCATCTTCAAGTTGACTGCTGGAAGCACATAGACATATCTAGGGGTCAACTTTGCAAAGTATGGATTTAGAGCCTTATTCAAGTTTGTTAGCAAACCAAATAAGCACACTAATGGGCAAAACCATGTGCACTGCAGGGGGGGGGGGGAGGGGGAGGAACGGGGGGGGGGGGGACGGTCAGATGTAACATGTGCAGAAAGAGTTAGATTTGGGTGGGGTGTGTTCAAACTGAAATCTAAATTGCGGTGTAAAAATAAAGCACCCAGAATTTACTCTGCACAGAAACAATATAACCCACCCAAATCTAAATCTTTTTGCGCATTACATCTGCCCCACCTGCAGTGCAACATGGTTTTGCCCATTAGTGTGCTTTTTTGGTTTGCTAACAAACCTGAATAACCCCCTTAGCACATAAGTGCCTCAAAATACTATCAATGCAAAAATAAGATAGCATTTTACAGAACGATGTTAATGCACAGGGACCCTACACACCCATTCACAGGAATAAATAAATGTAAAAAATCATAACTTACCCCTCTTGCGTTCCCACACCATCTCTCCAAATGCTTACATACAATGAATAGCTGTTAGCACTCTGATTGGTGGATGGCTCCAGCAATCCACCAATCCGCAAGTTAAATGCCATTCGCTGTCTGTCAGCACTGCCTGGCAGCACTGATTGTGTGTAGTAATCAGAGTGGCCGTGCAGCATTCTCTACTTGCCTCCCAGGAAGATCCAGAGGCAACAGCCCTGGCCCAGCTTAAAATGCCTCTAAATCATGGGGCCCAGGGCACCCCCGCCCAGTGGGCCCATATGTTAAGATGGCCCCAGTGGCACCAAAGGGGGGGAGGGTACTAATTACTAGAGATGAGCGGGTTCGGTTTCTCTGAATCCGAACCCGCCAGAACTTCATGTTTTTTTTCACGGGTCCGAGCGACTCGGATCTTCCCGCCTTGCTCGGTTAACCCGAGCGCGCCCGAACGTCATCATGACGCTGTCGGATTCTCGCGAGGCTCGGATTCTATCGCGAGACTCGGATTCTATATAAGGAGCCGCGCGTCGCCGCCATTTTCACACGTGCATTGAGATTGATAGGGAGAGGACGTGGCTGGCGTCCTCTCCGTTTAGAATAGATTAGAGAGACACTTGATTTACTAATTTTGGGGAGCATTAGGAGTACTCAGTACAGTGCAGAGTTTTGCTGATAGTGACCACCAGTTTTATTTATAATCCGTTCTCTGCCTGAAAAAAGCGATACACAGCACACAGTGACTCAGTCACATACCATATCTGTGTGCACTGCTCAGGCTCAGGCCAGTGTGCTGCATCATCTATTATCTATATATAATATTATATATATCTGTCTGACTGCTCAGCTCACACAGCTTATAATTGTGGGGGAGACTGGGGAGCACTACTGCAGTGCCAGTTATAGGTTATAGCAGGAGCCAGGAGTACATAATATATTATATAGTGAGTGACCACCAGACACACAGTGCAGTTTATTTAATATATCCGTTCTCTGCCTGAAAAAAGCGATACACACAGTGACTCAGTCAGTCACATACCATATCTGTGTGCACTGCTCAGGCTCAGGCCAGTGTGCTGCATCATCTATATATATTATATATCTGTCTGACTGCTCAGCTCACACAGCTTATAATTGTGGGGGAGACTGGGGAGCACTACTGCAGTGCCAGTTATAGGTTATAGCAGGAGCCAGGAGTACATAATATTATATTAAAATTAACCAGTGCACACTTTTGCTGCAGGAGTGCCACTGCCAGTGTGACTAGTGACCAGTGACCTGACCACCAGTATATATAATATTAGTAGTATACTATCTCTTTATCAACCAGTCTATATTAGCAGCAGACACAGTACAGTGCGGTAGTTCACGGCTGTGGCTACCTCTGTGTCGGCACTCGGCAGCCCGTCCATAATTGTATATACCACCTAACCGTGGTTTTTTTTTCTTTCTTTATACATACATACTAGTTACGAGTATACTATCTCTTTATCAACCAGTCTATATTAGCAGCAGACACAGTACAGTGCGGTAGTTCACGGCTGTGGCTACCTCTGTGTCGGCACTCGGCAGCCCGTCCATAATTGTATATACCACCTAACCGTGGTTTTTTTTTCTTTCTTTATACATACATACTAGTTACGAGTATACTATCTCTTTATCAACCAGTCTATATATTAGCAGCAGACACAGTACAGTGCGGTAGTTCACGGCTGTGGCTACCTCTGTGTCGGCACTCGGCAGCCCGTCCATAATTGTATATACCACCTAACCGTGGTTTTTTTTTCTTTCTTTATACATACATACTAGTTACGAGTATACTATCTCTTTATCAACCAGTCTATATATTAGCAGCAGACACAGTACAGTGCGGTAGTTCACGGCTGTGGCTACCTCTGTGTCGGCACTCGGCAGCCCGTCCATAATTGTATATACCACCTAACCGTGGTTTTTTTTTCTTTCTTTATACATACATACTAGTTACGAGTATACTATCTCTTTATCAACCAGTCTATATATTAGCAGCAGACACAGTACAGTGCGGTAGTTCACGGCTGTGGCTACCTCTGTGTCGGCACTCGGCAGCCCGTCCATAATTGTATACTAGTATCCAAACCATCCATCTCCATTGTTTACCTGAGGTGCCTTTTAGTTGTGCCTATTAAAATATGGAGAACAAAAATGTTGAGGTTCCAAAATTAGGGAAAGATCAAGATCCACTTCCACCTCGTGCTGAAGCTGCTGCCACTAGTCATGGCCGAGACGATGAAATGCCAGCAACGTCGTCTGCCAAGGCCGATGCCCAATGTCATAGTACAGAGCATGTCAAATCCAAAACACCAAATATCAGTAAAAAAAGGACTCCAAAACCTAAAATAAAATTGTCGGAGGAGAAGCGTAAACTTGCCAATATGCCATTTACCACACGGAGTGGCAAGGAACGGCTGAGGCCCTGGCCTATGTTCATGGCTAGTGGTTCAGCTTCACATGAGGATGGAAGCACTCAGCCTCTCGCTAGAAAAATGAAAAGACTCAAGCTGGCAAAAGCAGCACAGCAAAGAACTGTGCATTCTTCGAAATCCCAAATCCACAAGGAGAGTCCAATTGTGTCGGTTGCGATGCCTGACCTTCCCAACACTGGACGTGAAGAGCATGCGCCTTCCACCATTTGCACGCCCCCTGCAAGTGCTGGAAGGAGCACCCGCAGTCCAGTTCCTGATAGTCAGACTCAGATTGAAGATGTCAGTGTTGAAGTACACCAGGATGAGGAGGATATGGGTGTTGCTGGCGCTGGGGAGGAAATTGACCAGGAGGATTCTGATGGTGAGGTGGTTTGTTTAAGTCAGGCACCCGGGGAGACACCTGTTGTCCGTGGGAGGAATATGGCCGTTGACATGCCAGGTGAAAATACCAAAAAAATCAGCTCTTCGGTGTGGAGGTATTTCACCAGAAATGCGGACAACAGGTGTCAAGCCGTGTGTTCCCTTTGTCAAGCTGTAATAAGTAGGGGTAAGGACGTTAACCACCTCGGAACATCCTCCCTTATACGTCACCTGCAGCGCATTCATAATAAGTCAGTGACAAGTTCAAAAACTTTGGGTGACAGCGGAAGCAGTCCACTGACCAGTAAATCCCTTCCTCTTGTAACCAAGCTCACGCAAACCACCCCACCAACTCCCTCAGTGTCAATTTCCTCCTTCCCCAGGAATGCCAATAGTCCTGCAGGCCATGTCACTGGCAATTCTGACGAGTCCTCTCCTGCCTGGGATTCCTCCGATGCATCCTTGCGTGTAACGCCTACTGCTGCTGGCGCTGCTGTTGTTGCCGCTGGGAGTCGATGGTCATCCCAGAGGGGAAGTCGTAAGCCCACTTGTACTACTTCCAGTAAGCAATTGACTGTTCAACAGTCCTTTGCGAGGAAGATGAAATATCACAGCAGTCATCCTACTGCAAAGCGGATAACTGAGGCCTTGGCATCCTGGGTGGTGAGAAACGTGGTTCCGGTATCCATCATTACTGCAGAGCCAACTAGAGACTTGTTGGAGGTACTGTGTCCCCGGTACCAAATACCATCTAGGTTCCATTTCTCTAGGCAGGCGATACCGAAAATGTACACAGACCTCAGAAAAAGAGTCACCAGTGTCCTAAAAAATGCAGCTGTACCCAATGTCCACTTAACCACGGACATGTGGACAAGTGGAGCAGGGCAGGGTCAGGACTATATGACTGTGACAGCCCACTGGGTAGATGTATGGACTCCCGCCGCAAGAACAGCAGCGGCGGCACCAGTAGCAGCATCTCGCAAACGCCAACTCTTTCCTAGGCAGGCTACGCTTTGTATCACCGCTTTCCAGAATACGCACACAGCTGAAAACCTCTTACGGCAACTGAGGAAGATCATCGCGGAATGGCTTACCCCAATTGGACTCTCCTGTGGATTTGTGGCATCGGACAACGCCAGCAATATTGTGTGTGCATTAAATATGGGCAAATTCCAGCACGTCCCATGTTTTGCACATACCTTGAATTTGGTGGTGCAGAATTTTTTTAAAAACGACAGGGGCGTGCAAGAGATGCTGTCGGTGGCCAGAAAAATTGCGGGACACTTTCGGCGTACAGGCACCACGTACAGAAGACTGGAGCACCACCAAAAACTACTGAACCTGCCCTGCCATCATCTGAAGCAAGAAGTGGTAACGAGGTGGAATTCAACCCTCTATATGCTTCAGAGGTTGGAGGAGCAGCAAAAGGCCATTCAAGCCTATACAATTGAGCACGATATAGTAGGTGGAATGCACCTGTCTCAAGTGCAGTGGAGAATGATTTCAACGTTGTGCAAGGTTCTGATGCCCTTTGAACTTGCCACACGTGAAGTCAGTTCAGACACTGCCAGCCTGAGTCAGGTCATTCCCCTCATCAGGCTTTTGCAGAAGAAGCTGGAGGCATTGAAGAAGGAGCTAAAAGGGAGCGATTCCGCTAGGCATGTGGGACTTGTGGATGCAGCCCTTAATTCGCTTAACAAGGATTCACGGGTGGTCAATCTGTTGAAATCAGAGCACTACATTTTGGCCACCGTGCTCGATCCTAGATTTAAAGCCTACCTTGGATCTCTCTTTCCGGCAGACACAGGTCTGCTGGGGTTGAAAGACCTGCTGGTGACAAAATTGTCAAGTCAAGCGGAACGCGACCTGTCAACATCTCCTCCTTCACATTCTCCCGCAACTGGGGGTGCGAGGAAAAGGCTCAGAATTCCGAGCCCACCCGCTGGCGGTGATGCAGGGCAGTCTGGAGCGACTGCTGATGCTGACATCTGGTCCGGACTGAAGGACCTGACAACGATTACGGACATGTCGTCTACTGTCACTGCATATGATTCTCTCAACATTGATAGAATGGTGGAGGATTATATGAGTGACCGCATCCAAGTAGGCACGTCACACAGTCCGTACTTATACTGGCAGGAAAAAGAGGCAATTTGGAGGCCCTTGCACAAACTGGCTTTATTCTACCTAAGTTGCCCTCCCACAAGTGTGTACTCCGAAAGAGTGTTTAGTGCCGCCGCTCACCTTGTCAGCAATCGGCGTACGAGGTTACATCCAGAAAATGTGGAGAAGATGATGTTCATTAAAATGAATTATAATCAATTCCTCCGCGGAGACATTGACCAGCAGCAATTGCCTCCACAAAGTACACAGGGAGCTGAGATGGTGGATTCCAGTGGGGACGAATTGATAATCTGTGAGGAGGGGGATGTACACGGTGATATATCGGAGGGTGAAGATGAGGTGGACATCTTGCCTCTGTAGAGCCAGTTTGTGCAAGGAGAGATTAATTGCTTCTTTTTTGGGGGGGGTCCAAACCAACCCGTCATATCAGTCACAGTCGTGTGGCAGACCCTGTCACTGAAATGATGGGTTGGTTAAAGTGTGCATGTCCTGTTTTGTTTATACAACATAAGGGTGGGTGGGAGGGCCCAAGGACAATTCCATCTTGCACCTCTTTTTTCTTTTCTTTTTCTTTGCATCATGTGCTGATTGGGGAGGGTTTTTTGGAAGGGACATCCTGCGTGACACTGCAGTGCCACTCCTAGATGGGCCCGGTGTTTGTGTCGGCCACTAGGGTCGCTAATCTTACTCACACAGTCAGCTACCTCATTGCGCCTCTTTTTTTCTTTGCGTCATGTGCTGTTTGGGGAGGGTTTTTTGGAAGGGACATCCTGCGTGACACTGCAGTGCCACTCCTAGATGGGCCCGGTGTTTGTGTCGGCCACTAGGGTCGCTAATCTTACTCACACAGCTACCTCATTGCGCCTCTTTTTTTCTTTGCGTCATGTGCTGTTTGGGGAGGGTTTTTTGGAAGGGACATCCTGCGTGACACTGCAGTGCCACTCCTAGATGGGCCCGGTGTTTGTGTCGGCCACTAGGGTCGCTTATCTTACTCACACAGCGACCTCGGTGCAAATTTTAGGACTAAAAATAATATTGTGAGGTGTGAGGTATTCAGAATAGACTGAAAATGAGTGTAAATTATGGTTTTTGAGGTTAATAATACTTTGGGATCAAAATGACCCCCAAATTCTATGATTTAAGCTGTTTTTTAGTGTTTTTTGAAAAAAACACCCGAATCCAAAACACACCCGAATCCGACAAAAAAAATTCGGAGAGGTTTTGCCAAAACGCGTTCGAACCCAAAACACGGCCGCGGAACCGAACCCAAAACCAAAACACAAAACCCGAAAAATGTCAGGCGCTCATCTCTACTAATTACCCAGCCTCAGGTCTGATGAAGGGGCCCAGTGGGGGCCCAGGTCCCCCGTTACCTGGCAGCACCAACTGCAGCTCTTCTCCTTAGCCTAGCACAAACTGATGTGTGCGGGACTGCAGTGTGTTCAGGGAGGCAATTAATACAATCTTTTCTGTATTTCTTTCTAAGGTTGCATGACCACACCTCCTGTGATTAGGCCACACACCCTGAAAAGTACTTGGGACCAGCCAGGCCTGGATGGCCCCACCTAGTACTAAACGGGTTGCAGTCATTAGGTAGACATGCATTAGGTCGACATGCATTGGGTTGACCACTGAAGGTCGACAAGCACTAGGTCGACAGGGTTTCTAGACTGACAGGTTCATTAGGTCAACATGTGCAAGATCGACAGGTCAAAAGGTCGATATGAGTTTTTCACGATTTTTTCATTTTTTGATCTTTTTCATACTTTACCATCCACGTGGACTACTAATGGGAACGGTAACCTGTGCCGACCGTAGTGATAGCGGAGCGAGGCACCTTGCCCGAAGCATGGCAAGCGAAGCGAGCCATGCAAGGGGACGCGGTGCACTAATTGGGGTTCCCCGTCACTCTACGAAGAAAACGACACCAAAAAAAGTCAAGAAACCCATGTCGAGCTTTTGACCTTCGACCTTACACATGTCGACCTAACAACCCTGTCGGCATAGACACCCTGTCGACATAGTGCATGTCGACCTTTAGTGGTCGACCTAAAGCACGTCGACCTAATGTGTGTCTATCCAGCGACCCATACCTGTACTAAACTGGTTGCCTCCCAAAACACTACTGCTTCAAGGAAGGACAATGAATAGAAAGTTGCAGAGCTTCCTGCTGCACACAGAGCATGAATAACCAATTAATAGTTTCTGTCAACAACACCAGAGACCATTTTTGTTCCTTGCAACAGTATCATTATCTCCCATAGAAGTCTGGTTAGAAGTCACTAAAACAGTTTACTTCATGCCATCTGTTCTAGGCATTCACAAAACTATGTATCCAACAGCAGATAATCTACCAAACACATCTCCACTAGCAACTGCAGGGATATAACATCCTATTCGCATAGTTTTGCTTCTAAAACGTAGCACTGCAAATAGGATGCACAAGCAGCTCCTGTTGTTTAAAGTGATATGCAGCATGTCTATTTTCTGGATATAATAGCATCTGTATTTACATACAAAATTTTATGCTACAGTGTATTCCAGCCAAACACTAGCATAAATTAGATACAGTCACATTTACACACTGAATATAGGCCCTCATTCCGAGTTGTTCGCTCGCAAGCTGCTTTTAGCAGCATTGCACACGCTAGGCCGCCGCCTACTGGGAGTGAATCTTAGCTTAGCAAAATTGCGAACGAAAGATTCTCAAAATTGCGAATAGAAATTTCTAAGCAGTTTCTGAGTAGCTCCACACTTACTCTGCCACTGCGATCAGTTCAGTCAGTTTCGTTCCTGGTTTGACGTTCGCCCAGACACTCCCCCGTTTCTCCAGCCACTCCCGCGTTTTTCCCCAGAAACGGCAGCGTTTTTTCACACACACCCATAAAATGGCCAGTTTCCACCCAGAAACACCCACTTCCTGTCAATCACACAACGATCACCAGAACGAAGAAAAAACCTTGTGATGCCGTGAGTAAAATACCAAACTTCTTAGCAAATTTACTTGGCGCAGCCACAGTGCAAACATTGCACATGCGCAGTTTGCGGAAAATCTCTGCGATGCGATGAAAAAGAACGAGCGAACAGCTCGGAATGAGGGCCATAGCCAAGCCGCATATCATTTAAATCAGCATAAGATGCTTGAGGACTGGGGATTATTTAGGGTGTGTTGCTTTAATCATTGGGCTTTTGGGGTCCAATGGCTGGCTTTCTCTGACACTGTGGTCCTCCTATACTAAAAGACGCACTTCGGTTGGTCCGTAAATATCGGATGTTTTCTAGTCTAAATACCGTGACACCTCAGACCTGATATGCAGAAGCTGGGAAATAAACGCACACCATTACATTGCCTGAGTTCCAGGAAATAGATGCACATTTGTAATGTCTGATATGGTGCAATAATTTCCAGGGCGGCATTATCGGCTCCCATTACATTCTGGCTTATGTTTTCTTTAGTAGACTATATATTTGCCCTTCTCAAAGTGTTCAGCATAAATCACTAGTGAGGCCACATCTTGAATACTGTGTGCAATTCTGGAGCTAGAAAAGGTTCAGAGGCGGGCGACCAAACTAATTAAGGGCATGGAGACGCTGGAATACGAGGAAAGGATTGCAAGGCTAGGCATGTTTACACTGGAAAAGAGGAGACTAAGAGGGGGCATGATCAACATCTACATATATATAAGGGGACAATACACAGAGCTTGAGTGGGACCTGTTTTTGGTAAGATCAGCACAGAGGACACGTGGACACTCGCTTAGGATAGAGGAGAGTAGATTCTGCACAATGCGGCGTAAAGGTTTTTTCACAGTAAGGACAATACGTGTTTGGAATTCCCTGCCTGAGGGAGTTGTAATGGCGGACTCAGTCAACACCTTTAAGAATGGGTTAGATAAATTCCTAATGGATAAGGATATTCAGGGTTATGGTGCACAGTCACGCACTTTAGTTACTATGAAAAGAGGAATAAAACACAACGGCTGACATCAGCATCAGACAAAATTTAGACCAAAATAATCCTGCATAGGAGACCACAAATAGGTTAAACTTGATGGACAAATTGTCTTTTTTCAACCTTAGATACTATGTTACTATGTTACTATGCTATCCTCATTGTGGTCCAGACCATTACAGATATTACCAATGCATGCCGTTCTCAGAGCTATCCAGAGCACGCCTTGAAGAATGGCCAATAAGTCTCTGGATTGTTCTAGTTTGGCAAATACAGTCCAGTTCACTGAAGGAGTGAAGGCTCACCATAAAGTCCACAAGTCATTTCTTCAATAGTGGTCATGGCCCATTCAAGTAACATTTCAAAAGGAGGAACAGGTTGGAGAGCTGCACAAATATTACCAATGGTCTGGAAGATTACAAAAAAGATATTTTTGACATAGGGGGTAATTCAGATCTGATTGCTGCTGTGCGTTTTAATATAGCGGGCGATCAGGTCCTAACTGCGCATGTGTATGAACCGCAATTTGCACACACGTCGGACAACAACAACGGGCATCGCCGGTCAGTTACGGGATGGTGCGAAAAATCCGATCACACGAACGCTCGCAAGGTGATTGACAGGAAGAGGCCATTGGTGGGTGGCAATTGACCATTTACAGGGAGCGCCCAGAAAAACGCAGGAGTGCCCAAGAGTTTTCAGGGAGGGTGTCTGACGTCAGCTCCGGCCCCGATCAGCCTCTTCTCATCGCACTGCAGGAGTAAGTCTTGGGTTGTGCACAGACTGCACAAAGTGGATTTTCGCAGCTCAGCGTACACATGCGATCACACACTTTCATGGCAAATTTACACTCCCCCTGGAGGCGGTGACTATCTGATAGCAGGACAGCAAAATTAGCAGCCCAGCGATCAGATCTGAATCACCCCCATAGATTCCACAGTGGGACATGCAGTGCCAAGTGAAAAGAGAAAGTATTATCTTATCCTAGTCTTCATCCCCCTTACAGTCACCGACACTCTACCTGTGTTGCAGCAGATCACAGACAAATGGTTGCACTGAATCAACCTTTTAGGTCTGGATGCATGTTACCATTATAAATGGAGAGCTCTGTGCTTTCATGTCTCTTCTTTTTTAGTATTATGAAATCTGGATTTTATTTACACTCATTGAAACAAAATGAAATCAGACACTCATAAATCTAGGATTTGGTAACCATAGCGATTGTGCTCCTCTTCCCACTACCCTAAGTATCGTAATCAGACCCATTCCTCTTACAATATACAGCCCAGTTTATGTGACTGCGGTAATACCTAGATCATCTATAGCAATCTCTGGTAACTTGTGGATTTCTCTTGTGGAACTAGATGTGAGGCTTAAGAGCACAGGGTGCCTAGTGCCTACCTATCATCCACAGTCTTGTTGCTGAAAATAAACGTCATATTTAGTGATCATTTAGAAACCTGTCCTGTTCAGCAGTGCTACTTTTAAGCTTTACCAAAAAAGCAACATTGATCTTACTAGGACTGCAATAGTTATTGTAGCTGGATGCGTTTAGCTAGCACCCCAACAACCAGGATATGGGGGGTTATTCTGACTTTATCGAACACTGACGTTCATCACAGCGCAGCGATCAGGTCAGAAGTGCGCATGCACCAGTGCCGCAGTTTTGTGGGCACAGTCCGGCCAACGCAGGCGTGGCCGGATCATGCGGGGGGCGGGCCACATCGGCTGCGTGACGTCACAAGCAGCCGATGCGACCCGGGCAGTGACGAGTAGCTCCCGGCCAGCACGCAAAAGCCTGGCCGGGAGCTACTCCTGAAGTCCAAAAGCATTCCCGCTGTGCGATGCTTTTGTTCTTCTGTGAGGTGGGGAAGGGGTCGGGCCTGACATGCGGGACGAACTATCCCTGTGCTGGGCGTTCCCCTGCATGTCAGTGTGCCTGATAGTAGCCCTGCAAAATTTTACAGGGCTACGATCAGGTCTGAATTAGGCCCATAGTATGTATTCCATTGTAGCAATAATGTTCCAATCAGGGCCGTCTTAACAGCAGTGTAGGCCCCTGGGCACAGCAATGCACTGGGCCCCCTACCCATCCTCCAGCGGTAGGGGAGGGGGGGCGCTATCAGCGGCAGCTTTGATGTCCCGTGGGCGGTAGGGGGTGTTCTATCTTCAGCTCAGCATGTAGGACCTGGAACAGTAATTTTTGATAATTACTCCTTTACTGCACAGATGGGGCTAAACTGTAGAAGGGGGCATTGGGCTGAATGAAGAAGCCCTGGTACATGACTTCCAGGGTGGTAGGGGGTGTTTAATACGTAGGGGAGGAGTGGATTGTGGAGTGGGCTTAATATTTATCACTTTCCGATGGGAGGGCAGCTTGCTTGACTGCAGATATCTCAAGTTCCGGAAAATATATTTCTTAGATTTGAATGGGATAAAAAAAAACTAGAGAGTCCCACCTTTCAGAAGGTGCTGGGGACTTAGGGATCAGAGTTCAGGAGCCAGATCAATCCACCAATGAAAATCTAAAACTGCATATTAGGCATGTGGGGCTGGAGCAGGGACCAGCTGCTGGAAGGCTGATATCTCTGGTTCTGGGCATAGTAAAGACAAGCTGCCAGTGTCCACCGAAAGGGGAGACTCCCAGTTTTTGGAGTATATCCTCAGAAAAACTCTAAGTCAGACAGAATCAAGCTATGTGGCTGGGAAGAGCAATTAACAGGCTTGGATGGGGACCACTGCTTTCAAGTCAGATATCTCCGGTTCCCCAGGGCCGATTTTCAAAAATCTGGTACCCCTGGAAAGAGGAGACCCTCAGCTATCAGCCTAGGGCCCTTATACTCCTGGGGCCCTTGGGCAAGAGCCCATTGAGCCCATACGAAAAGACGGCCCTAGTTCCAATATCTGTTTCTCAGTCGCTAGTAGGTAGGCCTACAGGGTTCTGGTATGAATGGTCGACCATGTTAAGGTTCACAGTCATTATGTCGACTACTATTGGTCAACTTCGACATGGTAAACATGGACAATTAGTCGACACATGAAAATGGTCGACACGTGACAGGTCGACACATGGAAATGTCGACATGGATTTTTGAACTATTTTTGGTGTCATTTTGTCCGTAACATGACCAGGAACCCCAATTAGTGTACCGTATCCGCTTGCAAGACTCACAGCTGCTGGCAAGGTGCCTCGCTCCGCTACCGCTGCACTCGGCACAGGTGCTATTCCCAATCGTAGTCCACGTGGATGGTAAAATATGAAAAAGTAAAAAATATATTTTTTTAATTTGTCCATGTCGACCATGCCAATAGTGGTCGACCTAGTGACTGTCGACATAAGTAGGGATGACCGGCCAAACAGATACCGGCCTACTGTATGCTGTGCTATTGCTAGCAGATATCTGTGGTACCATCAGAGAACAAGCACCTCACATTAGAGTAGCTGGTACAGTATACACTTTGAGGCTCAAGCAGACAATTTGTCATAAATCCTATTTGCTCTTTCTCTTACGTCCTAGAGGATGCTGGGGACTCCATAAGGACCATGGGGTATAGACAGGCTCCGCAGGAGACATGGGCACCTATAAAGAACTTTTAGTATGGGTGTGCACTGTCTCCTCCCTCTATGCCCCTCCTCAAGACCTCAGTTAGATCCTGTGCCCAGAGGAGAAGGGTGCACTGCAGAGAGCTCTCCTGAGTTTTCTGTGGATAAAATAATTTTGTTAGGTTTTTTATTTTCAGGGAGCACTGCTGGCAACAGGCTCCCTACATCGTGGGACTGAGGGGAGAGGAGCAGACCTACTTAAATGATAGGCTCTGCTTCTTAGGCTACTGGACACCATTAGCTCCAGATGGAGTCGGGACACAGGTCTCACCCTGGGGTTCGTCCCGGAGCCGCGCCGCCGTCCTCCTCACTGAGCTGGAAGATAGAAGCCGGGTGAGTATGAGAAGCAAGAAGACGTCAAAGATGGCAGAAGACTTCAGATCTTCATGAGGTAAAGCGCGCAGCGGTAAGCTGCGCGCCATTGCTCCCACACACAGACACACAGAAAGCACTGATGGGTGCAGGGCGCAGGGGGGGGGGGCAGCAATAAACCTCGTTTTGGGGCAAAAAAGGTCACATTAGGCTGCGGAGGCAGCAAACAGATGATCCCCCGCCATTTTATTAAAATTGAAGAGGGACCGAAGCCCGCCGCTGGAGGGGGCGGAGCTTGATCCTTCAGCACTAACCAGCGCCATTTTCTCCACAGAGGCTGCAGAGAATGCTGGCTCCCCGGACTCTCCCCTGCTGAACACTTCAGAGGGCTGAAAAAGAGGAGGGGGGCACATTGGAGCGCAGTGAGTGGGAAGATTGGCATTATATAATAATATAAAAGCGCTGTCTGGATTTTCCAGTGTCAGTTTGGCGCTGGGTGTGTGCTGGCATACTCTCTCTCTGTCTCTCCTAAGGGCCTGGTTGGGGGTTTGTCTCCTTATAGGTATATCTCTGTGTGTGTGGGGTGTCGGTACGTGCGTGTCGGCATGTCTGAAGCGGAAGGCTTCTCCAAGGAGGAGGTGGAGCAGATGAGTGGTGTGTACCCGTCTGTAGTGCCGACTCCAGACACGAGGGTACACATGTTTAAGGGAAAGAAACAGATAATAAACTTTCCCCCATCTCATGAACTTAACGAGTTATTTGAAAAAGCTTGGGAGACTCAGATAAGAGGCTGCAGATTCCCAAAAGAATTAGTATGGCATACCCTTTCCCTACACAGGACAGGGTACGTTGGGAATCCTCTCCCACTGTGGACAAGGCTTTAACACGCCTGTCCAAGAAAGTGGCGCTGCCGTCTCCAGACACAGCGGCCCTCAAGGACCCTGCGGACCGCAGGCAGGAGACTACATTAAAGTCTATTTATTCACATACTGGTGCTTTGCTCAGACCGGCAATTGCGTCGGCATGGGTATGTAGCGCAGTTGCAGCTTGGACAGATACCCTGTCGACTGACCTTGATACCCTACATAGGGATGCTATTTTGTTAATTCTAGCCTGTATTAAAGACATTGGGTAGCTGGGTTCCAGAGCCAATACCATGGCTATTTCAGCGAGACGATCCTTATGGACCCGCCAATGGACGGGTGATGCATTTCGAAAAAGCATATGGAGGTTTTACCCTATAAGGGTGACGTGTTGTTTGGGGATGGGCTCGCGGACCTGGGGGTATAGTTACAAAGATTTGTGTTTTGGCCGTTTTGAAGGGTGTTTGAACTCAAATGGTATCAGATGCATTTTACTGCAACTTTTTGAATCCTGATACGATCATTCACTAAGCTGCCGAGTTTTGCACAATCGTTTTTTCCGATGTCGATGTGATTCGTAATATAAGGCAGTGTTTTACGGGAGTGATGAGTAAAACACTGCCTGTCAAAACACAAGGAATCCCGGCCGGATCTGTGAGATCTGTGCAGGGCTTCATTGTGTACCTTAAAAAGTTGATTAAAGTCTTAAAAAATCTGAAAAAAATTGCGTGGGGTCCCCCCTCCTAAGCACAACCAGCCTCGGGCTCTTTGAGCCGGTCCTAGTTGAAAAAATATGGGGGAAAAAATGACAGGGGTTCCCCCATATTTCATCAACCAGCACCGGGCTCTGCGCCTGGTCCTGGTTCCAAAAATGCGGGGGACGAAAAGCGTAGGGGTCCCCCGTATTTTTGAAACCAGCACCGGGCTCCACTAGCCAGGTACATAATGCCACAGCCGGGGGACACTTTTATACTGGTCCCTGTGGCCCTGGCATTACATACCCAACTAGTCACCCCTGGCCGGGGTACCCTGGAGGAGTGGGAACCCCTTAAATCAAGGGGTCCCCCCCCAGCCACCCAAGGGCCAGGGGTGAAGCCCGAGGCTGTCCCCCCCATCCAAGGGCGGCGGATGGGGGGCTGATAGCCTTTTGAAAATAACTGAATATTTTTTTTAGTAGCAGTACCACAAGTCCCAGCAAGCCTCCCCCGCAAGCTGGTACATGGAGAACCACAAGTACCAGCATGCGGTGGAAAACCGGGACCGCTGGTACCTGTAGTACTACTACTAAAAAAATACCCCCAAAAAAACAGGACACACACACCGTGAAAGTATAAGTTTATTACATACATGCACACCTCCATACACACATACTTACCTATGTTCCCACGAGGCTCGGTCCTCTTCTCCATGTAGAATCCTTGGGGTACCTGTGAAAAAAATTATACTCACATAATCCAGGGTAGAATCCGACCTTTGAATAATCCACGTACTTGGCAAACAAAATAAAACGGAAACCCGACCATGCACTGAAAGGGGTCCCATGTTTACACATGGGACCCCTTTCCCCGACTGCCAGGACCCCCCCTGACTCCTGTCAAAGAGGATCCCTTCAGCCAATCAGGGAGCGCCACGTTGTGGCACTCTCCTGATTGGCTGTGTGCTCCTGTAGTGTCTGTCAGGCAGCACACGGCACAGATACAATGTAGCGCCTATGCGCTCCATTGTAGCCAATGGTGGGAACACTGCCGAGATTGGTGCTTAGTGAATTCCCGGATTAGGACTTAGAAAAAAAACACAAATCGGACAAACTCGAATTCTTAGTAAATACTGGCCCTGGTTTCCACAGCTACCGCGGATAAATCTACCTTTTTACGTTTTATTCCCCAACAGCAAAAGAAAACTCCACAATATCACATGCAGTCCTTTTCGGTCGCAAAAGTCCAGAAGAGGTCGGGGATCCTCCTTCCTTGCCAGAGGTAAGGGTAGAGGAAAGAGAACACCTGCTTCGGCTGGTGCCCAGGAACAGAAGTCCTCCCCGGCTCCTACAAAACCCACTGCATGACGCTGGGGCTCCCCTGAGGGAGTCCGCACCAGTGGGGGCACGCCTTCGACTCTTCAGCCAGGTCTGGGTCAGGTCAGACGTGAATCCTTGGGCGTTGGAAATAGTTTCCCAAGGCTACAAACTGGAATTCGAAGAGGTGCCCCCACGCCGATTTTTCAAGTCGGCCTTACCAACTTCTACCCCAGAGCGGGATGTAGTGTTAGCTGCAATTCAAACGCTGTGTCAACAGCAAGTAATTATCAGGGTTCCTCTGAACCAACAGGGAAAAGGGTACTATTCGACCCTCTTTGTGGTCCCGAAGCCGGATGGTTAGGTCAGACCCATTTTAAATCTAAAATCCCTAAACCTGTACTTGAAAAGATTCAAATTCAAGATGGAATTGCTCCGAGCGGTAATAGCAAGCCTGGAGGGGGGGGGGGATTTTATGGTGTCACTGGACATAAAGGATGCTTACCTTCATGTCCCCATATATCCCTCTCATCAGGAGTACCTGAGATTCGCTGTATAGGATTGTCATTACCAGTTTCAGACGTTGCCGTTTGGGCTTTCCACGGCCCCGAGGATTTTCACCAAGATAATGGCGGAATTGATGGTGGTCCTGCGCAAGCAAGGAGTCACAATTATCCCATACTTGGACGATCTCCTGATAAAGGCGAGATCAAAAGAGCAATTGCTGAGAAACGTGTCACTCTCTCTGAGAGTACTCCAGCAACACGGTTGGATTCTCAATCTACCGAAGTCACAGTTGGTTCCAACAACTCGACTAGCGTTCCTAGGTATGATACTGGACACGGAACAAAAGAAGGTTTTTCTCCCGTTGGAAAAAGCCCAGGACCTCCAGAACATAGTCAGAGACCTGCTAAAGCCAAAAAGGGTGTCAGTTCATCAATGCACTCGTGTTCTGGGGAAAATGGTGGCAGCCTACGAGGCCATCCCCTTCGGCAGGTTCCATGCGAGGACGTTTCAATGGGACCTTCTGGACAAATGGTCTGGGTCCCATCTACAATTACATCAAAAGATAACACTGTCCCCCAGGGCCAGGGTGTCTCTTCTATGGTGGCTGCAAAGTGTTCACCTCCTAGAGGGTCGCAGATTCGGCATTCAGGACTGGGTTCTGGTAACCACGGACGCGAGCCTCCGAGGATAGGGAGCAGTCACCCAAGGAAGAAATTTTCAAGGACTATGGACAAGCCAGGAGTCCTGCCTGCACATCAACGTGTTGGAATTAAGGGCCATATACCACGGCCTTCGACAAGCAGAGAGTCTTCTTCGAAACCTATCGGTGCTGATTCAATCGGACAATGTCACAGCAGTGGCTCATGTGAACCGCCAAGGCGGGACAAGGAGCAGAAGCCACCAAGATTCTTCGCTGGGCGGAAAATTACGTAAGCGCTCTGTCAGCTGTCTTCATTCCGGGTGTGGACAACTGGGAGGCAGACTTCCTCAGCAGACACGATCTCCATCCAGGAGAGTGGGGACTTCATCAAGAAGTCTTTGCAGAGATAATGGGTCTTTGGGGAGTTCCTCAAATAGACATGATGGCGTCACGCCTCAACAAGAAGCTTCGGAGGTATTGTGCCAGGTTCCGGGACCCTCAGGCAATAGCAGTAGACGCTCTGGTAACGCCATGGGTGTTCCAATCGGTCTACGTGTTTCCTCCTCTTCCTCTCATCACAAAGGTGTTGAGGATCATAAGGCGAAAAAGAGTACAGACAATACTCATTGTTCCAGACTGGCCTCGAAGGGCCTGGTACTCAGATCTTCAGGAGATGCTCACAGAAGATCCTTGGCCTCTTCCTCTAAGGGAGGACCTGTTGCAGCAGGGGCCCTGCATGTTCCAAGACTTACGTTTGACGGCATGGCGGTTGAACGCCGGATCCTAGCTGAGAAGGGTATTCCGGAAGAGGTCATACCTACTCTAATAAAGGCTAGGAAGGAGGTGACGGCAAAACATTATCACCGTATCTGGCGGAAATATGTCTCTTGGTGTGAAACCAAGAATGCTACTACGGAAGATTTCCATTTGGGTCGTTTTCTCCACTTCCTACAGACAGGAGTGGATATGGGCCTAAAATTAGGCTCTGTTAAGGTACAGATTTTGTCTCTGTCGATATTCTTTCAGAAGGAATTGGCTTCTCTTCCAGAAGTCCAGACTTTTGTAAAGGGAGTGCTACACATCCAGCCTCCTTTTGTGCCCCCAGTGGCACCATGGGACCTGAACGTGGTGTTGCAGTTCCTAAAATCACAGTGGTTTGAACCCCTTAACACGATTGTGTTGAAATCTCTCACCTGGAAGGTGGGCATGTTATTGGCCTTGGCATCTGCAAGGCGGGTGTCAGAATTAGCGGCCTTGTCTCACAAGAGCCCCTACTTGATTTTTCATGTTGATAGAGCGGAATTGAGGACTCGTCCTTAATTTTTACCTAAGGTGGTTTCTTCATTCCATATAAACCAACCTATTGTGGTGCCTGTGGCTACGAGTGACTTGGAGGATTCCAGGTCCCTGGATGTAGTCAGGGCCTTAAAGATTTATGTAGCCAGGACGGCTAGAATTAGGAAAACAGAGGCTCTGTTTGTTCTGTATGCAGCCAACAGGATTGGCGCGCCTGCTTCAAAGCAGACTATTGCTCGCTGGATCTGTAACACGATTCAGCAGGCGTATGTTACGGCTGGATTGCCGTTACCACATTCAGTAAAGGCCCATTCCACTAGGAAGGTGGGCTCTTCTTGGGCGGCTGCCCGAGGCGTCTCGGCATTACAGCTTTGCCGAGCAGCGACTTGGTCGGGGTCAAACACTTTTGCTAAATTCTACAAGTTTGATACCCTGGCTGATGAGGACCTAGCATTTGCTCAGTCAGTGTTGCAGAGTCACCCGCACTCTCCCGCCCGATTGGGAGCTTTGGTATGAACCCCATGGTCCTTACGGAGTCCCCAGCATCCTCTAGGACGTAAGAGAAAATAAGATTTTAAACCTACCGGTAAATCTATTTCTCCTAGTCCGTAGAGGATGCTGGGCGCCCGTCCCAGTGCGGAAAATCTGCAAGACTTGTATATGGTTGTTGCTTACATAAGGGTTATGCTACAGTTGGAATCGGTCTTGGACCATTGCTGTTGTTTGTTCATACTGTTAACTGGTTATGTGTATTCCAGGTTATATGGTATGATTGGTGTGGGCTGGTATGAATCTTGCCCTTAGATTTACAAAATCCTTTCCTCGTATTGTCCATCTCCTCTGGGCACAGTTCTCTAGCTGAGGTCAGGAGGAGGGGCATAGAGGGAGGAGCCAGTGCACACCCATACTAAAAGTTCTTTATAGGTGCCCATGTCTCCTGCGGAGCCCGTCTATACCCCATGGTCCTTACGGAGTCCCCAGCATCCTCTACGGACTAGGAGAAATATATTTACCGGTAGGTTTAAAATCTTATTTTTTTCCACCAAATTTAATTTTATCCTTCTGTATATCTGCATCAAAAATTCTTTCACATCAATCTCTCTAGCGACTGGGACACACTTTTCATTATAACTTTTTGCACTTATAGAGGCAGAACATACTGTAGGTAAACTCAGGGCCAGATTAAGGGCCACATGGGCCTGGAACTGAAAATTTTCAAGGGCCTATACTGAGAGGGTAGGAGCTGTGAGGAGTGCTGTGTGAATGTGGTCAGAGCCATGTGAGTGTGTACACCCTATACAATATGAGCCCCACTGTCTCCCTAAATGCATAAACATTAAAAAAATTGCATAATTTTGTGAGAAAACTACAAAAACTATTTTAACACTTGTGATTTATGATTGTTTGGCCAGCTGTGCAGCTGGTCATCATCCTCCTGCCAGGATGATGGGCCTTTTTTTATGTGGAGGCCTGGAGCTGTAGCTCCACCCGCCCCATTGTTAATCTGGCCCTGGGTAAACTGTGAGTATAATCAATCATAGGCAGAGTACAGTAAGGTCATGCCCATGCAGACAACAAGAATGCGTCCTATGCTGACCTGTTATGAGACACTTGTGGTCCTGGATCAAAATGCAAACTGAAGCGAATCCCAAAAAATTATTTAAATACATTAATAGCAACAGATTAAAAAAGGAGAGTATAGGCCCTTTGAAAGACAAGTTGGGAGTCTTAAGCAAAAATGATAATGACATAGCGGACACACTAAATGAGTTTTTTTCAACAGTATTCACTAGAGAGGACCCAATTCAGGGACTGACACACAATCTCAATAATGACAATATTACACTGATAGGTACTTATTTAAGCAAGGAAGTAGTCTGTGACCGATTAAAACATTTAAAGATTAATAAATCACCAGGGCCCGATGGTATTCATCCAAGGGTTCTAATGGAGCTTCACTCTGAACTGGCAAAACCGCTATCTTTGATCTTTGAGGATTCAGTTATATCAGGTATGGTTCCCAAAGACTGGCGTATAGCGGAAGTAGTGCCTATATTCAAAAAGGGAAGTAAAGCTGAACCAGGTAATTATAGACCAGTTAGTCTTACATCTATAGTGGGGAAAGTATTGGAAGGTATTCTAAGAGATAGTATTCAGAAGTTCCTTGAAACCAATAAGGTCATTAAAAGGAATCAACATGGGTTTATGAAGGACAGATCCTGTCAAACCAACTTACTTGGCTTTTATGAAACAGTAAGCGCAAACCTAGATCAGGGTAAAGACGTGGATGTAATCTTTTTAGACTTTGCCAAAGCGTTCGATACTGTACCACACATGAGACTTATATACAAGCTACAAGAATCAGGGCTAGGAAGCACAATATGCACTTGGGTCAAAAACTGGTTAGATAATAGGAAGCAGCGCGTTGTGGTTAATGGATCTTTTTCAACTTGGACTGAAGTGCTAAGTGGTGTGCCGCAAGGCTCAGTATTAGGACCGCTATTGTTCAATATTTTCATTAACGACCTAATAGAAGGTCTAGAGAGCATGGTGTCAATTTTTGCAGATGATACCAAATTGTGTAAGGCTATAAATACAGAGGAGGATGCCGAGTTTCTTCAGAACGACTTAGTTAAATTAGAAGCATGGGCAGCCAAATGGAGAATGCGCTTCAACACAGACAAGTGTAAGGTAATGCACTGTGGTAACAAGAACAAAAATTACACCTACCTACTAAATGGGGTAAAATTAGGGGATTCTGTACTGGAAAAGGACTTAGGTGTCCTCATAGATAGCAAGCTAAGCAGTAGTACCCAAAGTAGGACTGCAGCAAAGAAGGCTAATAAGATATTAGCATGCATAAAACGGGGTATTGATGCTAGGGACGAGAGTATTATACTCCCGTTATATAAATCACTAGTGAGGCCACACCTCGAATACTGTGTACAGTTCTGGGCACCGTACTACAAAAAGGATATCCTGGAGCTGGAAAAGGTACAGAGGAGGGCGACCAAACTAATTAAGGGCATGGAGACGATGGAATACAAGGAAAGGCTTGAAAGACTAGGCATGTTTACATTGGAAAAGCGGAGACTAAGAGGGGATATGATCAACATCTACAAATATATAAGGGGACAATACACAGAGCTTGCGCGGGACCTGTTTTTGGTTAGATCAACACAGAGGACTCGTGGACACTCGCTCAGGTTAGAGGAGAGGAGATTCCGCACAATACGGCGTAAAGGCTTTTTCACGGTAAGGACAATACGTGTTTGGAATTCCCTGCCCGAGGGAGTTGTAATGGCGGAATCTGTCAACACCTTTAAAAATGGGTTAGATAAATTCCTATTGGATAAGGATATCCAGGGGTATGGTGCATAGTCATGCATTATAGTTACTATTAATAGGGATAAAATGCAATGGCTGACAGCATCAGTCAGAAATTTTAGTCAAATCATCATGCATAGGACACCACAAATAGGTTGAACTCGATGGACAATTGTCTTTTTTCAACCTCAGATACTATGTTACTATGTTACTATGTTACTATGTTACTATGTAAGATGATAATGATCAGCAGCCGCTTACTATCACTGTTGTCATGTGGCTGCTGAAATATAGTCATAAAATGACATTGATATTTGCAATTTGTCCACAACAATAAAGCAAAACCCCATTTGATACTTTAGGTAGAGAGTTATCAAACCGTTGAGAGACTCCCAATGGCTAGGTACATGGGAATCTGGGGGCGGGTTTCACAGGAAGGAGCAGCTGAGTGCTACAAATTATTAGATAGGAAAAAGGCTGATATAAGGAACAAAGGGATGAGGATGGGCAAATAAACACAGAACCTGAGAAAACAAAAACAATAAAACTTCATGGAATGTGTAGCACCTGGCTGCGCTCATAGGCGCGCGCATCTACTTATATTAGGGGGTGCACCGCCGGATGGGCGTGTCTAGCACCGCCCGAGGACATGTCTAGCACTATTTTACATTCTCTCAGTAAAATCACATGGCTTAATCACATTACTCCAAACAGTATGAGCCGAAATTCACATTACCCCACACAGTATGAGCCAAAAGTCACATTACACCACACAGTATGAGCCGAAATTTACATTATGCCACATGATATGAGCGAAAGTTGACATTATGCCACATAGTATGAGCTATATATATATATATATATATATATATATATATAATAGATAGATAGATATATACATATATATTATGGAGAGAGAGAGGCATGGAGAGGGCGGGGGCACAAGGAGAGGGAGGCATGAAGAGCGAGAGGGGCATTGGGATTGGGGGCATGAGGAGAGAGGGGCATGGAGAGAGTGAGAGGCATGGAGAGGGGTGGTATGAAGGGTGAGGGGGCATAGAGAGAGTGGGAGGCATGGGGGGGATAGAGGGAGGGGCATGGGAGGGAGGGAGGAAGGGAGTGGGAGAGCAGTTTACCAGGAGGTTCCCACCGCTCCAATGAAGGTACTTTGGGGCTCTCACTATGGACGTCTCCTGCACAGCTTGAGTCTCCTCGCCCGACACACGCTCTCTCCCTCCGTCACTCTTCAGCGCCGATCCTGCTTCTCCCTCACCGTTTTCCACAACCATTGCCCCCCTTGCGTGCCACCTCCAGAACCTTCTCAGTCGCTACCCCGTGCCCCACTCCACAAACCACAGCAACCAGCATGGTTATAGCAGAATTTATACTTATTACATTTACCTTTATACTAAATACACAAGCATTACTAGTAGTTACATTATATATCCTCAGGGCTACACACACAAACCCCATAAATGCAAAAAAAAGTCTACCTTTTTTATGCCGACCTTTTGTACTGTCTACTTTTTTCATGTCTACCTTTTTTATGCCGACCTTTTGTACTGTCTACTTTTTTCATGTCTACCTTTTGACCCTGTCAACCTATTGACTGTCTAACATGTGGTGTCTATCTATTGACTGTCTAACTAGACACTGTCTATCTGTAATACCACACCCGTAAAACCATAGCAGAAACTGACATTCACACACCTGCATTGCAGCTCAAAGTGATTGCAAGTACATACTGTACATGGAAAGTCAGTGACTGACACTGACCACAATTGGTTGGCAGAATCCTAACAATCAGCCCCTTTACTGGAATTTTGTGCAGCATTGTTAATTTCAAAAACATAGGCAGAACATAAAGCTAAACACATGAAACAGGTTGTGCAATGCTACTTATTAAAGATTCTTTTACTTTGAAACACAAACATGACTGAATCTGTTTCATTACACTCTGTGATCTGTGTTTGAGGCTCGGAAGTGAATCATGACTGTTGCATGCTATATCTGCATAGATAACAACATTTGTAAATGATTTCCAGGGACTCATTGCTGCTGAGTCGATGTATCTAAGCACGTCACACACCATACTGTCTCGTGGACCTTTGAGAAATACAATTCTCATTATGTTATGTTTACAGAACTTGATTACAATGCACTTCAAAAACTCATCTACTATGCATTAACTTATATATAGAATAAGAACAGATGGCAAGAATTACATTTAGCGTGCAGAAATATAGGAGTTTTATTGTACAGTTGGTCAGTACTGAAAAATAGGGACATTTCTTTTGACACATCTGCGATTGGGAATTTTAAACAGTTGGAAACAACATATAAGTGAATTGTCTAATGAAATATAAACACGGATGGATCCCTCTTGTAAACCTGACTGAATGACTGAAATACTCTAAATACAGCAATTTTAGTTATATAATTCTTTGCTGTAATTTTGAAACCAATAATGATGAGAATATGCTAATTCATGATTGCACGCCTTTATTATTCCTGTTATACTTTTTTCATCTAGCACCAAAATAATACACAAGGCTTTACAGTATATGTTTTTCATGTCAGTCAATCCTTGTCTGGATTCAGTATGAAATACCGGCTTTCGGTATCCTCTTGTGCTCGCTGTGTGTGCTATGCTCCGGGCCCGGTGGCGGGATTTGTTTGCTAAACTATTATATTCCCCCTCGGGTGGTGTCGTGGACAACCACCTGAGTGGGAATACTGGTCCTCTGTCAGGATTTTGACTGCCGGCATTTCCTCAACTGTCAGGATTCTGGCGTCGGTATCCTGACCGTCGGGATCCCAACAGTAAATTAACTGCATCCCTTGTCCCAATGAAGTCTATAGTTTCATTTCCTACTGCAGGTACACAAATGCACCCACATGAGAGCCAATTTACTCAACAAAGGGAGGTAATAATTCTGCACTTTTGCCATAATTTGAGTAGTCCTTTAGGGGCACAGTTCAACCAGCTAAAATGGTGCTCACTTGTAGATTCTATATAGTTGATTGAGTCTGTGTTTTTTTTATGTAGAAGACCAGTTCTAGAAAGGTGTCAGATTCTTGAATGATGTAAAAACTTAGCTTAGTATTTAAAAAGGTGGTTATTAAGGTATGTACAGAAAGTTTCCAGATCAGTTTTTGTGACCCTCCTCATAGAAATAATGTCATCAATATATCTGGCCCATGAGACCAAGTCGGATGTTATGCCAAATGGAGGAGTCCTCCCAATGGGCCATACATACAATGACATAATCGGGAGCAATCTTTGTCACCATGGCAGTGCAAGTCACCAGTAAGTAATGACCCCCATTAAAAAGGAATGGATGTTTTGTTGAATAAAATCTATTCCTTATTTAAAAAACTTGCAATTGGCCTTTATTCCATTATTGTGTATAGCAATGTCACATCTGCTGTGACCAGGTAAACATCATGTTTCCCAAGTGATCTCTTCAAGTTGTTTATTTATTACCAGTTATTTATATAGTGCACACATATTCCGCAGCGCTTTACAGAGAATATTTGGCCATTCACATCAGTCAGTGGAGCTTACAATCTATATTCCCTAGCACATTTATACACACACACATTCATACTAGGGTTAATTTTGTCAGAAGCCAATTAACCTACCAGTATATTTTTGGATTGTGGGATGAAACTGGAGTACCCAGAGGAAACCCACGCATGTACAGGGAGAGAATATACAAACTCCACACAGTTAGGACCATGGTGTGAATCAAACCCATGACCTTAGTGCTGTGAGGCAGTAATGCTAGCCATTACAACATACTTCCTGCCCTGTTGTTGAAGAGTGTCTGTTGTATCATTAAAGTAGGAGCATGCTTGTACGATCAGGGGCTGAAGAGGATCAATAAATGCTGATAGGTTGGTGGTGAGGTAATGGACTTTCAAGTAACTGGTACCTCCCATATTAGTAGACTACTGTCATTGGCTATATCAAGTACACCTTCTACCTTGCACGTTAGACAACTTCACTGTTGGAACAAGTTCATTAATTAATCACTAACAAATTGGGAATTACAAAATTGAACTTAACGTCTGGTAATTGGCAAAAGTGGAGTTTTGATTTGCAACTAGCTATTGACTACCTGAATAAAAAAAAAGCATTAATAACATCTATGTATGGATATGCAAGATGGGCTACAGAGTTGATAAAACATTTTTTTTAATATATATAACATTAATAGATATTTTATCTTATATTGTGTTATATGTTTTAAATATATTAATGTCAACACATCGGATATTTATTTATTTATTTATTACCGGTTATTTATATAGTGCACACATATTATGCAGCACTATACAGAGAATATTTGGCCATTCAGATCAGTCCCTGCCCCAGTGGAGCTTACAATCTATGTTGCTTACCACATGTACACGCACACACATTCATGCTTGGGATAATTTTTGTGGGCAGCCAATTTACCTACCAGTATATCATTTTTTGTATTGTGTGAGGAAACTGGAGTACCCGGAGGAAACCCACACAAGCACGATGAGAATATACAACGTAACACAGTTAGAGCCATGGTGGGAATAAAACCCATGACCTCAGTGCTGTGAGGCAGTAATGCTAACCATTACACCATCCGTACTGCCCAATATGTGGATATTGTTTTTTAATTATTTATTATTATTATTATTTATGATAGATTGTGCTTCTTTAGTTTTGGGCATCTTGGCGGTTTTAATGGTTTGTTATGGCTCTATAGTAGAAAATAGATAACCAGGGAGGTTTGTTTAATCACACTAACTGGCCCATTTATCAACAAACTATAAAACTCTTTGTGAATGATAAAACTCAATAAAACTGGATGGCCAGTCTGTGAAATCCTTGGTGGTCTGTGTATACATTATAGAATTTAATTCCTGCTGTGTATTGGGACTCACACTGGTCTGCTCTGTATTCCTACCACTATACAGAGCTGGCCCTAACCAATATGATGCCCTAGGCAAGATTTTGGCTGGTGCCCCCTAGCACCACCGCTGGTTCTGCCTCTGACCTTGCACCTCTTTCCCAGCACCATCACCCCTCACCCATAGCAGTCCTTGTATCCCCTATATTTTAAATAGGAACAGTTCGCACATTTGACGCACAGCCCAAAAAGGGGCATCTTCTTGCTGGGAAGGGGCATGGCCACACAATAGTAACCCCAATTCCAATTACGCCACACAGTACTGCAACTTTATTCACATTTTACCTTGCAATAGTGTCCATAATTCATATTACATCCCACAGTATTATCACTTTACCTTATAAACGTTACTCCTCACAGTAGAGCCCCTTATTCACATTACATCACACTGAATTGCTCCTTATTCACATTACACCACACCTTATTGCTATTTATTCACATTAGACGACACAGTAGTGTCCTTTCTATATGCAACGCCACAATAGTAGAGCACCTTATACACATAATGCCACACATTAGTAATGCATATATACACAATTCCACACAGTAATGCCCCTTACACTTATGAGACACATTAATGTCCTTATAAACACAATGCACCTTACACATTATGACAATCTTTATTAATGCCCTTTTACACATAATGTCCCTTACACATATGCCGCACATTAATAATGCCATTATACACATAATGACACACATAGTGCCCCCTACACATTTGCTGCACATTATTAGTGCCCCTATACACATAATGACACACATACAGTAGTACCCTGTTACACATATGCCACATATTATTAATCCCCTTATACACATAATGACACACATACAGTAGTACCCTGTTACACATATGCCACATATTATTAATCCCCTTATACACATAATGACACACATAGTGGCCCTTTACACATATGTTGCACATTATTAATGCATTTTTACATGACACACATAATGCTCCTTACACATATTCCAAACACTACTGCACAACCAACCCACTCACATGCACACAGCACTCACACTGCCACTAACACTGTGACCTCTGCCTCTGCTTGAATACAGATGTGTCCTCACAAATCTTGCATCAATGCTAACGTCGGGCACCTTTTTTTAATGAAAATGCATCTTATTTGCATTGCTATGTGGCTAGGATGCACAAGCAGCTTCTGCTGATTAAATTGATATGCAGCATGCCTATATACTGTGTGAGACTGTGGCTGTATCTGCATATGAAATGCTACATACAGAATATAGGCATGCCGCATATCATTTTAATCAGCAGAAGCTGCTGATGCCCCTAGGCATATCAAATGCCCTAGGCAATTGCCTAGTTTGCCTATACCTATGGCCGGCTCTTCCACTATATGTGCTATATCAGCTGTCAATGGCTCATTTTGCTTTCTGTCACTGAAATCAGGCAACCAATCAGTGTCCGGAAGCAAAAAAGAAAGTGAAAGTTATAAGTCAATGATAGAAGATGCTGAATGCAGTTTGTGACCTAGTAAGAGCAGCCAGGAACTCACTGTTTGCTTCTGCTAGTTCAACCTACAAGTAGGTGCTTCCATATAGTACATAAGGGCAAGGTGTTTGAACTTACTAAGATCATCGAGAGGATGCTTCTTTAAGGGCGAAGGAAGCAGGGTCGGACTGGCCCACAGGGGTACAGGGGATACCACAGGTGGGCCCCGCTGCCTTGGGGCCCACTCCTTCCTCTAGGGATCAGGTTCCAGACTGTGCACTTGTATTATACATGGTAGATATGTTGCATTACACTGCAAAAGACAATTGTGTATTTCAAGCCTCTGTGGAGGCTGGCCACACCCCCTTTGTAGGCTGGCCACTACCATAAGTATGGGCCCCTATCAGTGCAGCCCCCCCGGTGGGCCCTTCATGCCCGAGTCCAACACTGGAAGGAAGGAAGGAAGGAAGGAAGGAAGGAAGGCAGGTATGAAAACAACGCCCCAATTTTGTTGCAGGTTTCGGTATGTAATTGTATTTGCAGTTTTACGCTTTCAGGCCAAACCCCAAATCCTGCAAAATTACGCACAAACTGATTTTTATGGAGGCAGGTCCACAAACCAAAAAGTAGGCAGGAACTGTGCTATGGACAAAGTAGATGATTGAGGGCAAAATGAAATACTGCCTGTGCATCCACAAATTCCAGCATCTTTAATTAACGTTTTATTGTCGAACTTGTAGTACACAGTCAAAACGTAATTCTTTATTAGTTGTTATTACTTTAGTGCAGAGGTGAACCTATTATCAGCATTAGTAAATAACCACCAGCCGCTTTACCTTGGGCAAAGCCTTCTGTTTACCAGGTATGAAAATATGCCTTGTGCTACATATAAAAGCATAACTGCATGAGCGATACAGTAAACACTCAAGTAATATAAAAAAGCAAAACGAAAGCATAAAAAGACAACAAATTTGTATATTTATAACAGTATTTAAATCAATAGCTATGGATTATTTTTATCTGAAAATGCGTTATATCGTGTCTTATTTGAGTTATTGCATGGTTGACTGAAGGTTTGGTCATTAACATACTGCCTCCTCCTACAAGCAGGCGGCAATCTATACCTGTCGTGCAACACTAAAGTTAAATGTGAGACTCTGACAGAGCTGGCTTGTTGTCTGCTGTGAAACATGAGGAAGGGAATGATGAGGTTAACGCACAAATCCCTATGCACAGTCCCATGAATACTGATTGTAAATGTCACTGTTGTGTGTGTTATTTATGCATAGCCCCAACATTTACAATTAGTGCAAGATAACATTTAACTAGGAATGTCATCTATCAATAAAACCTTCATTAATTTAATTACCTTAGGCAACATTTTTTTTTATAAACAGACATACGGTTACATTATATTATTATAAATAGCTAATTATAGATCTAAGGCTCATGAAATAACAATGCACAAAGCTTAGAATGGTGCAAACTGTTGTAAAAGATCGGAAAACAAAATAACTAAATACATTGTACCAATCAGACTTTTCCTACAATTAGTCTATATTTTTCTTTTACTTCTATGTCACATTTTTTTCCAATCAATATTATTCATTTTTATTATTTACTAACAGCGATTTATGATTTATATAGTGGTCATATATTCCACAGCTCTTTGCACAGCCATTCACATACATGTTTTTGGATTGTGGGCGGAAACCAATGCAAACACAGGAAATACATACAAACTCTACACAGGTAGGGCATAGTGCTGCAAGGCAGTAGTAATGCTAACCACTATGCCATCTGTGCTGCGCATCACACATTCACTCATGGATACACACTCATGGATTCACTCTCTGGATACACATTTGCCCAATTCTCATCCAGTCCAACCTCATCCAATCCTGGTTATCTGGGTGTGTCAAAAGATTGTTAAACCTGCTGAAAAATCAGGAGACTCAGGGGGTCATTCCGAGTTGATCGTAGCTGTGCTAAGTTTAGCACAGCCACAATCGTTAACTCAGACATGCGGAGGGACGCCCAGCACAGGGCTAGTCCACCCCGCACGTCAGTGCCGCCCCCCCCCCCCCCTCACTAATACAAAAGCATCTTACAGAGGCGATGCCTTTGTATTTGAGGAGTAACTCCCGGCCAGCGCAGCTCCTGCAGCTGGCCGGAAGTTGCTCATCGCTCCCTCTGGCCGCAGCGGCCTTTCCCCCCTCCAACGGTCCGGCCACGCCTCCATTCAGCCCCCTCCCGCCTAGTGACCGCCTCTGTCTCAGAGGCAATCGCTAGTTAACGAAAGCTGCCATGCGCCGGCGCACTGCAGCACCGGCGCATGAGCAGTTCCGACCCGATCGCTGCGACAAACTGCAGCGAGCGATCGGGTCGGATGACCCCCTAAGGGGGTCATTCTGAGTTGATCGCAGCAGGAACTTTGTTAGCAGTTGGGAAAAACCATGTGCACTGCAGGGGAGGCAGATATAACATGTGCAGAGAGAGTTAGATTTGGGTGGGTTATATTGTTTCTGTGCAGGGTAAATACTGGCTGCTTTATTTTTACACTGCAATTTAGATTTCAGAATGAACACACCACACCCAAATCTAACTCTCTCTGCACATGTTACACCTGCCCCACCTGCAGTGCACATGGTTTTGCCAAACTGCTAACAAAGTTCCTGCTGCGATCAACTCAGAATTACCCCCTAAGGGCCTAATTCAGAGTTGATTGCAGCAGCAAATTTGTTAGCAGTTGGGCAAAACCATGTGCACTGCAGGGTGGGGCAGATATAACATGTGCAGAGAGAGTTAGATTTGGGTGGGATGTGTTCAATCTGAAATCTACATTGCAGTGTAAAAATAAAGCATCCAGCATTTACCCTGCACAGAAACAATATAACCCACCCAAATCTAACTCCCTCTGCATATATTATATCTGCCACACCTGCATTGCACATGGTTTTTCCCAACTGCTAACAAATTTGCTGCTGTTATGAACTCTGAATTACCCCTAGGTCACCAATCACCAGACCAATTTAGAAGCGTGTACGCTTCAGAGACTGGTTTGTCCAGTTCTTCTCGGAATTCATCCCTGTGAGTGGCAGTTGGTCCACCAAAGATTGGAACAGTGTGTACAAGTGATATACTCCTTTCAGCAGAATGTTTCAGCAGGTGCAAAATAGAGATCTGCAGCAAAATTTGACAGGTGTGTACGCATTGTGGGGGTCATTCCGAGTTGTTCGCTCGGTAAAAATCTTCGCATCGCAGCGATTTTCCGCTTAATGCGCATGCGCAATGTCCGCACTGCGACTGCGCCAAGTAAATTTGCTATGCAGTTAGGATTTTTACTCACGGCTTTTTCATCGTTCTGGCGATCGTAATGTGATTGACAGGAAATGGGTGTTACTGGGCGGAAACAGGCCGTTTTATGGGCGTGTGGGAAAAAACGCTACCGTTTCCGGAAAAAACGCAGGAGTGGCCGGAGAAACGGGGGAGTGTCTGGGCGAACGCTGGGTGTGTTGACGTCAAACCAGGAACGACAAGCACTGAACTGATCGCAGATGCCGAGTAAGTCTGAAGCTACTCAGAAACTGCTACGAGGTGTGTAATCGCAATATTGCGAATACATCGTTCGCAATTTTAAGATGCTAAGATTCACTCCCAGTAGGTGGCGGCTTAGCATGAGCAAATCTGCTAAAATCCGCTTGCGAGCGAACAACTCGGAATGACCCCCTGTATGTAGAATCTGTGACCAGTTCTGCAGTAGGAGTGAATAAACAGTCTGATCTGGAGTTGGATCCCTGGAGGATTGGACAAGTGGGCACCCAGCTTTAGAGTGAAAGTATTTTCTATTTAGATAAGGGTTTTTTCTTAAGTTTTGTATAAATGTTCAATGCCATAGAATGTAATGTAAAATTGCCCACCATGTACAACCTTTACATGCGAATATTACAATCCTGTAACTGTCATGATATTGTAAGTCTACTGACAGATTAACTGTAGCAAAATCTTAATTTTTTTATTTGGTCTTCATTGTGCATGGAGGAATGGAAAATATATTTGCAAGACATATGGTAAAAGATACAGATATGATACTACATGTATAGATCTGACAGGGTGCCATTAACTAGGCTGCATTGTGACCATACACAGTCATTGTCTAAACATATTTAATGTAAATATAGTTCAATATATTAGTCCAGATAATGGGGATTTGGGACTTTGGGCCTAATTCAGATCTGATCGCTGCTGTCACACAGCGGGCGTTCAGATCCGAACAGCGCATGCGTATGCACCACAATGCCCTGGTATGTCAGACGGCTACAATGGGCTTCACCGGTCAGCGGCAGGATGGTGAGAAGGATCCATTCGCACTTGCGTTCATAAAGTGATTGACAGGAAGAGGCCGCTTGTGGGTGGCAACTGACCGTTTTCAGGGAGTGTCCGGAAAAATGCAGGCGGGCTCAAACATTTTTAGGGAGGGTGTCTGACGTCAGCTCCGGACCCGATCAGCAGGATTCAATCGCACTGGATAAGTAAGTACTGGGCTGCGCAGAGACTGCACAAACTGATTTTTGTGCAGCTCTGCAACACATGCGATCGCATACTTGCATAGCGATTTTACCCTCCACCTGTAGGCGGTGACTATCTGATCGCCGGGCAGCAAAAAACACAGCGCAGCGATCAGATCTGAATTAGGCCCTTTGTTACACCAGCCACATTGAAAATTGTTACCAGTTAGGTCTAAATTCCCTAAATTGCTGTCAATCACAGTTTACATGGACATGGGCCAAGCACTGGTTTTACAGTACTGATTAGGGAGGTGTTGGTGTGTCTGACACCAGAATCTATCCAAACACAATTATAAAGACAGCATAGACTATATATGTGGGGGTTTTCTTTTTCTTTTTACTTTGTGTAATACAAAATAATGACCAAATACAACAATGTAAGGTTTTTTTTTAAATTCATGTTGTGATCGTTCTCTTTAGTCAGTACTTTTATAAAAATAAAATAAAGTATCTCTTAGACATAGCATAATTCCAAGTCGCATGTAATATGAACGCGACTCTAGATGCCCACTAAATGTGAGCAGAATACCACTGAGACTTCTGGCAGTATGTAATGCCGCCCAAGTCCGACAGCCGTGCAGGATGCTGTCCGAACTCGGACGTTTCTTAAAGGGGCAATCACTTACAAGGCAAAACCATGCCTTCTAAGTGATTGCCCCTTAAAAAAAAGGTCAGAGTTCGACCGGCATCCCGCACGGCCACCGGACTCAGGCGGCATTACATACCGTCGTTCATGTCCGTTTTTTGAGTCATATGTAAAAGCACTACCTCACAACTCTGTTCACTATAGCAGCTGTTATGATCACTGACAGAACTGTTCCATACTAGTTGCAAGAGATCAGTCTGAATCAGGGACGTGCAGAGGTCTATTCATGAAGCAATGAAAAGTGTGGAGAAGTGAGCCAGTGGAGAAGTTGCCAATGGCAACCAATCAGCTGCTTTTTATAATTTTATAGTATGCAAATTCTAAATGTTACTTCAATGCTGATTGGTTGCCCTGCATACTCCACTAGTTTGTACCTGTTGCATGTCTGGGTGTTGTAGTGTATGAGAGAGTGTCTGAGTGTTGTAGTGTATGGGGTGGGGTCTCTGGGTATTCTACTGTGTGAGAGGAGGAAGGGGAGCCGCTGACAGTGCTGATGTCCTCAGTCACGCCTCCTCCCTAAGCATGGCGGAAGTTTTGTAGACAGAGAACATGAGCTGCTGCAGCTGGCAAAAGCTGGCGTTACTCTCCGCATCGCTAAGTCCAGGGCTTAGTACATAAGAAAATGCTGTAAAAATCCTGAAAAGTTTTTCCCTTTAGTACATCCCACCCTGTATGTCTGTCTGTTCATTCCGGCATCACGCAAAAACTACTGGATTAATTTGTATCATGTTTTCACTATTGTATAGGTTAGTGACCTAGAAAGAAACTGAGGTAAGTATCTCAATGTGACATCAGGGAGAGGAGCAATAAAGGAAAACCAGACGCTTGACACACGGCGCACTGATAGTTGGTGTTCCGATCATGCTTCTGTGGGACTTTACTCTACCCAAGTTATGCAACAGAACCCGACTTAAAGTGACCTAATTGAGGCAGAGATTCTAATGGGATGTGGTGCAGGTGAGACTGTGTTTATACCACGTATACCCCTTATCCCCAACAATTTTCCTTTTCAAGCACTTGCAGTTTCCTATAAGAGTCTGCTTTGCTATGATGATCAACAAGCTGCAGGGGTAAATGCTGAGGGCTGCAGATATAGAGCTCAGGACCAGCTGCTTCTCCCATGGGCAGCTTTAAGTGGCTTGCTCATGAGTTATTAGTAGCCCCAAGTATCTTTGTGTGTTAATTCCTGAAGGAAAATCATCAAATATTGTTTGCAAAGAAATTTTGTATTCATGTGTGCACCACTGTCTTTGTAAAATGAGTTCAGCTGGGCAATAACAGACATCCAGTGAGTGAAGCCGCAGTTAACGCTAGTATATATCTATAAATCCAAACATACATACAGGGCCTTATCCAGGGCTGTTTTCATCCAATTTGGGAGGGTCAGTGCGTCAAAGATACTGCTGTGCAGTTGCCTGCCTCCTCCCTCCAGGGTCCGACTAAATGTCCCTTCCAAAATGGCCGAACTTGCTCTAGTATCCATCAAAACTGTCCTCTGCCAGTTGGCGGTCATTTTGGGAGGGACTTTTTCACAGTATTCTATGCGGCTGGCCAGAACGTATAGAATACTGCACACAATAGCCGCCGGCCAGCGCCCCATGCACGGCCCTAAAAATGGCACTGGTCTTATCAAGAGTCAGATGTAAACTGGATTTGTGATTTTCTTAGTCTGCAAGTTGCATTTTTTATGCACATGCACACATTGTCACAATCCATATCTTTGTCCTGCATACACACGATCTGCAACTGTGTAGGGCTAATGGCCCACTGCAATGAGTATGCAGAGGCAGGCAGTGGGCGTGAAGATGTGGGCTAAGTACATTAGTGGTGTAGTGTGGGTGACTAAAATGTTCAATGAAAAGTTTCAAATTTATCCGTCTTGTGTCTGAAATCTGAATTAAGTGTGCTTTCACCGTAATGTGCACAGTAGGTGTAACACTGATACATGTGTTACACCTGTACAGTAGAATGCACAACCACTTATACAAAAACCCTAAAACTGCAGCAACGGTGTTCAAACAGTAACTTTACAGTGCAGTGGACTCTCAAGGCATACAAATAAGGAATGTCACATACTCAGTTGGGGACGGTGAAGCCTGTATACATATTTTGAGTGCTTTTGTTTAAAAAAAATTATACTTTTATATTTAAAACTTCTTCACATTTTACATGATTGAAGCAATTATTATCTGATTTATCCGCCCATTGCCTGTAATGTGTTTGCATTGTGTACTGCAATTTTTAAAAATTTCAGAAGTCACTGTGAAACCACGTATCCAGACATACTCCATCCGCATAAGACCCAAGTACGTTAATAGGCTAAGGGGTGGAAGCCGCAGCTACAGACCAACTCTGATGATAGGTTGCTAAGATGCAGGGTATTTTGCGTGCACAAATTACAATTTAATTTACTTGAATCTCTCAAGAAAGCTCTCAATGGGCAAATTATTAGGTTCTTATGTTTAGTATTGCGTAGGCTCTCCCTTGCTCTCCGGATAGCCTGAATACTTTGTGGCATGGATGCAACATGGTTCTGGACTATAACGGAGAGATTCTGGCCCATGGTGACATGGTAGCATCACACGGTTAATGCAGAATTTACTGCTGCACACTCATGCTGCTAATCTACCTTTCCACCACATCCCTAAGGTGCTGTCTTGAGATCTGATGACTTTGGAAGCATTGGAGGACAACCTGAGTATCATGTTTGTGAACCAGCTTGAGATGATGTGTGCTTTATTACATGGCGCGGTATCTTGCTGGGAGTAGAAGTAGTAGATGGGTAGACACTGTAGAATTACAGGGATGTACATGATCAGTAATACTACTCGGTCTAGCTGCAGCATTTAAATGATGTTCAATTGGTATTAAATATCCTAGAGGGCAGATGTACTAAGCCTTGGAAAGGGATAAAGTGGAGAGAGCTAAACTACCAATCAATCAGCTCCTATCATTGCCTGTGACATCATCGCAATCAGTAGCTGATTGGCGGGTACTTTATTTCTCTCCACTTTATCACTCTCCAGGGCTTATTACATTTCCCACCTAATGTGTACTAAGAAAACATTCCCCACAAAATGACACCTTAACCACCAGTCTGAACTGTTGAAACAAGACAGGATGGATCCATGGATTCATATTGTTTGGTCCAAATTCAGACCTGAGCACCGCATGTTGCAAAAGGAATCGAGATTCGTCAAACCTAACAATGTAACTCCAGTCTTCATTTCTCCAGTTTTAGTCCCCCTATGTCATATGTAACCTCAGTCTCCTGTCTTAGCTGGCAGAAGTGGAATCTGGTGGGTCTTCTGCTGCTGTAACCCATGTACTGCTAAGTTCAACATGCTGTGCATTCAGAGATGCTCTTATGTATACCATTGTTGTTGTAGCACTAGGTTATTTGAACTCGGCTTCAGAACACCCTCACTTTGTGCTGGATGTAAAGGCAGCAATTGAAAGTGACAAAGGCATGGCTTTGGATGTTGGATGCTGCCGAACAGACACCCAAGACTTAAGCAACTCCAAAATAACCAGTACCCTTTTCACTTGGCATATAATTGTTTGTGCTCTTGTTTCAGCTCCCTCATAAGGGAGGAGAGGTTTTAAAGTTTGGAGAGAGATAAAGTGGAGAAAGATAAAGTACCAGCCAGTCACCTTCTAACTACCCCACAGCCTAACCGTAACTCTCCCCATGGGTGCCTAAACCTAACCCCCTCTCCCATGCAGCCTGAAACCTAACCCCCTTCCCGCAGTCTAAACCTAACACCCCCCACCACTGCACGTGCACGGCTGACCTCTCCGTTTAGGATGCTGGCTGTCGGGATGCCTGCACTGGGATAGTGATCTCATTCGAGATGCTGGCACCAGCATTCAGAACAGTGAGGTAAGTGTATGAAGCAGTGATAAGAGTGGAGAAGTGAGCCTGTGGAGAAGTTGCAACCAATCAGCTCATCCGTACAATTGTATAGTATGCAAATTATAAATGTTACTTCAATGCTGATTGGTTGCCATGGGCAAATTCTCCACTGGCTCACTTTTCCACTCTTATCACTGCTTCATACATTTACCCCAGTGTCGGGATTCAGGCCTCAGTATTTCGACAGACGGGATCCTGGCCAGATACCCACCCTTCAGCTCTTGTTTTAATTGCTGCTAGAAAAAATTTATTGGTGCAAAGCATTCCCTAATGCTGGCATGTAATGTGTTCTGTGAAACATCCTACTCATCCACTGTACAATATGAGATGCATTTATGCTTCTTCTTCTTCTTCAGATTTTGGCTGTTGTCACAGTGAATGGGTTAAAATCACAAGACTGCTTCTACTATCTATCCAGGGAGCTAGTAAACATCTGGAGAAAGATAAAAAAAATCTTGAAATAATTTTTCACCGTCTTAAAAATGTTTTCCTCTTCTGTCTGGAGAGAATTTAGTGAAATCTTGTTACATATGGAAAGCAAGGGTTTGTTGTAATGAATTGCACGCACGCCTGACTTATCGAGCCAAATGTGCGCTATATCGTCTGATGTTCCACTAAGCCCACAGACTTACATATCCGCAGTCGCCCTATTTATCATTTACATACACAGATTTGAGGCTACAACAGCAGAGCAGATAAATGTAACATGTGCCTTTTTCCCTCAAACGTCATGGATGTTAACACTGTTTCATGGCTATTTTATTTATAGACTTATGAATTCTCTGCTGCTGTTAATGCAGAAAGAATGAACTTGGCCTCAAAGGTCTTACAATACAATTTTTCTAGCTAAGGCAATGGGAGATGAAATTACCTGCAAACACATAAGAAAATCTAAACTAGAATTATGCGATATCAGATAATTATTACTGTAATGTCACTCTTATGGCCAACGGCAATGCTACACTCTAGGAATCTTAAGTACAATTGTGACACAGAGAGTACACTGTGCTGAACTGGACACACAAACTGGTGTTGCTTTTCTAGCTATAAATATTTTTTTTATGACCAAATTTATTGTGTGGTATAGCATAAAAATAGAATTGGTCTTAAGTGTAATTAATGTAGCACTTGCTAGCAGCTGCTTCCAAAAATGGGAAATTGTCAACCCCACTAGACACCAGAAAATCTGATGCACAAATATGAGGACCCTCAGTTCTTATTTTATTGAGAAATAAAAGAAACTGAAAAAAAAACCCATTAAACTAATCAAATGAAAAATATCAACAAATCAATATCAGCAACAAAGATATTGCACCTCATTCACAGTAATTCTAATTTGTGGTGCACCACTTAATTATACCGATTGCTGTACTCCTCATTCATTGATGAATTTTTAAAGAGTTTCCATTTAATATAAAAGCTACTTGATTCCAACACAGGGCCTGATTGAGAGGAGAAAGTTGTTCTGATTTGGACTCAGGTGGGTGATGTTTTGAGGACTGTGCATTCATCAGTAACCAAATGCGCATGTGCCCCGATACAGCTGCGATGCCAGTCTCAGTGTGCTGTAAGCCATGCTCTAGGAATTTGGGGGCAGAGATGTGGAGTGTTGCACAAAACAGAGGCGTGTCACCCCCGTTCTGTGGGACAGCCAAAGCTAGCATCTGCATCTTCCAATGCAAATCCACTGTCCTTAGCGGCTTAGATGCAGTGGACATTCTGAGTGAACTTAGGTTTACTCAGATACCCAATGGTCCAATGCAGTAGCTCAGACATATAGAGCAGTCTTGAGAAGCCACAAGAGGGGGCTTCCCATTTAAAAAGCCGACACCTGCATCATTTGCATACTTTTTCAGATCCACTGCAACCGAAGAGGCAGCACCAATCACTCATGCATCCACCTCTGAATCAGACCCACAGTTTGTTCCTCCTAATTAGGAACTCATTACTCATATCTCTAAGGGAATCCAGCTAGCAATGTCTCCAAAGTTAGTCAAATGAAGGGCAGAAAAGATGTATGCATATAGACTGTGCATAGAAACGTATTAGGGGTATAAAAGAATTGCACAGCATTCAAGTTTAACCATATCTTAATTATAGTTTACAATACCAGTATTATGGGCAATAGTACATCCACAGAGTCTTTAAACAGGTTTACAATATTCATGGGTGCTATGCTCCCTCTCGATGCCTGTACAGACGGGTGTCAACTCATCAGATGCAATTGAGGATGGTTAGCTGCTGGTACAAATGAGCTGTATTTACAAGTAAGTTCCTACTTGTGGGGGAATACTTTCTGACCCAGTGACGCGTTTCACATCGGTATCTTGGATGTAGAATTAAGAAAGCTCATTTAGAATGTGTTGTCACAACACCTGTTTCCCATTTGTGACAATATAGGTTCTCATGTTTCAAAAATGATGGGGGTAATTTCCAAAGAACAATACTTAGATGGTACATCATATCCTTATATGTACTATTCCACCAAATGGTTAAAGTATACCTGTATTATGTTTTTATCCTATTGAGCTTTGTAATGGGAGATGCAGATAGCCCTCTACTACAAAAGAGGTAAATCAGGGTTCGACAATGCAAGTCGAAAGCAGAAGAGACTGTATCACAATGTGTGTAGATGCAGCCTAGGTAGACCAGGTTATCTCCAGATGTGGTCAACCTCGTACATATATTTTAGTAGGTTCATCTTTTTCTGGTCTAAAAGGGTTATCATAAGGGTTACTATAGAGTCAAGAAACCAGCAGCTTGTCTGTTAAGGAGCTAGGAGGAGGGAAGAAAAGGGAGCACAGTCAGCCATGTGAGGCACAGTGAGGCATGTGGGATGGGGAAAGTGTACAGTGAGGCATGTGGGATGGGGGAACAGGGGGAGTACGGTGAGACATGTGGGATGGGGAAGGAGTAGAGTGAGGCATGTGGGATGGGACAGGTGAGCACAGTGAGGGATGTGGGAAGATGTGCATAGTGAGGCATTTTGGATAGGGAAACAGGGAAGCACAGTGAGGCATGTGGGATGGGAAAGGAGTAGAGTGAGGCATGTGGGATGAGACAGGTGAGCACAGTGAGGGATGTGGGAAGATGTGCATAGTGAGGCATTTTGGATAGGGGACAGGGGAGCACAGTGAGGGATGTGGGATGGGGAAGGAGTAGAGTGAGGCATGTGGGATGGGGAAGGAGTAGAGTGAGGCATGTGGGATGAGACAGGGGAGCACAGTGAGGGATGTGGGAAGGTGAGCATAGTGAGACATTTTGGATAGGGAAACGGGGAAGCACAGTGAGGCATGTGGGATGGGGAAGGAGTAGATTGAGGCATGTGGGATGGGGTTACAGGGGAATGCAGTGAGGCATGTGGGATTAGAAAGGAGTAGAGTGAGGCAAGTGGGATGTGGAAACAGGGGAGCACAGTGAGGCATGTGGGATGGAAAATAAGTGGGATGTGGAGAAAGAAGGGGGCGCACAGAGTGGGGTGTGAAAGGTAGATGAAGAGCATAGTGTGGTATGTGGATGGGGAGGGGGAAACAATGATGAATAAATGTGTGCAGGGGGGTTATAATAATATTATATGCACTGTCCCTGCCCCCACGCATTATTATCACATTACTTGTTTTGTTACCTCAGCTGTACTACTGACGGACATCGCCACTGGCGCAAGCCATAGTCACTATTTTGCCTTCGGGCACTTGACATGAACTTATGCCCATGCACACACTTGTCTCACTGCTTCCATAGTGGCTAATGAAAGCTGGAGGACTGATACCACTTTCTTTTTGTATGGGGATCATTATTTTCACTTTCCATTTTATTAAGACATCTCTAACTTTATTTCAGTCATTGGGGGAATTCAATTATTTTTCCCTGTGGCTGCCACTAGCAACTCAATTGTTGCTCAGCTCGAGGGGGGTGGGGAGGGGGGACACATTTCAGGTCACAGCCTTCTTAGGTGGCGAGCTGAAATGTATGATAAGTTGCCACCTTTGGGCACCCAAATGGGAGTATGTGCTCCCAAAGCAGTACTTTAGACAGGTTTAGTCGCTTTGCATGGCTAAATTCTGTACATTTGGGTGCGTTGGTGTTATTGTGCTTTGAGGACTCCTAAAGTTTGATCCCACTATTATTGCACATCTTATTGGCTTGGAAAGAACCTTTTTTCAACCTGGAGGAACACTCTACCCCAACATTTTTTTCCAGGTAGTGGTTAGGAGGGATGTTTTCTTGTTTTTTTCTGAAGCCGATGGGCTAGATGCATCATTGTCTGGAGAGTGATAAAATGTAGAGTGAAAAAGTGCCAGCCAATCAGGCCCTAACTGCCATGTCACAGGGTGTGTTTGAAAAATGGTAGTTAGGAACTGATTGGCTGCTACTTTTTCCTCTCTCCTTTTTATCACTTTCCAAGCGTTGATGCATCTGACCCACAGTGTGTAAAGTGGACCAAACTATACCAGTTCATGCTTGGGGCCCTTTCTGTTTTTATGAATGTTATATATATATAGATAGATAGATAGATAGATAGATAGATAGATAGATAGATAGATAGATAGATAGATATCTGCAGTATGGGGGTAATTCCAAGTTGATCGCAGCAGGAAATTTTTTAGCAGTTGGGCAAAACCATGTGCACTGCAGGGGAGGCAGATATAACATGTGCAGAGAGACTTAGATTTGGGTGGGTTATTTTGTTTCTATGCAGGGTAAATACTGGCTGCTTTATTTTTACACTGCAATTTAGATTGCAGATTGAACACACCACACCCAAATCTATCTCTCTCTGCACATGTTATATCTGCCTCCCCTGCAGTGCACATGGTGTTGCCCAATTGCTAACAAACTTGAAGCTGCGATCAACTCAGAATTACCCCCTATGTGCAAATAATTTTTTTGTGAAGTAATTGAGATTCAAAAAAAATCCTATTCAATCCATTGGTGGTTGGAAAAACCAAGTCGGTGAAGAAACCTTTGTATGCATATACGGAAATGGGACCTAGGCGAGTGTCACTCCTAGGAGATGTTACATGTAAGTAACTGAGAAGGGAGAACAGCCGGAATAAAAGAAACCTTTATGTGAATGCATCTCATTTATTTGGGGTGAGTCCGAAGGTTACTTTTGCAGTAGTGAAGAATTGATGTGCACTACTCTATAACTTTATCTACCCTGCTTTTCTCTGCTTATATTGAAGTATACAGGACACTATTATCAGGATACTCAAATGAAGGTCTAGCAGCGCTTGTGGACCACTCTCTCCTGTACTATATAAATTCAGAAATATGACAGCACACAGTAGTCATTACTCTCTTCTGCGCTGTGCCATCTTTCTCATATTAATCACCAAAAAGATGGTGCCATGGGACAAGTATAGGGAACACAGGCATGCATATTGTGGAGGGGCCTGCCACAAATGGGTCCCCCTAGTTCTTACTACTCCCCTGAGTGGTGATGCATGGTCATTCACTTTTCAATCGCATCTGTACTTACAACTGAAGAGGCGGAACTGAGCTGTCACGGTGCGTACTTAAGTTCACAAAGTTTAATCTGAGCATATTGACCTATCTGCAGGCTATACAGAGATGGCTTGAGGCCTAAATCTTCATCTTTTGCACCTAGTATAGGCTGGGGCAATTGTACAATATTTACCTGACCATGCTCAAGCTACAGCATTCCATTATAATGACATATACGTTTTATTTGGTCTCAGCATACATACATACATAGCACAGCATGACCCTCTGTCAGGAGTGACAAATACTTTGCGTACGCAGTTAGCAAAGACTACATTTGTACAGTCTTTGCTAAACCTCCTAGAGCACTGATTTTATTACTAGTCACTTAAGGGGAAATACTTGCAATGGCAATTGTGTTTTATGTATTATTTTATATAAGTATGGCTGTATTGTTGTTTTGCACTATTCCTGTATCTTTAACTGCGATATGTAAAACCCAATAAAATTAAGTGATAAAAGCCAGTATAATATCCAGTAGATTTACCAATCCTTTTTATTTCTTATCAGATTCACTCAGAAAGTCGGTAAGCAGGATTCACTCATCAAATACTGCAGCCAAAAGGTTAAATCTTTGCTTATTGATAATTATACGATACACACGTGTATATTCAGTATTCATGTGTAAAATAATTTCCCAATATTACACAGATGCTTAAATAAACCCCATTAAACTGCAACTCTTTTCTCATGAATATTACAGGCTTGACTTTATATGGCACTAAGATTCCCCCAGCCCTAGTCAGAGCAGACATTAATCAAGTGAATCATTGCATTATAGGTGCATTGTCCATAACCCTTTATCTCAGCCCCTGGGCTCCTCATTACAGAAAGCGCTATTATCTTGGCATATAATTCTGCTATTCCTTCTCTAAACCATTTCATTAACTCTCATTCTGATGCATGTCATATATTAGATAAGTCACTTTATCATGTAATACACTTCAGTACACCCTGTTATGCTGTAATAGTTAGTGCCACGTAGTAGCAAAGGACAAATTGGTTGGGCCAGTTGCCTTTTTTGTCTGTGCAACTCCTGGGTGTCCTGTTTTGGGGACACCTGCTGTAAATGTACCATTTTGCTGATCTGATTTCATTGCTTGAATATAACCTTGTGGTACAGAGCCATCAGCTGAAGGGGTTCTGTGTAAGTCCCCCAGTGGTAATGGTGCACAATATGGGCAGAACCTACATAGTATATTTATCAAGCTGTGCAGAGTCAACCGCATCCAGCACAATGAGGAGCGTGTACAGGGCCCCTGTGATTAATTGTGGTAAAATGTGGACATTTTCATGCATTTATTGTTGCTGTGGGAAGAAAGAGACCTTATTATAATATGTAAATTATTTGTGTAATGAGTTTAATGCAAAGCTGAAGGTGATACAGATTCTGCCCCATTAGAGTATTTTATTTATCACACTTTTAGTAATTGCTGGACATTTACTAGACATATGGAAATATAGTGGATTGAGCGAAGGTGCTTCTACTCAGTATTTTATAATGATGCCCATAATGATGTAATAAAAAAACGGGAAATTGTGTCCATTTAATAGTATTTTCAATGATAAAATATATACTTCTGACGATTGTGCAAAATAGTGACAATATAACCAATTATTAAAGTTCAGCAGCACTAGTGAAATCTTTATATAAGATTGTTTATGGGACAATTAATTTATAATGCAGACTATATTTTGATACATTATTTTTTATTATTATTATTGCCAGTTATTTATATAGCGCACACATATTCTGAAGCAGTTTACAGAGAATATTTTGTCAGTCCCTGCCCCTGTGGAGCATACAATCTATAGTCCCTACCACATGTACACCACACATATTCACACTAGGGTTAATTTTGTTGGGAGCCAATTCATCTACCAGTATATTTTTGGGATTGTGGGAGGAAACCAGAGTACCTGGAGGAAACCCACATAAGTATGGTTGAGAATATACAAACTCCACACAGTTAGGGCCATAGTGGGAATTCAACCCATGACCTCAGTGCTGTGTTGTGAGGCAGTAATGCTAACCAGAAAAGAGATAGTGTGGGGAGTGGGGAAGGAGATGGCAGGAGATGACGGTCAGGGCGAAACAGAGCATTGATTCACAGCACTGGTGCACGGTACTGATAAAGGGGCCGACCACTGGAAAGCGCAGCAATAGTTGCTGGTCCCCACATAAAGGGCCATGATTCCCCCAAAGGTCCTCCTCACTAATATACTGCTAAATCTTGGGCCTATATCAGTGAGAGCATCAGTGATAAATTAATATATATATATACACATTACTGTGGAAAAGTTTTAGGCGGGGTGGAAAAAACGCTGCAAAGTATGAATGCTTTCAAAAATAGAGGTGTTAATAGTTTATTTTTTATCAATTACCAAACTGCAAAGTGAATGAACAGAAATTAAATCTAAATCAAATCTATATTTGTTGTGACCACTCTTTGCCTTGAAAACAGCATCAATTCTTTTAGGTAAACTTGCACACAGTTTTTCAAGAAACTCGGCAGGGAGGTTGTTTTAAGCATCTTGTAGAACTAACCACAGATCTTCTGTGAACGTAGGCTTTCTCAAATCCTTCTGTCTCTTTGTGTATTCTGAGACAGACTCAATGATGTTGAGATTAGGGCTCTGTGGATGCCATATCATCACTTCCAGGACTTCCTATTCTTCTTTACGCTGCAGATAGTTCTTAATTACATTGGCTGTATGTTTGGGGTCGTTGTCCTGCTGTAGAATAAATTTGGGGCCAATCAGATGCCTCCCTGATGGTATTGCAAGATGGATAATAAACCCTAATAATTAACCACACAGACAACAAGAGCAGGTATCAAATTTGGTTATCAATTTATTGATGAAAAATATCTATAACTCATATGATGGCAAGGAGAAAGTGAGCAGATCAAACAACTACTGCCGCAATCCAGTAGCACACTCCAATATGTCCAACGGTGCCAACAATGGTTTCCACATACTTTCTCTTGTAATTCAAGTTCTCTAGACAAGAGACAAACCTAAATGAAACTTCCTGTTGTTGGTTCTTTATGGATTACATAATTAGGCCATACATAAAGAGGGGAGTGTGTTATATAATTATAATATATAATGAGGTGCACAGACTGGTATGTGAGAGTGTTACTGGGTCCCCCTATCCTTCGTTACCCATGCTGTAGGAAGCGTTGTAACTCGGACCGGCACACTAGGTCCTTGTGAATACAAATAACAGCAATTGTAAAAATATGTTTGTGTATAATAAAATACTCATGTGTTGGTTTAGTTGGAAAAGGGAGGACATGAAGCTAGTATACTGCTGTACCTCTGGTCCTTTGTTAAGGAATTGGAGAGCAGCTGCATCTGATACCCTCCAAGATGGGTTCAAACGAACCAGTAAGGGGTAGTTCCCTCATTTGCATTCCAAAAAGTAAAGCACTGCAGTAGAACTCAGTGAACTTGGGCTGTGGCCTTTCCGACTGTGGCACTGAGGTCTGGCACCAAACCACCTGAAGACGAATTTGGCATTAGCAGCACTGCACCCTTGGGGAAAAGCACTAGAAATAAGTCTGGATGGAAGAGCTAAATATTAGAACCTCCAGCGCAGATGCCATTTGTTCTTCTACTTGGCCATAATATGTGGTCATGTTTGTTGATGTCTGCATTTCCTCATCTTGTTGTGGGATTCCTGGTGAAGTAAAGTCACCAAAATGTCTCTGCACATCAGATACATTTGCAATAAATGCTAGCAGCACATAGGGTCAATGAATTTATTCACAGTCTTTAACAGTTTACCCATGTTCTGGATTCCAATGACACTGTTAACTGAGTGAGTAGTTATTCACCTCAGTCTTCGCCTTATTGGAACTTACAGACTAAATTTACTACCAAGCACTAATACTAGGTTTCATTTCATTCAGAAGTCAATTAACCTGTAGTATGTTTTTGGTCTTTATGGGAGCAAACTGAAGTAACTGAAAGAAGCTCCTTCCAGAATGGGCCTTGGTGGGAATTAAACCCAGCACCCTAGAGTGCCAACGTGCAGCCCCATTACTCTTCTGTTTCTTTAGACAAGCCTTTGCATACCACTATTATTGATGGAAGCACTAATGCAGAAGGCTTAAATTGTGTAATCTAAGTTACAACATTGCATAAAGAATAAAATTAAATTCATTTCAGTCCAAAAGCCCTGAATCTGGTATTTCTAAGTTTACCCCTGCTCTAATTACATCTCAATGACATTGATTGAAATTCCAGCCAAATTTTTTCCTTTGAATCCTTTTGTTATGATACTTGATAATATTACCTTTATAACCCTTGGCTATCTCTGATTTGCCAATTTCTTTTTCATATGAATAAAACTTTTGCTGATAGTTTTTGCAAGTGCAAAACATAAATACTGCCACTCTGCTGGCCACTTATTTGTGCGATTGGCCTATTTCCAGGTTCCAATGCTCCTAGAGTACCTCCTGTATATACCAGGAACTAAACAATGTTTGAATACATCAAAGGCAAACTGGAAATAACATTCAGCTGCAAGCCTACTTTTCCTCTTGGTAATGGCTTCTTCTTCAACCAGAAGACAGGCGATTCCTTAGAACCTTGCATTAAATACAAAGGAATTATTTAGATTATGTTAAAGTATATTCACATTATCCCTGATTTCAGAACTGTTTGATCACATCCAAGGATCTGCTCAAGTTTTGAAACGTAATTTGTGAGGTTGATACAGTATAATCTTAATTTTAAGAAGACAATTAGTAGGCTGCTTTCAACACTTGTGACAGTCACTGTAAATAACTAATCATTCCATTTGGGCTTTGCAATTCCCCAGCAGTCTTTCAGCATTTTATTAACTACATTTTCAAACATTCATTTTTATTCAGTTTGATATTGTTTATTTAGATGACATTCTGATTTGCTGTCTTGCTAAATCGCACTCACGTTAAACCATTCTCCAGTTCATTGGCAATAACAGCTTATACACCATTCTTGAATGTATGTTAAAACTAGTGATGAGCGAGGTTCGGTTTTACTCGGTTTTACTCGGTTTTACTCGGTTCTCAAAACGGCATCTTATTGGCTATCCAAAACACGTGACATCCGTGAGCCAATAAGATGCCGTTTTGAGAACCGAGTGAAACCGAGTAAAACCGAGTAAAACCGAATCCGCTCATCACTAGTTAAAACAGCCAAAAATCATGATTATTGTTTAAACTCTACCTGAATCCCAACTCCAAATGAAGCTCCTGTTTTAGGACCAGATTTATTGGACAGATTTGCTCTTGTTGAAAGTCACACATAGAAATCATCTTCACTATTCTCATAAAACAATTTTTTAATTGTCATTCTAACTTCATACGTTCTGTTTTTATGACTTACAGATCCTGTTGTTTACACATTAACACAATTTTTAGAGCTTCCACTTATTACAAGAGTCACACTGATTATCACTTAGCTCTTGTTTCGTCCAAGAGATAGGATTTGTCTCTCGACTAACAACACCTTTCTCAAAGTATCATATGTCCCTACAAGAACTGATGCAGCTAATCATGCCTGCCATCAGGTATTCTGGGGCCCTGTACAAATTAAACAGGCACCCACCTCTCCCTCTCCCCCCCCCCCAAAAAAATAGCACCTTCCCCCCACACTGCACAAATAGACAGCTACTTACCTTATGATTGCTCTCGTTTTCTACTCTGTCCCAGTCATACTTTGATGGTGCTCTATAGTGGATTGCCTCCCCCACTTCTCCTTCATCAGGCTGCACAAATCAGACTGTAGTATTGTGCGACATCACTGCAGAGGGCCATGAGCAGAGGACACTAGTCCTGACATCATCTTGTGATCCCAACAAATGTACTGGATCCCGAGATCAGGTTGGAAGGGATTTTTGAGAAGACAACAGTTTGAAAAAAATTCCATTCACAGCACATGGGCCCCTAGGAATCTTGGGGCACCTAAAAGGTGTACTTAACTATACAACCCTGATGACGGCCCTGCAACTAATCTTGTCTCATGACGATTTACACAAAGCTGCCCTGGGTGGTACATACTAAGGGCCAAATGTGATAGAGTGAGAGTTTCAGAAAGTGAGAGATTTGGTAAGGTTTTGCAGTTTTCTTTTAAAGTGGCAATCATTTACACAGCAAGATCAACCTGGTTTTGCAGTGTAAATGATTGCCACTTTAAAAAAAAACTGAAAAACCTTGCCAAATCTCTCACTTTCTGAAACTCTCACTCTACATTTGGCCCTAAGTGCCTTTTGTGTTTTCTCTCTCAAACATTTAGTGATTACTTAATTTCTTTCAGTAGAGCTTTTCTTAAACTATTTTTGAGTGCTGCTCTTAGCCTTCACATCCATGAAAAGTCAACAGCTGCCACTTAGGTCTAATGTGCCACTAACATTTTTGGATGCCTCACCATAAAGTCCTTGTTAGCACCCTAGTGAAGATCATTTGTGGAGCCAGCAATAAAGCAAACAGCACAATTAAGACAAAATGTCTGGCCATGAGGACTAGTACATGGGGACTCAAACATTGGTGTATTGATGGTGCAAACCCTGATAAAGTAGAGGACATATAGGCTGGTATATTTAATAAAGAAAATACTGATATATTAAGTGTGCAAAGGTTGATACAGATTTGATTTAATGGCTATTGACAACAGGGGGTGTATTTACTAAAAGTAAATTTTGGTTGATGTTTGGTTGATTTTTGATCGATTTTGTGTTTAAGGGTCTACATCACACATTTACCAACAGATGATTTTTTTACATTGTTTAAAACAAAAAGTCTAAAATCATCTGTTAGTAAATGTGGAATTTAGACCCTGAAAACAAAATCGACCAAAAATCGACCCACATAGATTTTTAGTAAATATACCCCTAAATCCCACATTTATTGACAAATCATTTTTTACATATTTTTTTTAACAAATGTAAAAAAAATCATCTGTTAATAAATGTGTAATATAGACCCTGAAATAAAAAAAATTATCAAAAATCGACCCAACATTGATCAAACATTGTTCAACATAGACCTTTAGTAAATATACCCCCATGTGTCAAAGACAGATTTATAGAGGGGGTAAAGACTGGTGTATATATAGAGGTATTGATTATGTAAGAGGTGTCAAAGATTGGTAAATTGTGGGGTAAATGACTGGTAAATTCTAGAGCTGATATAGAAAGTGTTTAAAGAATGGTTTACAGGGCTTAAAAGCTGGTATATTATGGGGGGGGGGCAAAGCCTAGCAAATAAATGTATATGGACCTAGCAGACCTAGTGCCAAGAATTTCTCAGTTGGTGAATATTTATGATCGCGGCTGACCCACTATTTTCTTTGATCTTTGTCACCAGAGTGAGAAATCTGTTGCTTCTTATATAACTGCCGGATTTCAAAAGGCCCTATAATTCCTAAATGCTCACTATATTGAGTTGTTGTTGGTTTTTTTTGAGAAGCATTATAATTATCTATTACAGATTTCATTTTCACTATTGTTGGATAAAGATTACAGACATTAATATCAGTAGAATTGTATCAAATGTTAATTTTTGTATGATGCATTTTATATAATTATTTTAGTGATTGTTAAAGAAACTTGAATGATATTACCAAATCAATATTTAACATTATTGTTTTTATTGTGAATTTTGTGCCTCTCTTTAATTTATTTTAATTTATTTTTTATGACAGGTAACAGGTCCTCTTTAATCTATTCTTTCTAAAATATAATATAAAAAGTTGTTAAAAAAGTTGCTAATATGTACAACAAAAATGCGATCTTAAAATGATTGCAAATTAATATGATGAATGATGGAGATAATTATTATTAAGTATCCTTACTTAGAGCTTGATTTAGAGTTAAATGTAAGTCCATTTGTGCTATATAAAAATGTAAAATGTATGCCCAAATTAATAGCTGAGTATATTATATACTTGTGGCTTTTGAGATATAGGTCAGGGACGTTTAGCGAAGGAAGGGCATGGAAACGCAAGTCACCACACTCCTTATGTATGCATCTGATTTTGACTTACATGTAACATTTAAATAGGCCTTTTAGAAAGCACACCTCTGTATGGGCCTAATTCAGAGTTGATCGCAGCAGCAAATCTGTTAGCAGTTGGGCAAAACCATATGCACTGCAGGGGGGCAGATATAACATGTGCAGAGAGAGTTAGATGTGGGTGTGATGTGTTCAAACTCAAATCTAAATTGCAGTGTAAAAATAAAGCAGCCAGTATTTACCCTGCACAGAAACAATATAACCCACCCAAATCTAACTCTCTCTGCACGTTATATCTGCCAGAACTGCAGTGCACATGGCTTTGCCCAACTGCTAACAAATTTGCTGCTGCGATCAACTCTGAATTACCCACTATGTCCTGTAGGCCCAGTGCACGATGATGACAACTACATATTTGTGCATTATGTATCTATACCAGTGGTTCCCAAACTTTTTAAATCACAGCACCCTAGAATATCAGATATTTTTTTTTCATGGCACCCCTAGGCCAAAAGTTTCCTATTAAGAAAAAAATATTAAATTAAGTGAATTGTGTTTATATGTCATCCTAAGGTTCTGTTATGTGGTGAGAGACAGGATTCACTTCTGTTTTTCCACATATTTTATAATTGGCAGCCACCAACACTGGGTTTGCCTATCACACTGACCATAAATAATTTAAATTGGCCCTAGACCACTAAGTCAAGGCACCCCTACAAGAGCCCTGAGGCACCCCAGGGTGCCGCAGCACACAGTTTGAGAACCACTGATCTAAAGGTCAACATATGGACAGCACCATGAAAAGCTAATATAGGTCTCATTTAGAGTTGGTCGTACTTCAATAATTTGTATGGTGATATATATGCTTTACTTGGCATTCTTATCAAAATGCGTCAGCCTTAGACTTGAGGTCCTTTATACTTGGAAAGGTGGAATATGGGTGGACAATTGTAAGATAAGCACAGTTAGGTTCAATTATATTAATATACTGTGTGTATAGATAAATATTTATACTACAAGTCAAATGTTAGAATCCCCCCATTTTACAAGCTGTTATTGAAATGTACTTACATAACTCAATGTACTGACATTAAAGCACAGAACAAATAAACAGTTGGTGGTAACAAAGAAATCATATTTGTAAAACAAAATGTAATCTACATTTTTAACTAATCAAAGTAGTCACTTTCTGAAAATAGTACTGCCAAACACACTGGTGGCATTCTTCCTTCAATTAAAATCAAAAGTTTGTTCTGGAAGTTGCAGAAGTTTTCCACAATCATGTTACACTTGTAGGTTGCTTCTCTTTGATTCAGTTCCTCAAAAACCAGCCCTATTTATTATTATTATTATTATTATTATTACTACTACTACCAGATATTTATATAGTGCACGCATATTCCACAGCGCTTACATAAAATATTTGGGCCATTCACATCAGTCTCTGCCCCAGCGGTGCTTACAATCTATACACCTTCACACTAAGGTTAATTCTGTCTGGAGCCAATTAACCTACCAGTATATTTTTTGATTGTGAGAGGAAGCCAGAGTACCCGGAGGAAACCCACGCAAGCACAGGGAGATTATACCCATGACCTCAGTATTGTGAGACAGTAATGCGTAGTCTGTGCTCCCCCTATGGGGTTTAATAATAAAGACAGTTCTGGCATTTCCATGATTTGAAGCCTACTATCTTGTTCTTTTCCTCAAAGGTTGATCCTGCGCCGTAACTACGTGTGTGCCAGGTGTGCCTGGCACACAGCGCAGTCGCCCTGAGGGCACAAGTGGCCAGCGGCTTGTAATGAGTCAAATTGACTCATTACAAGCTGCCACTGCTGTGCTGGTTGCACCGCGCTGGAGAAGCCGGAGGCAGGGGAGGAGAGCAGCAGCGCCGGAGGCAGGGGAGGAGGAGGAGGGAGGGGGACTGGAGCTGCAGCAGCGCTATGTAATAGGTAGTGGCACCGCTGCAGCAGTCCCTCTCCTTCCGCATTGGCTGCCCGGCGCCGCTGTGAATGCTGGGATGCGCTTCCCTCATCCCAGCATTCACAGCGGCGTTGGCCAGCCAATGGAAGAAGAGGGACAGCTGCAGCGGTGCCACAACCAATTACACAGCGCTGCTGCGGCTCCAGTCCCCCTCCCTCCTCCTTTTTCCCTGCCCGGGATCTGCTGCATGAAGCCTTCACCGAGGAGCCTGTGCCAGCGGGGAGAGATGGTAAGTATCTATCTATCTATCTATCTATTCTGTCTGCCGCAATGTGTAAAAAGGGGGACTGGCTGCCGTAATGTGTAAAAAGGGGGATGCTGTCTGCCGTAATGTGTAAAAAGGGGGACGCTGTCTGCTGTAATGTGTAAAATGGGGGACGCTGTCTGCCGTAATGTGTAAAATGGGGACTCTGCCATAATGTGTAAAAGGGGGGACGCTGTCTGCCGTAATGTGTAAAAAGGGGGACGCTGTCTGCCGTAATGTGTGAAAAGGGGACTCTGCCATAATGTGTAAAAAGGGGACGCTGTCTGCCATAATGTGTAAAAAGTGGACGCTGTCTGCAGTAGTGTAAAAAGGGCACGCTGTCTGCCGTAATGTGTAAAAAGGAGGCGCTGTCTGCCGTAATGTGTAAAAAGGGGGACGCTGTCTGCTGTTGTGTGTAAAAAGGGGGACTGTCTGGCGTAATGTGTAAAAGGGGCTCTACCTAGTGTAGTGGCACTACTGTGCAGCATAATTTGAATAATGGAGACCACTGTGCACCGTAGTATGAACTGGTATTATTTTGTGGCCACGCCCCTTCCCCATGAAGCCATGCCCCTATATTTTTTGCGCGCCGCAGGCGCGCACTGCCCCCGTCTTCCATGGGGGGCGCCAATGCCATTTCTTGCACACAGCTCTAAAATGCCTAGTTACAGCACTGGGTTGATCTGTCTTAGCCTGGAGGTATTAGATCTTGCTGTAGGATGAACACTTGACCAAATTAGGTGTAGACCAGAGGGTATTGTATGGCCTTTTGGTTCAGGGTGCCAGTTACTCTGTGGAAATGGTTAACTCAGTATACAGCAAAAGAGTCCCAGACATTACACTTCTTCCACCATTTTTGATCGTTGGTGTCAGACATTGAGGAACTATTCAATGGTGTATAAAAAAACCAGCGTGATGAACAAAATATTTTTATTGCTCAATCCAAAGGACATACTTAAAGTCTTCAGTGGATCCTCTAGCAGTGCTTTATGGTCCAGGCAAGCCACTCTTTCTTATTTTGCCATGTTAGCAATGGCTTTCTAACTGCTACTCCAGCTGTCAAACCTGCAATTCAGAGTCTTCTCTTCACAGTTGAAATTGAGACATGCTAATTTGACCAGTGTTAAGATGTACTTGAAATTGTTGTCCTGTGAGCTGCTTATCATGTAAGCTGTTGACTCTCAGAAACTTGTTTCCTGATTGTGCTGTGCCCCAAATTCCAAATGCCTTTTGATGGTATTGGAAGCTACTCACTGACACCGTGGCTTTCCTTGCAATTTCTCTACATAAAAGACCTACATTATTTTTGATAATTGACTTTTTCTTGCCATTATGATAGTATTATATTAGTTCCTGCAATGCAATATTGTCCAAATAATACTTCAGTGAGTGTAATAACAGTTGGTTCTAACACTGCTTGTATACAGACAACAGAAGTAGGGTGACCAGTAGAAATTGTTTGTATTAAATTTTAAGGCTTCATTTACTTATCTTACTGCTGAACAGCTGTAAGTTCTTAAACCATTACTTGTTTTCTGAAAACTACCTTTTTTATTATTACTCTAAAATTCTCATTATTTTTTATTCTTTTTTTTTTGCTAACCTAATTTTTTTTAACCTCTAGCAGTTTGCATTTTTCTTATACATAAATATCAAATAATTGTATAATCCTATATTTTTACATTGCTGTTTTTTTCTTCTAAAAATGTAATTAAATGTAATACATTATAATAAATAACGAAATGCGATAATATTACAAATGAGCGAAATTGCTGTTTAATTCCTCCCAAATTGAGTGCCACAGAGGAACAAGCCATTTTCCAGTGTTCCTGCTATAGAATGTTTAATTATCACTTTTATTTATTATTATTTATTTATTACCAGTTATTTATATAGCGCACACATATTCTGCAGCGCTTTTACAGAGAATATTTGCCCATTCACATCGGTCCCTGCCCCAGTGGAGCTTACAATCTATATTCCCTACCACATGTACACACAGTCACATTCACTAGGGTTAATTTTGTTGGGAGCCAATTAACCTACCGGTATATTTTTGGATTGTGGGAGGAAACCGGAGAACCCGGAGGAAACCCACGCAAGTACAGGGAGAATATACAAACTCCGCATAGTTAGGGCCATGGTGGGAATCTAACCCATGACCTCAGTGCTGTGAGGCAGTAATGCTAACCATTACACCATCCGTACTGCTCACCATTGCTTCACCATTTTGTGTAATGCCACTTTCCACTGCATTTGTACATCCATTGGGGCAAATATATATATAAGCTCAATATTTTTGCGCTGTGCCGCTGCGCGCATGGCAGGAAATTAGGTGAGAAAACCCCTACTTGCTGCTAATTGAATTACTCCCTTATATTCATAGTCTATGAAAAGGCAAAATTCGGAGAGCAAAAGTTTTGTAGCCAAATGCGAGAAAAGTTAAACTTTTTGTGGAATAATTAAAAAAATGTGTCCAAATAGAAAAACTGAATTGATGCAGTAAGTCTATATTTATTAGTATTAGTGCTCCTTTAAAAGCTGGGTCACTCAGCAGACACTCTCTGTACTGGTGTAGTGGGTGCTGCCAATATCGCAGGACAGTTGAGTATCAAGATTACATTTTTAGCGCTGTGATAATCTTTGTTATCACTGAATCATAATCAATAGGCCAATTGGGCCTTAGCAAAAAAAAAAAGTCTGAGTACACACTGTGCCAACTGATTTGGCATTCATACACACTTACCAACTGGACAGTCGATGTGTCCTTCCTGGCATCACACCTAGACGGGCATGCGAATTTGCCCACCCAGCTGGGATTTCAGTCCCTGCAGCCAGTATACTGCACAGTATTTTCACATGATTAAAGGGTCATTGGTTGGCACACACTAATAATATAAATATCCAACTGCTTGGGGTGCTCCCAATGTTACTAGGAAGGTAGCATCCATATAATCCAAAGAAGCAAAAATAAGTGCACTCACTAGGGACTTCTTGCAAATAGTAAGGTTTACTGCAACTCCCAAGTACAGATCATGTCGACGTTTCGACCACAGAATGTGGCCATCATCAGGACACCATTCCCATACCCAAAGTGTGGTACTCTTCTATTTGTATGTATACATACTAGTGATGTGTGTGTGTGTGTGTGTGTGTGTGTGTGTGTGTGTGTGTGTGTGTGTGTGTGTGTGTGCGTGTATATGTATATATATATTTGTCCAGATCTGTGACTCTATGACTCAGAGCTCCTAGCTACGCCCAGCGTAAGCAAATGAGTCATAGAGTCACAGATCTGGACAAATATATATATATATATATATATATATATATAGTCACAGATCTGTTAGCTAGCATGCTGACTGGATGTCTTTGGTGACTGTCTTGAGATAGACCTTATAGGTCGAAACGTCGACTCTTTACTGATGACTGTGATGAAACAATAAAAGCCTTTTAGTCAATTGGACTGGTGAGTGCCCTCTTTTGAGATCTCTTTGGTCTCTGATACCTGGTATATATATATATATATATATATATATAGTCACAGATCTGGAAAGGAGAGACTAGGTAAAACACACGCTAATAGTAAGAGCTACAACTAGCAGCAGCCAGTGCCCTGATGACAGCCCCACCCAGGGGTAATGGGGCAATTAGCTGTGACCCCGGCACAATACACTGTATCACTGAGCTCCGCCACTGCCCAGGTGCTGACCTTTATGGACTGAGCAATTAGGGTCATAGTTTTCTGCTCCTAATAAAGTCAGGTAGTGATTACAATGAAATGCAACCTTTAAAATGAGACAAAATAAAACGCAAATATTTGAGAAATGGTAAAGCATTCATCAAAATATTATGCATTATACATCTAAATATAGATAAATCCTCAGAATTTAACGTTCACTACAAATGTCACTTATAGACTTATTATATGTTATTCACCCTTTATTCAAAGAATAAAACATTCAGTAAGTTGATATTGTGATCATTTAAATTCTGTTATACACTAAATGTTCATGTTGAGTTCTCTGTTCTGCTGCTTCCTCCCCCCTCCAGCGTCATACACTTTGCTCATCACACTGCAGATGACCCCAGGGCCCAGGTTGCCAAAGGGTAAAGACGATAAAAGTAGAGATGAGCGGGTTCGGTTTCTCTGAATCCGAACCCGCCAGAACTTCATGTTTTTTTTCACGAGTCCGAGCGACTCGGATCTTCCCGCCTTGCTCGGTTAACCCGAGCGCGCCCGAACGTCATCATGACGCTGTCGGATTCTCGCGAGGCTCGGATTCTATCGCGAGACTCGGATTCTATATAAGGAGCCGCGCGTCGCCGCCATTTTCACACGTGCATTGAGATTGATAGGGAGAGGACGTGGCTGGCGTCCTCTCCGTTTAGACACTTGATTTACTAATTTTGGGGAGCATTAGGAGTACTCAGTAGTGTACAGTGCAGAGTTTTGCTGATAGTGACCAGTGACCACCACTTTTATTTATAATCCGTTCTCTGCCTGAAAAAAGCGATACACAGCACACAGTGACTCAGTCACATACATACCATATCTGTGTGCACTGCTCAGGCTCAGGCCAGTGTGCTGCATCATCTATATATATTATATATCTGTCTGACTGCTCAGCTCACACAGCTTATAATTGTGGGGGAGACTGGGGAGCACTACTGCAGTGCCAGTTATAGGTTATAGCAGGAGCCAGGAGTACATAATATTATATTAAAATTAAACAGTGAACACTTTTGCTGCAGGAGTGCCACTGCCAGTGTGACTAGTGACCAGACCACCAGTATATAATATTAGTAGTATACTATCTCTTTATCAACCAGTCTATATTAGCAGCAGACACAGTACAGTGCGGTAGTTCACGGCTGTGGCTACCTCTGTGTCGGCACTCGGCAGCCCGTCCATAATTGTATATACCAGTGACCTAACCGTGGTTTTTTTTTCTTTCTTTATACATACATACTAGTTACGAGTATACTATCTCTTTATCAACCAGTCTATATATTAGCAGCAGACACAGTACAGTGCGGTAGTTCACGGCTGTGGCTACCTCTGTGTCGGCACTCGGCAGCCCGTCCATAATTGTATATACCAGTGACCTAACCGTGGTTTTTTTTTCTTTCTTTATACATACATACTAGTTACGAGTATACTATCTCTTTATCAACCAGTCTATATATTAGCAGCAGACACAGTACAGTGCGGTAGTTCACGGCTGTGGCTACCTCTGTGTCGGCACTCGGCAGCCCGTCCATAATTGTATATACCAGTGACCTAACCGTGGTTTTTTTTGTCTTTCTTTATACATACATACTAGTTACGAGTATACTATCTCTTTATCAACCAGTCTATATATTAGCAGCAGACACAGTACAGTGCGGTAGTTCACGGCTGTGGCTACCTCTGTGTCGGCACTCGGCAGCCCGTCCATAATTGTATATACCACCTAACCGTGGTTTTTTTTTCTTTCTTTATACATACATACTAGTTACGAGTATACTATCTCTTTATCAACCAGTCTATATATTAGCAGCAGACACAGTACAGTGCGGTAGTTCACGGCTGTGGCTACCTCTGTGTCGGCACTCGGCAGCCCGTCCATAATTGTATATACCACCTAACCGTGGTTTTTTTTTCTTTCTTTATACATACATACTAGTTACGAGTATACTATCTCTTTATCAACCAGTCTATATATTAGCAGCAGACACAGTACAGTGCGGTAGTTCACGGCTGTGGCTACCTCTGTGTCGGCACTCGGCAGCCCGTCCATAATTGTATACTAGTATCCAATCCATCCATCTCCATTGTTTACCTGAGGTGCCTTTTAGTTGTGCCTATTAAAATATGGAGAACAAAAATGTTGAGGTTCCAAAATTAGGGAAAGATCAAGATCCACTTCCACCTCGTGCTGAAGCTGCTGCCACTAGTCATGGCCGAGACGATGAAATGCCAGCAACGTCGTCTGCCAAGGCCGATGCCCAATGGCATAGTACAGAGCATGTCAAAACCAAAACACCAAATATCAGTAAAAAAAGGACTCCAAAACCTAAAATAAAATTGTCGGAGGAGAAGCGTAAACTTGCCAATATGCCATTTACCACACGGAGTGGCAAGGAACAGCTGAGGCCCTGGCCTATGTTCATGGCTAGTGGTTCAGCTTCACATGAGGATGGAAGCACTCAGCCTCTCGCTAGAAAACTGAAAAGACTCAAGCTGGCAAAAGCACCGCAAAGAACTGTGCGTTCTTTGAAATCCCAAATCCACAAGGAGAGTCCAATTGTGTCGGTTGCGATGCCTGACCTTCCCAACACTGGACGTGAAGAGCATGCGCCTTCCACCATTTGCACGCCCCCTGCAAGTGCTGGAAGGAGCACCCGCAGTCCAGTTCCTGATAGTCAGATTGAAGATGTCAGTGTTGAAGTACACCAGGATGAGGAGGATATGGGTGTTGCTGGCGCTGGGGAGGAAATTGACCAGGAGGATTCTGATGGTGAGGTGGTTTGTTTAAGTCAGGCACCCGGGGAGACACCTGTTGTCCGTGGGAGGAATATGGCCGTTGACATGCCAGGTGAAAATACCAAAAAAATCAGCTCTTCGGTGTGGAGGTATTTCACCAGAAATGCGGACAACAGGTGTCAAGCCGTGTGTTCCCTTTGTCAAGCTGTAATAAGTAGGGGTAAGGACGTTAACCACCTCGGAACATCCTCCCTTATACGTCACCTGCAGCGCATTCATAATAAGTCAGTGACAAGTTCAAAAACTTTGGGTGACAGCGGAAGCAGTCCACTGACCAGTAAATCCCTTCCTCTTGTAACCAAGCTCACGCAAACCACCCCACCAACTCCCTCAGTGTCAATTTCCTCCTTCCCCAGGAATGCCAATAGTCCTGCAGGCCATGTCACTGGCAAGTCTGACGAGTCCTCTCCTGCCTGGGATTCCTCCGATGCATCCTTGCGTGTAACGCCTACTGCTGCTGGTGCTGCTGTTGTTGCCGCTGGGAGTCGATGGTCATCCCAGAGGGGAAGTCGTAAGCCCACTTGTACTACTTCCAGTAAGCAATTGACTGTTCAACAGTCCTTTGCGAGGAAGATGAAATATCACAGCAGTCATCCTACTGCAAAGCGGATAACTGAGTCCTTGACAACTATGTTGGTGTTAGACGTGCGTCCGGTATCCGCCGTTAGTTCACAGGGAACTAGACAATTTATTGAGGCAGTGTGCCCCCGTTACCAAATACCATCTAGGTTCCACTTCTCTAGGCAGGCGATACCGAGAATGTACACGGACGTCAGAAAAAGACTCACCAGTCTCCTAAAAAATGCAGTTGTACCCAATGTCCACTTAACCACGGACATGTGGACAAGTGGAGCAGGGCAGGGTCAGGACTATATGACTGTGACAGCCCACTGGGTAGATGTATGGACTCCCGCCGCAAGAACAGCAGCGGCGGCACCAGTAGCAGCATCTCGCAAACGCCAACTCTTTCCTAGGCAGGCTACGCTTTGTATCACCGCTTTCCAGAATACGCACACAGCTGAAAACCTCTTACGGCAACTGAGGAAGATCATCGCGGAATGGCTTACCCCAATTGGACTCTCCTGTGGATTTGTGGCATCGGACAACGCCAGCAATATTGTGTGTGCATTAAATATGGGCAAATTCCAGCACGTCCCATGTTTTGCACATACCTTGAATTTGGTGGTGCAGAATTTTTAAAAAAACGACAGGGGCGTGCAAGAGATGCTGTCGGTGGCCAGAAAAATTGCGGGACACTTTCGGCGTACAGGCACCACGTACAGAAGACTGGAGCACCACCAAAAACTACTGAACCTGCCCTGCCATCATCTGAAGCAAGAAGTGGTAACGAGGTGGAATTCAACCCTCTATATGCTTCAGAGGTTGGAGGAGCAGCAAAAGGCCATTCAAGCCTATACAATTGAGCACGATATAGGAGATGGAATGCACCTGTCTCAAGTGCAGTGGAGAATGATTTCAACGTTGTGCAAGGTTCTGATGCCCTTTGAACTTGCCACACGTGAAGTCAGTTCAGACACTGCCAGCCTGAGTCAGGTCATTCCCCTCATCAGGCTTTTGCAGAAGAAGCTGGAGGCATTGAAGAAGGAGCTAAAAGGGAGCGATTCCGCTAGGCATGTGGGACTTGTGGATGCAGCCCTTAATTCGCTTAACAAGGATTCACGGGTGGTCAATCTGTTGAAATCAGAGCACTACATTTTGGCCACCGTGCTCGATCCTAGATTTAAAGCCTACCTTGGATCTCTCTTTCCGGCAGACACAGGTCTGCTGGGGTTGAAAGACCTGCTGGTGACAAAATTGTCAAGTCAAGCGGAACGCGACCTGTCAACATCTCCTCCTTCACATTCTCCCGCAACTGGGGGTGCGAGGAAAAGGCTCAGAATTCCGAGCCCACCCGCTGGCGGTGATGCAGGGCAGTCTGGAGCGACTGCTGATGCTGACATCTGGTCCGGACTGAAGGACCTGACAACGATTACGGACATGTCGTCTACTGTCACTGCATATGATTCTCTCAACATTGATAGAATGGTGGAGGATTATATGAGTGACCGCATCCAAGTAGGCACGTCACACAGTCCGTACTTATACTGGCAGGAAAAAGAGGCAATTTGGAGGCCCTTGCACAAACTGGCTTTATTCTACCTAAGTTGCCCTCCCACAAGTGTGTACTCCGAAAGAGTGTTTAGTGCCGCCGCTCACCTTGTCAGCAATCGGCGTACGAGGTTACATCCAGAAAATGTGGAGAAGATGATGTTCATTAAAATGAATTATAATCAATTCCTCCGCGGAGACATTGACCAGCAGCAATTGCCTCCACAAAGTACACAGGGAGCTGAGATGGTGGATTCCAGTGGGGACGAATTGATAATCTGTGAGGAGGGGGATGTACACGGTGATATATCGGAGGGTGAAGATGAGGTGGACATCTTGCCTCTGTAGAGCCAGTTTGTGCAAGGAGAGATTAATTGCTTCTTTTTTGGGGGGGGTCCAAACCAACCCGTCATATCAGTCACAGTCGTGTGGCAGACCCTGTCACTGAAATGATGGGTTGGTTAAAGTGTGCATGTCCTGTTTTGTTTATACAACATAAGGGTGGGTGGGAGGGCCCAAGGATAATTCCATCTTGCACCTCTTTTTTCTTTTCTTTTTCTTTGCATCATGTGCTGATTGGGGAGGGTTTTTTGGAAGGGACATCCTGCGTGACACTGCAGTGCCACTCCTAGATGGGCCCGGTGTTTGTGTCGGCCACTAGGGTCGCTAATCTTACTCACACAGCTACCTCATTGCGCCTCTTTTTTTCTTTGCGTCATGTGCTGTTTGGGGAGGGTTTTTTGGAAGGGACATCCTGCGTGACACTGCAGTGCCACTCCTAGATGTGCCCGGTGTTTGTGTCGGCCACTAGGGTCGCTAATCTTACTCACACAGCTACCTCATTGCGCCTCTTTTTTTCTTTGCGTCATGTGCTGTTTGGGGAGGGTTTTTTGGAAGGGACATCCTGCGTGACACTGCAGTGCCACTCCTAGATGGGCCCGGTGTTTGTGTCGGCCACTAGGGTCGCTAATCTTACTCACACAGTCAGCTACCTCATTGCGCCTCTTTTTTTCTTTGCGTCATGTGCTGTTTGGGGAGGGTTTTTTGGAAGGGCCATCCTGCGTGACACTGCAGTGCCACTCCTAGATGGGCCCGGTGTTTGTGTCGGCCACTAGGGTCGCTAATCTTACTCACACAGCTACCTCATTGCGCCTCTTTTTTTCTTTGCGTCATGTGCTGTTTGGGGAGGGTTTTTTGGAAGGGCCATCCTGCGTGACACTGCAGTGCCACTCCTAGATGGGCCCGGTGTTTGTGTCGGCCACTAGGGTCGCTAATCTTACTCACACAGCTACCTCATTGCGCCTCTTTTTTTCTTTGCGTCATGTGCTGTTTGGGGAGGGTTTTTTGGAAGGGACATCCTGCGTGACACTGCAGTGCCACTCCTAGATGGGCCCGGTGTTTGTGTCGGCCACTAGGGTCGCTTATCTTACTCACACAGCGACCTCGGTGCAAATTTTAGGACTAAAAATAATATTGTGAGGTGTGAGGTATTCAGAATAGACTGAAAATGAGTGTAAATTATGGTTTTTGAGGTTAATAATACTTTGGGATCAAAATGACCCCCAAATTCTATGATTTAAGCTGTTTTTTAGTGTTTTTGGAAAAAAACACCCGAATCCAAAACACACCCGAATCCGACAAAAATAATTCGGTGAGGTTTTGCCAAAACGCGTTCGAACCCAAAACACGGCCGCGGAACCGAACCCAAAACCAAAACACAAAACCCGAAAAATTTCAGGTGCTCATCTCTAGATAAAAGCGGCATTATCCTATAGAACATTGTATGGAAGGATCAGGCTGTACATAGCAGTTGGTTGCTGTCTCTATGCCATCATAAAGAATTTGCACACCCTAAGGCAGAGCTGCCAAATCTCTATTGCATTAATTATAGCCAATGAAGTCAGAGATCCTAGAAAATCTTTGTATAATTCAGTTAATAAGTCAATCAACCATGAGCTAGAAATGCAAAGATAGCCGAACTTCATTAGTTTATGTGCTTGCAGAAATGGCATTGATGTGACTAATACATACGGATGATGGATCATGTGTGCTTAGCATGCAGTTACAGTTGGGCTTCCAGAACCTAATATGATATCAATCCACACCAAGAAGGCCTGGCACTATACTAGTAGACTGAACACATTTACATTCATTTTACTAGAATTTTTTTACATTCAACCCTTTGCAATCAACCATATTCTCCATTACCAGAAGGTTCTATATAGCTAAAGATGCACAGTTGTATTACAACTGTTAGTGGGTTGGACTAGTACTCATCGATGATCGTATTATTTAATACTAGAAGCTGTAGAGTGTTACATATCGAGTCATGACCAGGACCACCTGTGACTGCAGGTGAGACTTAATAGGAACACACATATTGGCAGTCATTTATGATGCAATCAGCAGTGTATCAGGGTGTAGATCATTGGGTCGACCATATGGTCGACATGCAAGAGGTTGACAGGGTCAAAAGGTAAACAGAATCAATGGGTTGCGTGTAGAAGGTAGACACCAGAAAATGTTGACAGGTACAAAAAGGTCGACATAGAAATGGTTGGCAACTTGGCACAGAAAAGGTCGATGCAAGTTTTTGTTTTGTATTTTTTGAATGCAGTTTACCATTTTAAACCACATGTGCACCGCTTTCCTCGCCATGCTTTCGCAAGGTTACTTTTCCCAATCATAGTCCACGTGGATGGTAAATGATGAAAAAGTTGGAAAAAAACTTGTGTCTACCAATTGAATTTGGTGACCTGTTGTACCTGTTGACCTTAAGTAGTGTTTTCCCATGGATTAGGGCAAAGCAAGGTACGGAGTTGCCAGGGCAAGTGTGTGCGCACTCAAACAGGGGGTGGGGCCAGCTGGCTAGTGGGCGCGGCCCCACTGGTGTCACTATTGGGAGCAGTCTGGCCCCCTTGACGTCACAAATAGCTGCGTGCCCGAGTTGTGTTGTCACTAATGGAGGCATGCCCAGCACCCCCAAGCTCTCACTTTAATGTGAATAGATGCTGTACGCATGCGCACGTCAACTATTTACGCACTGGCGGCACAGCAGTGGGCAGGCTGTTTTATCAGGGCACCGCTAAAGGAGCATTGCGCATTTTACCCTTTAAAAATCGGACAGGGAACAGCGCCCTGCTAAAACTGCTTAGCGTAAACACTGCTTAAGCACTGTCTACCTTTTATATGTCGACCTTTTGTACCTGTCGATCAAATGCATGTCAACCATATGGAGTTTACCTATTTACTGGCAACCTATCATCAAGAAAAAATATTTCAATGAGTTGGGAGCATTGCAAATTGCATATAGTCTGATTGGATTGGAAACCTAAAACCATGACCCTTTAAAAATGTTGTGTAACTATAGATGTGAATCATTAGAGAATCTGCAGAAATAAACTCAGTGACACCAATGCTTTCCAATACACGAAGTTCAGATATTTAAAACATAAAATAACTAATGGTTTAATGTCTTATATGAGTAAAAGGAAAGAGTGGAACAAACAGTATATTGGAAGAAAATGGGAAAGCTAATAAAACAAGGACTAATGTAACATTCTCCTTGTGGGGAATTGCCTCCCTAGGAAGTTGCTCCCATTTTATTAACCAAGTCACAAAATATTAAGGAAATAAAGTGTCATATAAATTAGAGAGAATGCTGACAATTATATATAAAAGTGACAGTCGCGTTTTGAATATAAAAGTTAATACAAATACAAAATATCAATAAATTACATAAAAATTAAATAACATTAAACAAAAATTAAGCTAAACAGAATAACATCTATTGTTATATTAATTGGGAATCTTCTTTCCTGCTTTTGTCCAACTAAATATGTCAATTACATAATGCAAATAGATGATTACAATTACATATAATGATTTAATTTCTGTCAGCTGCAAGGGTCAATACACACTCAGCCAATCAGAAATAGCTAGCTAGGGCCACTTATCCTCATTATGGCATATTATGGCGGTAGCCTTCCAGCACCTGCAAAGATACACCTTCTGACAGTGTGAGTCCACATCAAATTGGGTAGCAATTAGGGAGGCCAATCCCGGG